>NC_044556.1:11149559-11474767 GCF_007565055.1 Rhinopithecus roxellana
TTCCACCCTTCTGCAAATGGTGACAAAGAGGGCTGTGCGGGAGCTCTGGGTGGACTCTGCACAGGGCAGGGCAGAAAGGCCGGGGCTGACTTGTGTTCCTTTCCTGCAGTACGCTGGCATCGACCCCTCGGACGGTATTAACTCAGAGGTGAGTATGCTCCTGGGCACGAAGACTCAAGTCTTTCCCCCACATCTGTGGCCCTGCACGCAGAGGTCAGTGGTCAATGGTGGTAGCCCCTTCCTCCAGGTGTGGGGATCGTATTGGGTGTCTTCTCAATTGGTAGTGTCTGCTCGAGGTGGATTTTGCTGTGATCTGCTTGTAATGTCTGCCATGGGCATGGATTAGGAGAAGAGGGTTGACACACCACCTCTCCACCACGTGGTAAAGGTTTGTGAGGTTAGACTCCAAACAAAGGCAATTTTTTGAGGGGGGTGGAGGGACAGAGTCTTGCTGTGTCGTCGACGCTGGACTGCAGTGGAGTGACCTCAGCTCACTGCGACCTCTGCCTCTCAGGTTCAAGCAATTCTCCTGCTTCAGCCTCCCAAGTAGCTGGGACTACAGGCACCTGCCACCACACCCAGCTAATTTTTGTATTTTTAGCAGAGATGGGGTTTCACCATGTTGGCCAGGATGGTCTTGAACTCCTGACCTGAGGTGATTCTCCTGCCTCCACCTCCCAAAGTGCTGGGATTACGGGAGTGAGCCACCGCGCCCGGCCAAAGGCACTTTCTTTGCGGGAGAGATGCATCTGAGACTGTTCAAGCCGAGCCCCCCAGTCGGTTTATGGCACACGTGTGTGGCCCTCCTTTTTCTTTTCCTTTACTTTATTAAATTTTTATTTATTTATTTATTTATTTTGAGACAGGCTCTCACTCTGTCACCCAGGCTGGAGTGCTATGATGTGATCCCAGCTCACTGCAGCCTTGACCTTCTGGGCTCAAGCAATCCTCCCACCTCAGCCTCCCAAGTAGGGTCATAGGAATGTGCCACCACACCCAGATAGTTTATTTTTAATTTTTTTGTACAGACAGAGTCTCACTAGGTTGCCCGGGCTGGTCTCGAATTCCTGCATTCAAGGGATCCTCCCACCTCAGCCCACCAAATTTCTGGGATTATAGGCATGAGCCACCATGCCCGACCCCTCTTTGAGCTGAATCCAAAATGCCAAATACATTGGCCAGGGGCAGTGGCTCACGCCTGTAATCTCAGCACTTTGGGAGGCTGAGGCAGGCGGATCACGAGGTCAGGAGATCGAGACCATCCTGGCTAACACAGTGAAATCCCATCTCTACTAAAAATACAAAAAGTTAACTGGGCGTGGTGGCGGGCGCCTGTAGTCCCAGCTACTCGGGAGGCTGAGGCAGGAGAATAGCGTGAACCTGGGAGGCGGAGCTTGCAGTGAGCCGAGATCATGCCACTGCACTCCAGCCTGGGCGACAGAGCGAGACTCCGTCTCAAAAAAAAAAAAAAAGCAAAATACAGACATTTTTCCTGCCCTGGAGCTCAGCATGAGTTGGCATATTCTTTGGTCATATTACTAGGAGTAGAGGGTCTGAAACAGAGGAGGGGATCCTACTTTACCCCTGTTCTAGGCCTCTCTAATGAATTGGCAGTTGGAGGAGATGTCTTGGGGGTGTGGCTAGGACCTGGGTCTGGGGAATTCATGCCTCCTTTTTGCAGGTCCTGGGAGCCATACGGGTGACCCGTCACAAGAACGCCATGGCAGAGCGCTGGGAATCCCGCATCTACACCAGTGAGGAGGATGACTGAGCCTCGGGATGGGGCGCCCACCCCCTGCCCTGCCCTGACCCTTGTGGGAACTGCCAAGACCATCGCCAAGCCCCCACCCTAGGAAATGGGTCCTAGATCCAGGATCCGAGAACCACAGCTCATCTGCCAACAATCCCGCCACGGGCGCATTGGGGACTGGAGGGTTTTTCGTTTCCATGTCTATCTTCCTTTAGAAATGTTTCTGTCTTTGGGGTCTAATGCTTTTGGGGATGAAATGGTACCCCTGCCGATTCTTTCTGCTTCTGAGACTGTGCCAAATGCTCTGGGTCTAAGAAAGGAGACCCACTCCTCCACTTTCGGGCTTAATTCGTTTCTGCTAGTCTGAGGGCGGAGGGACCAGTCAAAGAGGGAGGCACAGATCACAGCACCGTGAGCAGCTGCGGGTCTGTGGGAGGAGACCTGCCCCTTTCCAACCCTGGGAAACCATCCAGTCTGAGGGAGGAGGCCGAACTCCCAGTGCTGGGGGCCCCTGTGCAGCCCTCAAATCCTTCACCTTGGTGTACCCAGCCACACCTGGTGGGCACAGAGCTCTGACATCGACGGGATCCCATGAGGATGGTCTCCGTCACCTGGGAGAAAAAAAGGCCCAATTTAGGGGCTGGAGGGGGGGCCTTCGTCCCACACCCCCAAACTGCCATGGAATAAACCTGGAGTGAGCTGCTTGCCTCGGCCCCTGCCTGGTGTGGACAAAGCCCCCTGGGCCTCGCCTGTTTCATTTTCTTGGCGACATTAGGTTCCATCCGGCTAGGCCGTGAGCCTGTAGGGCTGTCAGGTTCCCATGGGGGTTCCCAGCATCCGCATGCAGTAGGTGCTTAGCTGATGCTTGTTCGGTGATTGACAGTTGATCATGGAGAGGCACCTTTAGCAACAGCAGGCCCCGGGCCCAACCTCACCAGCCCAGCTCCTCCAGCCCCGTCTCACCAGGTCCCTAGCAGTACCCAGGGTGCTTATTAAGCATTTGCTGAATCCCTCACTGCTCTGGTCTCAGAGGAGGCTGGAGGGTCATTAATTTGGCTCTGCATGTATACCAGGCTCACATCTAGGGAAGCCAGATCCTACTGGTCAGAGGTGTGGACGCTGGGCCCGAGTCCTGGCTCTGCTGCCTGCTGTGTGGCCTTGGGTGGGGGAATCCTCTCACTGCCCCATGCCTCAGTTTCCCTCTGACACACAGGGTAAGGAAAGGACCAGGCTCCTGGGCAGTAGGAGGAGCTAATTTATGTAAAGCTCTCAGCACGTGGGGACCATTGACGTCGGATTCGGTGCCTGATGGCAGGGGTGTGTCCTCAGACACCCCCCAAAGCAGTCCTCGGCCCCCAGGCTCCCCCAGCCCTGCTGGGAGCAGCGGGTGTTAATTACACCCAGGCCAGCGGCCCCTCCTTGGCTGCTCAGTGCCCATTGCACTGCCTCAGGGAAAACCGTGCGGTGAGTATTTTAAGAATCCATCTTTAAGGCGGCCCACGCCGGGCCCAGGCAGGCAGATGTGGAACCGAAATAGCTGGGCAGTGGGGAGGCTGGGGAAGGGGGCAGAGGGGCTAGGTCTGGGCAGAGCAGAGACTGAGGGAGGAGAGAGAGCCCCTGTCTTCAGGGAGACCCTAGGCTGATGGAGGAGGCATCTAACCACAGAGGGGCCACAGTCTGATGGAGGAGGCATTTACCCTTAGGGAGACTCCAGTCTGACAGAGGAGGCATCTGCCCACAGAGGGGTCACAGTCTAATGGAGGAGGCATCTGCTCTCAGGGAGACCCCAGTCTAATGGAGGAGGCATCTGCCCTCAGGGAGACCCCAGTCTGATGGAGGAGGCACCTGCCCTCAGGGAGACCCCAGTCTGATGGAGGAGGCAGATTATGTGTCCATAGAGGGAGCCTGGGTGCCCATAGTTGGTGACTTCTTTCATGTCAGGGCAAGTCTATTCCAGCCCCCAAAACTGAACGTGGGGCCTGCAGAAGGGGAGGGCCTCACGCACAGCCTTGGGTGAGTCCCATCAGTTTCTCCATCATCTGCCAGCCCATCTTCCCCCGATGCCCCATGATATGTCCCTCTGTCCCTGTGCTCTGAGGATGTGTGAGCCTCAGTACACTGGTCACTGTAACAAATCACCCACTTAATGACTTAAAACAGCAGACAGGGCCGGGCGCGGTGCTCACGCCTGTAAACCCAACACTTTGGGAGGCCGAGGCGGGGGGATCACCTGAGCTCTACCAAAAATACAAAAAATTAGCTGGGTGTGGTGGCACATGCCTGTAATCCCAGCTATTTGGGAGGCTGAGGCAGGAGAATCGCTTGAACTGGGGAGGCGGCGGTTGCAGTGAGCTGAGATCACGCCATTGCACTCCAGTCTGGGCAACAAGAAGGAAACTCCATCTCAAAAACAAAACAAAAGGCCAGGTCCAGTGGCTCACACCTGAATCCCAGCATTCTGGGAGGCCGAGTCGGGTGGATCCCCTGAGGTCAGGAGTTCAAGACCAGCCTGGCCAACATGGCCAAACCCCATCTCCACTAAAAATACAAAAATTAGCTGGGCGTGGTGGTGCACACCTGTAATCCCAGCTACTCAGGAGGCTGAGGCAGGAGAATCGCTCCAACCCAGGAGGCGGAGGTTGCAGTGAGCCGAGATGGTGCCACTGTACTCCAGCCTGTGTGACAGAGTGAGACTCTGTCCCCCCCAAAAAAGGCACCCTCTTTCTGTCTCTCTCAGGCTCACCTTCCTACCTCCTCTTGTGAGGGCCCTGTGAGGACACTGGGCCTCCAGGTCACCCAGGATGCTCTCCCGTCTCAGGGTCCATCACTCAGTCCCAGCTGCAGGTGCTTCTGCCGTGAGAGGCAACACGGCCACAGGTCCCAGGGATTAGGACAGGGATGTCTTTGGGGCCGTTGTTCTGCGCACTACAGAAGATCTCGACATCCCCCTTCTCCGTGACCCTTCAGTCACCTCTGCTCAGGTCTGCCCAGGACTGTTGCACAGGTTGTGCCCTGCACAAGCCCCCTGCCGAGACCAAAGGGCAAGGCTCTGTGCGCGGCCGATGTCCCCATCTCCAATGTCCCTGGCCCTGGCTGTGGTCTGTTGCCAGACACCACGTCACCAAGGGCTGCTCCCAGTTGGACACCTCAGCTCACCCTGCCCATTGTCCTGCCGGCGAGATGGTCCCACAGCGGCCCCAGCTCTCAGGGGCTCGGCAGGATCTCCCCGATCCTGTAACGCCCCTCGCTGCCCCCAGGTGCTGGGTTCGAGAAGAACTGCCTGCTTCGTTGCAGGAAGTGACAACTCTGGATCAGAGGCCACAATCTACCCTCCAGACCCAACGCCAGGTCCCCGGCCCTTTCTGTCTCCTCTCTGTCTGTCTGTCTCTGGTGTTGAGGCCTCTCTCTCCATATCTGTCTCCCCGTCTCTGTCCCTACTAAAAATACAAAAATTAGCCGGGCTTGGTGGCGGGCGCCTGTAATCCCAGCTACTCCGGAGGCTGAGGCAGGAGAATCGCTCGAACCTGAGAGGCGGAGGTTGCAGTGAGCCGAGATCGCACCACTGTACTGCAGCCTGGGTGACAGAGCAAGACTTGTCTCAAAAAAAAAAAAAAAAAAAAAAAAAAAAAAAAAAAAAAAAAAAAAACAGATTTAGGCCAGGCGCAGTGGCTCCGTCTCAAAAAAAAAAAAAAAAAAACAGATTTAGTTTAATTCCTGAAATGAGTCAGCCTCTTGGAAAATCAGACAGAATTCTGCCTGCTGAGCAGACACATTCCGGAAGGTATTCTGTGAGAGGTTAGATGAATTCCTAGGGAAATTCCCAGGGGCGGGAGAGCGTGTCTGGAAGGCCTGGGACGTCACAGCAATCACAGCAGGCCTGTGGGGCGGGTATAACTGTCTGCTGGCGCTCACCGCTAGCAGGAGGGAGTTCATATTCTTTCCTGGTTTCCTCCCGGCTCCATGTATCATGATATGCTGGGAAAGGGAGCAGAATTCTCTTTTCTGTTTGTTTGTTTTTTGAGACAGAGTCTCACGCTGTCGCCCAGGCTGGAGTGCAGTGGCGCAATCTCTGCTCACTGCAACCTCCGCCTCCTGAGTTCATGCCATTCTCCTGCCTCAACCTCCGGAGTAGCTGGGATGACAGGCACCCGCCACCACGTCCGGCTAATTTTTGTAGTTTTGGTAGAGACGGGGTTTCACCGTGTTGAGCAGGATGGTCTGGATCTCCAGACCTCAGATGATCCACCCGCCTCAGCCTCCCAAAGTGCTGGGGTTACAGGCGTGAGTCACCGCACCTGGCCTCAACTCCATTTTAATTAACCCTGCAGGGGCCGGGCATGATAGCTCACACCTGTAATCCCAGCATTTTGGGAGGCTGAGGCAGGAGGTGGATCACCTAGAGGTCAGGAGTTCGAGACCAGCCTGACCAACATGGTGAAACCCTGTCTCTACTAAACACAAAAAATTAGCCGGGCGCGATGGCAGGCGCCTGTATTCCCAGCTACTCGGGAGGCAGAGGCAGGAGAATCGCTTGAACCCAGGAGGCGGAGGTTGTAATGAGCTGAGATTGCACCATTGCACTCCAGGCTGGCCAACAAAAGCCAGACTCCATCTCAAAACTGCTCTCCAGCCCGGGCGACAGAGCGAGACTCCATCTCAAAACTGCTCTCCAGCCCGGGCGACAGAGCGAGACTCCATCTCAAAAAAAATAAAAAAATAAATAAAAATAAAAATAAAAATAAAAATAAATAAATAAATAAATAAATAAGTAATAAAAATACATAAAATTAGCCAGGCTTGGTAGCGTGTGCCTAGTCCCAGCTACTCAAGAGGCTGAGAATCGCTTGAACCCGGGTGATGGAGGTTGCAGCGAGCTGAGATTGCGCCACTACACTCCAGCCTGGGCAACAGAGCAAGACTTGGTCTCACAAAAAAAAAAAAAAAGAAAGAAAAAGAAAGAAAGAAAGAAAGAAAAAAGAAAGAAAGAAAGAAAGATTGATTTAGGAGAGGACACAGCAAACGCAACTCAGACTGACTTTGGCAAAACCAGGCTTTATGGGTTCCCATAACTGAGACATCAATGTAGGGCCAGCTTCAGGCTCAGCTTGTTCCAGGCGTCATACAGCATCCCCAGGTTCCTTCAGTGTTGGCAGCTCAGGCTTCAAGCCCAGGACAGAGTCCCAGCTCTGCCACATGGCCCTGAGGGACCCTGGACAAGGCCTACCCCTCTCCCAGCCTCCGTGTCCTTATCTGTAAGTGAAGTCGTCACGCTGACATCCCTGCCCTGGGGGACGTCATCAGGGTCACCGGACACCTGGCAAAAATCAGTGAGGAATAAGAATGAATGTTGGTTCTGGTTGTTGTTGACCAAGTAAATTAAGAGCCACTTCCATGTGACTTTCTGGTGTGAGCTGGAGAGGAGCCAATGCACGCTGCCACCAGAGGGCGGCAAACACCAAGGATGCAGCCGCAGCCCTCGCCCGGCCAGGGAGAAAACGTGCCTGCTGCTCTCAAGTCCTCATTCCTGTAACGGGATGGGGTTTGCTTCCTGCTCCTTGAAAGCTTGGACAGGGCCGGGCGCGGTGGTTCACGCCTGTAATCCCAGCACTTCGAGAGGCTGAGGCAGGCGGATCACCTGAGGTCAGGAGTTCAAGACCAACCTGGTCAACATGGCAAAATCCCGTCTCTACTAAAAAAAAAAAAAAAAATTACCCGGGATGTGGTGGCAGTCACCTGTAATCCCAGCCACTGAGGAAGCTGAGGCAGGAGACTCGCTTGAACCTGGGAGGTGGAGGTTGCAGTGAGCTGAGACTGCACCACTGCACTCCAGCCTGGGCAACTGAGCAAGACTCCATTTTTTTTTTTAAATTATTTGTAGAGATGGAGTTCTCACCATGTTTCCCAGGCTGGGCTTGAACTCCTCAAGTGATTCTCCTGCCTCATCCTCCCAAAGTGCTGGGATTACAGGTGTGAGCTGCCGCACCCAGCCCTGCAGGCTCGATTTTCAACATCTAAATAGTTGGTCAGGGCCTGGCGCAGCAGCTCATGCCTGTAATCCTGGCATTTTGGGAGGCTGAGGCAGGCGGATCACGAGGTCAGGAGATTGAGACCATCCTGACTACCCCGTCTCTACTAAAAATACAAAAGATTAGCCGGGCGTGGTGGCGGGCGCCTGTAGTCCCAGCTACTCAGGAGGCTGAGGCAGAAGAATCGCTTGAACACGGGAGGAGGTGGAGGTTTCAGTGAGCTGAGATCCCGCCACCGCACTCCAGCAGGGTGACAGAGTGAGACTCCATCTCAAAAAAAAAAAAAAGAAAAAATAGCCAGAAGTAGCTGAGCGCAGTGGCTCTTCCACAGCAGCCAGAGGTGCCTGTGAGGCTGACGAGGGGTATCCCTGCTCTGCCTACAGTCCTCCATCGCTCCCATCTCCCTCTGGGTAGAAGCCCAGTCCTCCGTGCAGCCCACAGGGCTCTGCTCCTCTGCCCAGTCCCCTGTCTTCTCTCCCTCCTCCCTGTCTCCCCCTCCTTCTCTGCTGCAACCACTCGGGCCTCCTCCCTGTTCCTCCAACTTGCCAGGCGGGGTCCTGCCCCAGGGCCTTTCCTCCCCAGGCAGGGTCCTGCCCCAGGGCCTTTGCACGGCTGTGTCCTCTGCCTGGTCCCCCTTCCCCAGGTGCCCACCGGGTTCCTTTCTTCACTTCCTTCAAGGCTTCCGTGAACTCTCCCTCATCACACAGCTCTTGCTCAGTGAATATGGCTAAATAAATAACTGGGCAGGGCTCGGTGGCTCAAGCCTGTGAACCCAGCACTTTTGGAGGCTGAGGCAGGAGGCTCACTTGAGCTCAGGAGTTGGAGACCAGCCTGGCCAACGTAGAGAGACCCCATCTCTATTTAGTGTGTTCAGGGGAGGAATAAAATCATGGTTTTTTTTTTTTTTTTTTTTTTGAGATGGAGTCTTGCTCTGTTGCCCAGGCTGGAGTACGACAGTACAATCTCGGCTCACTGCAACCTCCGCCTCCCGGGTTCAAGCGACTCTCCTGCCTCAGTCTCCCGAGTAGCTGGGATTACAGGCGCCTGCCACCACGCCCGGCTAATTTTTGTATTTTTAGTAGGGACAGGGTTTTGCCATGTTGGCCAGGCTGGTCTCGAACTCCTGACCTCAAGTGATCCGCCCACCTGTGCTGTGATTATAGGTGTGAGTCACTGCACCCAGCAAAAAATTTTCATTATTCCCATTTCACAGACCATCAAACTGAGGCCCCGAGGGAGCCACCTGAGGAACCTGGGTTACGCAGCTGATGGGGTCTCAACCAGAGAAGGGGCCCTTGGGGCCTAGATTCACACTTCAGGCTGTGCAGGGAAGCAGGAGGGCCCCCCAATCACAGGGAAGCAGGAGGGTCCCCCGATCACAGGGAAGCAGGGGACCCTCCAAATCACAGGGAAGCAGGGGACCCTCCCAATCACAGGGAAGCAGGAGGGCCCCCCAATCACAGGGAAGCAGGGGACCCTCCCAATCACAGGGAAGCAGGGGACCCTCCCAATCACAGGGAAGCAGGAGAGTCCCCCAATCACAGGGAAGCAGGAGGCCCCCCAATCACAGGGAAGCAGGAGGCCCCCCCCCAATCACAGGGAAGCAGGGGACCCTCCCAATCACAGGGAAGCAGGAGGGGCCCCCAATCACAGGGAAGCAGGAGGGCCCCCCAATCACAGGGAAGCAGGAGGGTCCCCCAATCACAGGGAAGCAGGGGACCCTCCCAATCACAGGGAAGCAGGGGACCCTCCCAATCACAGGGAAGCAGGAGAGTCCCCCAATCACAGGGAAGCAGGAGGGTCCCCCAATCACAGGGAAGCAGGAGGGTTCCCCCCAATCACAGGGAAGCAGGAGGGTCCCCCCCAATCACAGGGAAGCAGGAGGGTCCCCCAATCACAGGGAAGCAGGAGGGTCCCCCCAATCACAGGGAAGCAGGAGGGTCCCCCCCAATCACAGGGAAGCAGGAGGGCCTCCCCCAATCACAGGGAAGCAGGAGGGTCCCCCCAATCACAGGGAAGCAGGAGGGTCCCCCCAATCACAGGGAAGCAGGAGGGTCCCCCAATCACAGGGAAGCAGGAGGGTCCCCCAATCACAGGGAAGCAGGAGGGTCCCCCAATCACAGGGAAGCAGGAGGCCCCCCAATCACAGGGAAGCAGGAGGGTCCCCCAATCACAGGGAAGCAGGAGAGTCCCCCAATCACAGGGAAGCAGGAGGGTCCCCCCCAATCACAGGGAAGCAGGAGGGTCCCCCAATCACAGGGAAGCAGGAGGGTTCCCCCTAATCACAGGGAAGCAGGAGGGTCCCCCCAATCACAGGGAAGCAGGAGGGTCCCCCCCAATCACAGGGAAGCAGGAGGGTCCCCCCCAATCACAGGGAAGCAGGAGGGTCCCCCAATCACAGGGAAGCAGGAGGGTCCCCCAATCACAGGGAAGCAGGAGGGTCTCCCCCAATCACAGGGAAGCAGGAGGCCCCCCAATCACAGGGAAGCAGGAGGGTCCCCCAATCACAGGGAAGCAGGAGAGTCCCCCAGTCACAGGGAAGCAGGAGGGTTCCCCAATCACAGGGAAGCAGGAGGGTCCCCCCAATCACAGGGAAGCAGGAGGGTCCCCCCCAATCACAGGGAAGCAGGAGGGTCCCCCCCAATCACAGGGAAGCAGGAGGGTCCCCCAATCACAGGGAAGCAGGAGGGTCCCCCAATCACAGGGAAGCAGGAGGGTCTCCCCCAATCACAGGGAAGCAGGAGGCCCCCCAATCACAGGGAAGCAGGAGGGTCCCCCAATCACAGGGAAGCAGGAGAGTCCCCCAGTCACAGGGAAGCAGGAGGGTTCCCCAATCACAGGGAAGCAGGAGGGTCCCCCCCAATCACAGGGAAGCAGGAGGGTCCCCCAATCACAGGTAAGCAGGAGGGTCCCCCAATCACAGGGAAGCAGGAGGGTCCCCCCCAATCACAGGGAAGCAGGAGGCCCCCCAATCACAGGGAAGCAGGAGGGTCCCCCAATCACAGGGAAGCAGGAGAGTCCCCCAGTCACAGGGAAGCAGGAAGGTTCCCCAATCACAGGGAAGCAGGAGGGTCCCCCCCAATCACAGGGAAGCAGGAGGGTCCCCCAATCACAGGGAAGCAGGAGGGTCCCCCAATCACAGGGAAGCAGGAGAGTCCCCCCCAATCACAGGGAAGCAGGAGGGTCCCCCCCAATCACAGGGAAGCAGGAGGCCCCCCAATCACAGGGAAGCAGGAGGTCCCCCAATCACAGGGAAGCAGGAGGGTCCCCCAATCACAGGGAAGCAGGAGGCCCCCCAATCACAGGGAAGCAGGAGGGTCCCCCCCAATCACAGGGAAGCAGGAGGGTCCCCCCCCAATCACAGGGAAACAGGAGGCCCCCCAATCACAGGGAAGGAAGCAGGAGGGTCCCCCCAATCACAGGGAAGCAGGAGGGTTCCCCAATCACAGGGAAGCAGGAGAGTCCCCCAATCACAGGGAAGCAGGAGGGTCCCCCAATCACAGGGAAGCAGCAGGGCCCCCCCAATCACAGGGATGCAGGAGAGTCCCCCCCAATCACAGGGAAGCAGGAGGGTCCCCCCCAATCACAGGGAAGCAGGAGGGTCCCCCCCCAATCACAGGGAAACAGGAGGCCCCCCAATCACAGGGAAGGAAGCAGGAGGGTCCCCCCAATCACAGGGAAGCAGGAGGGTCCCCCCCAATCACAGGGAAGCAGGAGGGTCCCTCCCAATCACAGGGAAACAGGAGGCCCCCCAATCACAGGGAAGGAAGCAGGAGGGTCCCCCCAATCACAGGGAAGCAGGAGGGTTCCCTCAATCACAGGGAAGCAGGAGGGTCCCCAATCACAGGGAAACAGGAGGGTCCCCCAATCACAGGGAAGGAAGCAGGAGGGTCCCCCCATCAGGGTCCCCAGGACACCAACCCCATGGCAAAATGAGGCCACCAGAGGGTTTGCCCAGCCCCAGTCCTGCACACAGCAGGTGTGGACCAAATGCTGGCTGGATGAAGGGATGGAGCAAAGGGGCTGCCTGGGAGTGAAAGGCTGGGTGCTCCATCCACCTGGCCTCAGCCTCCCGCCCCATCTGAGAACAGAGCTCTGGTTTCCTGCCTGGCAGCCGGCAGCTGATGGGGAGCAGTGAGGCATGGCCAGCTGGGGGGGGGACAGTCCTGAGGAGCTTGGGGACTGGCACTGGCTCTGGGGATCTGCCAGGGAGAGACCAGCTCCGGGGTCCCTGGGCACAGGTTAGAGCTCAGGCTGTCCCCTGATGGCCTCGGTGCTATGCGCAAGTTTCTCCACCTCTCTGTGCTCAGCCTCTCACCTGGAGAGGGGGCGGGTGATCCTAGCCTGAGTAGGTGACCAAGGCATCCTCGTCTGTGGCTGGTATTTCCCGACACCCTCAATAAATTCACAGGTGGCTCAGGCCTATAATCCCAGCACTTTGGGAAGCCAAGGCAGGCGGATCACCTGAGGTGAGGAGTTTGAGACCAGCCTGGCCAACATGGTGAAACCCCATCTCTACTAAAAATAAAAACATTATGGCCGGGTGCAATGGCACATGCCTGTAATCCCAGCTACTCAGGAGGCTGAGGCAGGAGAATCGCTTGAACCTGGGAGGCGGAGGTTGCTGTGAGCCAAGATCGTGCCACTGCACTCCAGCCTGGACAACAAGAGCAAAACTCCATCTCAAAAAATAAAAATAAAAAATAAGGCCGGGCGCGGTGGCTCACGCCTGTAATCCCAGCACTTTGGGAGGCCGAGGCAGGCGGATCACGAGGTCAGGAGATCGAGACCATGCTGGCTAACACTGCGAAACCCCGTCTCTACTAAAAAAATACAAAAAATTAGCCGGGTGTGGTGGTTGGCGCCTGTAGTCCCAGTCACTCGGGAGGCTGAGGCAGGAGAATGGCCTGAACCTGGGAGGCGGAGCATGCAGTGAACCGAGATCCTACCATTGCACTCCAGCCTGGGCAACAGAACGAGACTCCATCTCAAAAAAAAAAAAAAAAATTAGTCGGGTTTGGTAACGGGCGCCTTTAGTCCCAGCTACTCAGGAGGCTGAGTCAGGGGAATCGCTTGAACCTGGGAGGCAGAGGGTGCAGTGAGCTGAGATCACACCACTGCACTCCAGCCTGGGTGACAGAATGAGACTCTGTCTCAAAAAAAAAAAAATTGGTTTGTTTCTTTTCTTGTTGATTTGTGGGAGTTCTTTATATATTCTGGACCTGAGTCCTTGATTGCATTATGCACTGCTAGCTAGTACCTTCTCCCTGTCTAGCACTTACCCTTTCAGTCTTTTTTTTTTTTTTTTTTTGAGACACCCACCACCACACCCGGCTAATTTTTGTATTTTTAGTAGAGACGGGCTTTCATCATGTTGGCCAGGATGGTCTTGAACTCCTGACCTCATGATCTGCCAGCCTCGGCCTCCCAAAGTGCTGGGATTACAGGCGTGAGCCACCGCACCCAGCCCCTTTTGAGTCTCTTAATGGTGTCTTTGGACAAACTCATTTGTTTAAAATAAAATGCAATTTATTTATTTATTTATTTTTTTGAGATGGAATCTCGCTGTGTCACCCAGGTTGGAGTGCAGTGGGATGACTTCTCCCGGGTTCGAGTGATTCTCCTGCCTCAGCCTCCCAAATAGCTGGGATTGCAGGTGGACACCACCACGCTCAGCTAATGTTTTGTATGTATTAGTAGAGACCAGGTTTCACCAAGGTGGCCCAGGCTGGTCTTGAACTCCTAACCTCAAGAGATCCGTCTGCCTTGGCCTTCCAAAGTGCTGGAATTACAGGCATGAGCCACTGTGCCCGGCCATGTTAGGATATTTCTGAGCAAATCTGCGGGTTTGGCCTGGAACCCTCAATTTGAGGTTGCAAACCCTGTTTCCTGCTAAGCCAAACAGATGGTACTGGAGAAGGGGAGGCCTATGTTTTGTCCACTCTGGGTGCTGCCTGGGCAGGTGACTCATGCGTGTGGCAGAGCGGTACAGAGTGAGGATTGTATCCCCCAGACCACACTGGTGGCCTGAGCTGGGGGCTGCCCAAGTCCCCTGTCCGGGATCCACATCTGGGGCCTCCCAAGCCTTCCCTGGGGTCAGTCAGTGCTGGAAGGGCAGCCAGCAGTGTGTGTCCACAGGGGGTCACCGCTTCTCTGGGAATTAAATATTTGGGGGGGGTCTCAAAATAATGGAAACTAGGGGGCCAGAAGTGGTGGCTCATGCCTGGAATCCCAACACTTTGGGAGGCTGGAGTGGGAGGATCGCCTGAGGTCAGGAGTTCAAGACCAGCTTGGGAAACATAGCAAAACCCTGTCACGAAAAACCCAAAAATTAGCCCGGCGTGGTGGCAGGTGCCCGTGGTCCCAGCTACTCGGGAGGCCAAGGTGAGAGGATTGCTTGAGCCTGGGAGGTCGAGGCTGCAGTGAACTGTGATTGCACCACCGCACTCCAACCTGGGCAACAGAACGAGACATTGTCTCAAATAAATAAATAAATACATCGCGTGTGGTGGCTCACACCTGTAATCCAAGCACTGTGGGAGGCCGAGGTGGGTTGATCACTTGAGGTCAGGAGTTCGAGACCAGTGGGGTCAACATGGCAAAACCCCATCTCTACTAAAAATATAAAAATTAGCCGGTCGTGGGTGCGGGCACCTGTAATCCCAGCTACTCAGGAGGCTGAGGCTGGAGAAATATCTTGAACCTGGGAGGCGGAGGTTGCAGTGAGCCCGAGATCACGCCACTGCACTTCAGTCTGAGTGGCAGAGCAAAACTCTGTCTCAAAATAAATAAATACTAAAATAAATTAATTAGGCCGGGCCCGGTGGCTCACACCTGTCATCCCAGGACTTTGGGAGGCCGAGGCGGGCAGATCACGAGGTCAGGAGATCGAGACCATCCTGGCTAACACAGTGAAACCCCGTCTCTACTACAAATACAAAAAAATTAGCCAGGTGTGGTGGCGGGCGCCTGTGGTCCCAGCTACTCAAGAGGCTGTGGCAGGAGAATGGCGTGAACCCGGGAGGCGGAGCTTGCAGTGAGCCAAGATCGCGCCACTGCACTCCAGCCTGGGAGACAGAGCGAGACTCCGTCTCAAAAAAAAAAAAAAATTAATTAATTCATTAAAATAGAGATGGGCTCTGCCTCTGCCGCCCAGGCTGGAGTGCAGTGCCGTGATCATAGCTCACTGCAGCTTCCAACTCCGGGGCTCCAGCAATCATAGGACAAACTTGCCACCCGGCCCGACAGCCAGGTGCTCACACCAGCCCTGTTGATAACTGGAATCCATGGAAAGTTCTGGCTCCACCAAGCTGCTGTCCTGAATAAGTCATTGGCCGGATCAGTGATTCCGCCCAGGGGGCGTATCTGCAAGGTACCACCTCTTTTGCTCTCCCCGTGCCCCGGGCAGCCTCTCTAGGATGTCAAAGCCGCCAGTCAGGCTGCGGAAACAGCCTGGGGGTTCCTCTGCGACAAAACAATCCCACGCCGGGGTCTCTACCCAGAGAAAGGAAAACGCAGGTCCCTACGCGTGTTCGAGGCAGCCTGATTCCTAATGAACAAAAGGAGAAGACAGGCCGGCGCGGTGCCTCATGCCTGTGAACGCAGCACGTGCGGAGGCCGAGGCGGGCGGATCTCCTGGGATCGGGAGTTGGAGACCAGCCTGGCCAACATGGTCAAACCCCATCTCTACTAAAAATACTAAAAGTAGCCGGGTGTGGTGGTGGGTGCCTATAATCCCAGGTATTCAGAAGGCTGAGGCAGGAGACTCGGTTGAACCAGGGAGGTGGAGGTTGCAGTGAGCTGAGATTGCACCACTGCATTCCAGCCTGAGAGACAGAGGGAGGCTCCATCTCAAAAATTAAAAAACACGTCCGGGAGCGGTGGCTCACGCCTGTAATCCCAGTACTTTGGGAGGCTGAGGCGGACGAATCGCCTGGGGTCAGGAGTTCAAGACCAGCCTGGCCAACACGGTAAAACCCTTTCTCCAGTAAAAATACAAAAATTAGCCGGGTGTGGCCAGGCGTGGTGGCTCACGTCTGGAATCCCAGCACTTTGGGAGGCCGAGGCCCAACACTTTGGGATCTCCTGAGGTCAGGAGATCGAAACCATCCTGGCCAACATGGCAAAACCCCATCTTTGCTAAAAACACAAACATTAGCCGGGCGTGGTGGCACATGCCTGTAGGTCCAGCTACTCGGGAGGCTGAGGCAGGAGAATGGCTTGAACCCGGGAGGCGGAGGTTGCGGTGAGCCGAGATCGCGCCACTGCACTCCAGCCTGGGCGACAGAGCGAGACTTCGAATCAAAACAAACAAACAAACAAAGAAGGCACAGGCGACCACCCACAAACCATCGCCGACCTGCGGGAACTTAACTTAGGGAAAGGAACTTCCAGACTCAGAAAACTGGGGCAGGAGACATCCCAGGCCAGTTTTTCCAGCCCACCGGGTCTGAGGCAGCTTCCAGGAGGATTGCCTGAACTTGCTGAAATTTCCCAATTCCCTCCTGGGCACACGGTTTTCAGATGAGGAACGCACACCCTGAGCCCTGAGTCGACGCTGAGGCCTCACCCCCGTGTTTGAATCCTGCGCCCTGGGTTTGGTCCACAGGAGAAGCCACGCCGGCTGCTGGGACGGAATGGGAAGCAGGAAGCCGCCCTGGAAAACACGGACCAGCACTTCGGAAAGCCAGAGGGCGGCGCCGTCTAACCCCAGGGTGCCCCTGCGAGGAGCCCACCCCAGATAACCGAAGGCAGCGGCTCCCGATAGACGAGCATACGCTGTCCACAGCAGCAGGATTACAAGAGCCCAGCGTGGACAGAAACAGCAGCATCGGCCGGTGCGGTGGCTCAAGCCTATAATCCCAGCACTTTGGGAGGCCGAGACGGGCGGATCATGAGGTCAGGAGATCGAGACCATCCTGGCTAACACGGTGAAACCCCGTCTCTACTAAAATACAAAAAATTAGCCGGGCAAGGTGGCGGGCGCCTGTAGTCCCAGCTACTCGGGAGGCTGAGGCAGGAGAATGGCGTGAATCCGGGAGGCAAAGCTTGCAGGGAGCCGAGATCGCACCACCGCACTCCAGCCTGGGCGACAGAGCAAGACTCCGTCTCAAAAAAAATAAAAAAAAATAAAATAAAATAAAATAAAGAGGCCAGGCGCGGTGGCCCAAGCCTGTAATCCCAGCACTTTGGGAGGCCGAGACGGGCGGATCACGAGGTCAGGAGATCGAGACCATCCTGGCTAACACGGTGAAACCCCGTCTCTACTAAAAATTCAAAAACTAGCCGGGCGAGGTGGCGGGAGCCTGTAGTCCCAGCTACTCGGGAGGCTGAGGCAGGAGAATCGCTTGGACCCGGGAGACAGACGTTGCAGTGAGCCGAGATCGTGCCATTGCATTCCAGCCTGGGTGACAGAGAAAGACTCCATCATGGAAAAAAAAAAAAAAGAAAAGAAAAAGAAAAAGAAAACAGAATTAAGCGTTGTAGCGAATAATTCAGCGGGATTTGGTGCCTCCACACTGCTGTGCCGCCTGCACCTCTAATTCCAGGATATTCCCATCACCCTTTGTAGTTGAGGCATCATCTACCATCTGTCACTCCCCGTCCCCTCCCCAGCCCGGGGAACCCTTGCACCCCTTCCTGTCTCTGTGGCTTCGTCTGTCTGTCCTGGACATTTCTTTTTCTTTTTTTCTTTCTTTTTTTTTTAAATTTTTTTTTTTTTTTTTTTTTTGAGACGGAGTCTCGCTCTGTCACCCAGGCTGGAGTGCAGTGGCCAGATCTCAGCTCACTGCAAGCTCCGCCTCCCGGGCTCACGCCATTCTCCTGCCTCAGCCTCCCGAGTAGCTGGGACTACAGGCGCCCGCCACCTCGCCCGGCTAGTTTTTTGTATTTTTAGTAGAGACGGGGTTTCACCGTGTTAGCCAGGATGGTCTCGATCTCCTGACCTTGTGATCCGCCCGTCTCGGCCTCCCAAAGTGCTGGGATTACAGGCTTGAGCCACCGCGCCCGGCCCTTTTTCTTTCTTTTTTTTTTTTTTGTTGTTGTTGGGTTTTGTTTGTTTGTTTGTTGAGACGGAGTCTCGCTCTGTCGCCCAGGCTGGAGTGCAGTGGCGCGATCTCGGCTCACTGCAGGCTCCGCCTGCCAGGTTCTCGCCATTCTCCTGCCTCAGCCTCCGGAGTAGCTGGGATTACAGGCGCCCGCCACCACGCCTGGCTAATTTTTTTGTATTTTTAGTAAAGACAGAATTTCGCCATGTTGGCCAGGCTGGTCTCAAATTCCTGGCCTCAGGTGATCCACCCGCCTCGACCTCCCAAAGTGCTGGGATTACAGGCGTGAGCCACCGCACCCAGCCTTTTATTTTTGATAGAGATGGGGTCTTCCTGTGTTGCCCGGGGGGGATTTTTTTTTTTTTTTTCTTGAGACTGAATCTCTCTGTTGCCCAGGCTGGAGTGCAGTGGTGCAATCTTGACTCACTGCAACCTCTGCCTCCTGGGTTCAGGCAATTCTCCTGCCTCAAGCCTCCTGAGTAGCTAGGATTACAGGCACCCGCCACCATGCCCGGCTAATTTTGTATTTTTAGTAGAGACAGGGTTTCATCATGTTGGCCAGGCTGGTCTCGAACTCCTGACGTTAGGTGATCCGCCCACCTTGGCCTCCCAAAGTGCTGGGATGACAGGTGTGAGCCACTGCGCCCGGCTGCCAACACTGGAATTCTATGTTATGGGAACTTCGTCTCCCAAAAAGAAAAAGGGGACGTGTTCAAAACAGCCTGACTCCGAGATGGGCCCTGAATTCAGGCATTTATTTTATTTGTTCGTGAAACAAAGGTTGACAGGGCCCTTGCATACCCAGGTCTGTCCTGTGGGGCGGCGGAGGGGCGAGGGCAGGGAGAGGCTGCCTTGAGAGGCAGTGGCCCGGGTGGAGGATCCAGGGCTGAGCCCAGCTTCCGGAGAACAATCTCAGGTCCACAGCGTGGAGACGCTGGCAGATGGTCCTGCTGAGAGCCGGCAGACATCATCCCCACTTAATCCCACTTTTCCTCCCGGGAGGAGGTCAAAGGCACACCACGGTGTCTCATGCCTGTAATCCCAGCACTTTGGGAGGCCAAGGTGGGCGGACTGTCTGGACCCAGGAGGTCGAGACCAGCCTGGGCAACATGGTGAAATCCCATCTCTACTAAAATACAGAAAATTAGCCGGGCGTGGTGGCGGGCACCTGTAGTCCCAGCTACTCGGGAGGCTGAGGCAGGAGAATCGCTTGAACCTGGGAAATGGGGGTTGAGATCGCGCCAGGCGTTGTCTCAGAAAAACAACGTCTCACAGGAGAGTCGCGTCCACCCCTGGGCCAGCAGACAGTCGCCACAGACCAGGAGCCGAATCGCCTCTTTACAGACAAGGCCAGCAAGGCTGGGGCAGTGAGACGCTGCGACAGCCACAAGTCCCCGTCCCCGTCCGTCTCTCCCTCTGTGCTGTGCCTCTGTGAGCCATACCCGGGGCTGCAGGGCAAAGTGCAGGGTCGGCGGGCAGAGGGGGCCGGGTCTCCAGACAGGCGGCCTGGGAGGGTGACCTTAACCCCTACCACGGTTTTGTCTTAGAAGCTGTTGTGTGGCTGTGTTCCAGGCTGTCCGGGGTTCAGGCTGGGCCACCGTCTGGGTCCAGACCTCAGTGTCCATCAGGACCCAGCCTGCCCTGCAAGTGGCAGAAATGTGGTCTTTCGACCTCCATCAACCCTGGAGACAAAGCAGGGAAGGGCGGGAGTTGGGCTCTGGCTGGAGGCCTGGACATCCATCCGGAGAGAGGGAGTGGCCTCGAGGCGGCGTGAGTCCCCGGGAAAGATGCAGGGGTGGCCAGCGGCAAGAGTGAGGCTCAGGGTCCCGCAGCCCCCCGTGGTGTGGGTGCCTGGCCTGGGGGTCCTCGAGCAGGACAAGGGAGGGAAATTGAAGCGGGCCGGGATACCGGGTAGCTCGGCTGCGGGGACTCTGGGATACGCTAAGTCCTTCCTGCTCACCACTAAACCCAAGAGGAAAAGGAATTCCTGGCAAAGTCCAATTTAAAGTCAACAAACAAACAATGTGGGAAGGAGAGAAGGAATCTCAGGAATGTGGGCGGGGTCCTCCTCCCGCCAGGGCCACCCTGGACCTGCTGAGAAATCGGAGGTCCCCCAAGGACCCACGTCCAGGCGCCTCCAGCCTCTCCCTGCAAACCAGAGAACCCTGCAGGAACTTTGCTTGGAGAAACCATGGAAACTGCCCCCAGCCCTCCTGTCTCTATTTCCTTCTCTGTTTTATTCCCTCCTTCTTGGCTGTGAGATAGAACAGGAGAAAATGAGACGGTGTTTCTGAAGGACGCGGCCGAATTTGTTTTGGTGACAGTCAAGCTCTCTTCCTTGCCGGCCGCAGCCCTCACTGAAGGGGATTTGGGGGCCTCTGGGCAGGGGTCCTGAAGGCTTTGAATTGTTCAGTCTCTGAGGGTACAGGGAACCCCGCGGAAGGTTTCAGAGACAAGAGTTCCACGGAGAGAAAAAACCATCAACTTTGCAGGTTGGTGGCGAAATCTGGTGATTTAAGAAAACGTCTGGGCTGTCCACGGCGCTCTTCCGGAATTCTCTACAATATCTGGAAGTGACCAAGAAAATTCCAGAACCCGGAGGCTGTGCCGTGGAGATAAACATGGGCACCTGGGTATGCTTGCTTTTATTGTTAGGACTTATTTTATTACAAGCACAAAAAAAGAAGCTGCCCAGAAAACCAGGCGTGATGGAAGGCAATGGGGCCTGCGGTGGCCCAATGGATTCTAGAATTTTCCTCTAGGAAGATGCCCGGTTTTTTTTTTTTTTTTTGAGACAGAGTCTCAGTCTGTCACCCACGTTGGAGTGCAGTGGTGCAATCTCGGCTCACTGCAACCTGCGCCTCCCAGGTTCAAGCGATTCTCCTGCCTCAGCCTCCCAAGTAGCTAGGATTACAGGCGCCCGCCACCACGCCCAGCTAATTTTTGTGTTCTTTAGTAGAGAAGGGGTTTCACCATGTTGGTCATGCTGGTCTTGAACTCCTGACCTCGTGCTCCGCCCCCTCGGCCTCCCAAAGTGCTGGGATGACAGGCGTGAGCCACTGCACCCGGCTGATGCCCGGAATTTTAACCCTGTTGGCTCAATGGAGAAGCTTGGGGTGGTGGGGGAGGATCACTGTGGCTTGCTTTCCTTTCCTTTCTTTCCCTTTCCTTTTCCCTTTCCCTTTCCCCTTTCTCTCTCTTTCCTTCCTTCCTTCCTTCCTTTTCTTTCTGATGGAGGGCAGTGACATAATCATAGTTTGCTGCAGCCTCGACCCCGCTGGCCCAAATGAGCCTCCCGCCTCAATCTCCTAAGCAGCTACAGGCATATACCACTATGCCCGGCTACTTTTTTTTTTTTTTGACAGCGTTTTGCTCTTGTTGCCCAGGCTGGAGTGCAGTGGCGTGATCTCATCTCACCGCAACCTCCACCTGTCGGGTTCAAGCGATTCTCCTCCCTCAGCCTCCCTAGTAGTTGGGATTACAGGCAGGTGCCACCACGCCCAGCTAATTTTTGCATTTTTAGCATTTCGCCATGTTGGCCAAGCGGATCTTGAACTCCTGACCTCAAGTGATCCACCCGCCTCGGCCTCCCAAAGTGCTGGGATTACAGGCGTGAGCCACCGCGCTGGCCTCAGTGTGGCCTTTTTTTTTTTTTTTTTTTGAGACGGAGTCTTGCTCTGTCGCCCAGGCTGGAGTGCAGTGGCGCGATCTCAGCTCACTGCAAGATCCGCCTCCCAGGTTCACGCCATTCTCCTGCCTCAGCCTCCCGAGTAGCTGGGACTACAGGTGCCCGCCACCTCGCCCGGCTAGTTTTTTGTATTTTGTTTAGTAGAGACGGGGTTTCACTGTGTTAGCCAGGATAGTCTCGATCTCCTGACCTCGTGATCCGCCCGCTTCGGCCTCCCAAAGTGCTGGGATTACAGGTGTGAGCCACTGCGCCCGGTAAGTGTGGCCTTCTTTTTTTTTTTGAGATAGAGTCTCGCTCTGCCGCCCGGGCTGGAGTGCAGTGGCTGGATCTCAGCTCACTTCAGCTCACTGCAAGCTCCGCCTCCCGGGTTCTCGCCATTCTCCTGCCTCAGCCTCCCGAGTAGCTGGGACTACAGGCCCCGCCACCTCACCCGGCTAGTTTTTTGTATTTTTTTAGTAGAGACGGGGTTTCACCATGTTAGCCAGGATGGTCTCGATCTCCTGACCTCGTGATCCGCCCGTCTCGGCCTCGCAAAGTGCTGGGATTACAGGCTTGAGCCACCGCACCCGGCCAAGTGTGGCCTTCTTAAAGAAATAAGGGTGTTGGCTGTAGGAAAATGTGATCACCCTCTGTTTCTGGGATGTTTTTTCTCTTTCTTAAAATTTGATTTATTCATTGTTGTTGTTTGTTTTTTTGAGATAGAGTCTCCCTCTGTCACCCAGGCTGGAGTGCAGTGGTGCGATCTCCACTCATTGCAAGCGATTCTCCTGCCTCAGCCTCCTGAGTAGCTGGGATTCCAGGTGTGCACCACCATGCCCAGCTAATCTTTGTATTTTTAGTAGAGACGGGGTTTCACCATGTTGGCCAGGCTGGTCTTGAACTCCTGACCTCAGGTGATCCACCTGCCTCGGCTTCCCAAAGTGCTGGGATTACAGGCGTGAGCCTCTGTAATGTGTTTACTGTGTTTGCTGATTTGTTTGTTTGTTTGTTTGAGACGGAGTCTGGCTCTGTCGCCCAGGCTGGAGTGCAGTGGCGTGATCTTGGCTCACTGCAAGATCCACCTCCCGGGTTCACGCCATTCTCCTGCGTCGCCTCCCGAGTAGCTGGGACTACAGGCGCCTGCCACCACGCCTGGCTAATTTTTTGTATTTTTAGTAGAGACGGGGTTTCACCGTGTTAGCCAGGATGGTCTCCATCTCCTGACCTTGTGATCCGCCCCCTCAGCCTCCCAAAGTGCTAGGATTACAGGCTTGAGCCACCGCGCCCAGCCTGTTCATTTGTGTTTTGAGAGACAGTCTCACTCTGTCACCCAGGCTGGAGGAGAGTGGTCTAATCTTGACTTACTACAACCTCCGCCTCCCAGGTTCAAGTGATTCTTCTGCCTGAGTTTCCCAAGTAGGTGGGATTACAGGCCTGAGCCACCGCACCCGAACCATTGTCTGTTTTTATTTTTGTAGAGACAGGGTCCTGCTCTGTCACCCAGGCTGGAGTGCAGTGGCAAGATCACATCTCACTGCAGCCTTGACCTCCTGGGCTCACATGATCCTCCTGCCTCAGCCTCCTGAGTAGCTGGTACCACAGGCATACACCAGTGCGTCTGGCTAATTAAAAAAAAAAAAAAAAAAAATTAGCAGCCAGGCCCAGTGGCTCACTCCTGTAATCCCAGCAATTTGGGAAGCTGAAGTGGGTGGATCACTTGAGGTCAGGAGTTCGAGACTATCCCCATCTCTACTAAAAATACAAAAATTAGCCGGGCGTGGTGGCACGAACATAATCCCAGCTACTCGGGAGGCTGAGGCAGGAGAATCGCTTGAACCTGGGAAGCAGAGGTTGCAGTGAGTTGAGATCATGCCCCTGGGCAACAGAGGGAGAATCCATCTAAAAAACAAACAAACAAACAAATTCAGGATGGGGTCTGGCCACATTGCCCAGGCTGGTCTTGAACTCCTGAGGTCAAGTGGTTCTCCCACCTCCACGTCCCAGGTTGCCGGACTACAGGCGTGAGCCACAGTGCCTGGCCCTGGCGTTTTCTTGTTTGCCAGGCTCCAGTTGTTACCTCTAGATTGTTTGAGGGTGTTAGATTTCTCCTTTGTTGCCAACTCTACTTTATTATTTATTTATTTTTATTATTTGAGATGGAGTCTCGCTCTGTTGCCCAGGCTGGAGTGCAGTGGCGCGATCTCCGCTCACTGCAAGCGCCGCCTCCCGGGTTCACGCCATTCTCCTGCCTCAGCCTCCTGAGTAGCTGGGACTACAGGCGCCCGCCACAATGCCCGGCTAATTTTTTGTATTTTTTTTAGTAGAGACAGGGTTTCACCGTTGGCCAGGATGGTCTCATTCTCTTGACCTTGTGATCCGCCTGCCTAGGACTCCCAAAGTGCTAGGATTACAGGCGTGAGGCACTGCGCCTGGCCTATTTATTATTATTATTATTAATTAATTTATTTATTTATTTTTGAGACAGAGTCTCGCTCTGACACCCAGGCTAGAGCGCAGTGGCCGGATCTCAGCTCACTGCAAGCTCCGCCTCCCGGGTTTACACCATTCTCCTGCCTCAGCCTCCCGAGCAGCTGGGACTACAGGCACCCGCCACCTCGCCTGGCTAGTTTTTTGTATTTTTTAGTAGAGATGGGGTTTCACCGGGTTAGCCAGAAGGGTGTCGATCTCCTGACCTCGTGATCTGCCTGTCTCGGCCTCCCAAAGTGCTGGGATTACAGGCATGAGTCACCGCACCCGGCCTATTATTATTTTTGAGATAGAGTCTCGTGCTGTCGCCCAGGCTGGAGTGCAGTGGTACGATCTCGGCTCACTGCAAGCTCCGCCTCCCGGGTTCCCGCCATTCTCCTGCCTCAGCCTCCCGAGTAGCTGGGACTACAGGCGCCCGCCACCTCGCCCGGCTAGTTTTTTGTTATTTTCTAGTAGAGACGGGGTTTCACCGTATTAGCCAGGATGGTCTCGATCTCCTGACCTCGTGATCCGCCCGTCTCGGCCTCCCAAAGTGCTGGGATTACAGGCTTGAGCCACCGTGCCCGCCCCAACTCTTATTTTTAAATGTTGGTCTACACAAGTCTGGGAAATGTGAAATTAGTCTTCAAGCATATCACGGAAAAAACGGATACAAAAGTCTTGAGGACCACTTAAGAAATGAACAGTAGCAGATGTGTGACAGTTACACTAGGCTGCTACCTTGTAAAACATTTTAGAAACATGTTTCCGGCCAGGCCTGGTGGCTCTCGCTTGTAATCCCAGCACTTGGGAGGCCGAGGTGGGCGGATAAGGAGGTCAGGAGTTCGAGACCATCCTGGCCAACCTAGTGAAACCCTGTCTGTACTAAAAATACAAAAACTTAGCCGGGCGTGGTGGCGCGCGCCTGTAGTCCCAGCTACTTGGGAGACTGAGGCAGGAGAATTGCTTGAACCCGGAAGGTGGAGGTTGCAGTGAGCCAAGATCAAGCCACTGAATTCCAGCCTGGCAACAAAGCAAGACTCCGTCTCCAAAAAAAAAAAAAAAAAAAAAAAAAGGAAAAAAAAAAAAAGAAAAGAAAAAAGAAACATTTGTATCATCCTTGTAGATTCTGGGGCTTGGAAATAGGCTTTGAAAAAAGTCCTGAAGCAAATGCAGCAAACTTGGAGGAGCTTGCATACCTCAGACAGGCCACGGATGTGAGGCAGGCTTATTTTATATTCTTCCCGGATTATGTGAATTTCTTCCAATTATACTTAGTAATTTTTCACCAGAATTTAGAACATTAGCATGTTTCTGTCGGGGCGCGGTGGCTCACGCCTGTGATCCCAGCATTTTGGGAGGCTGAGGCAGGCATATCACGAGGTCAGGAGTTCGAGACCATCCTGGCCAACATGGAGAAACCCCATCTCTACTAAAAATACAAAAATTAGCTGGGCATGGCGGCGTGTGCCTGTAATCCCAGCTACTCGGTAGGCTGAAGCAGGAGAATCACTTGAACCCGAGAGGTGGAGGTTGCAGTGAGCTTGAGATCAAGCCATTGTACTCCAGCCTGGGCAACAGGGCGAGACTCCGTCTCAAAAAAAAAAAAAAGAGAGAGAGAATATTAGCATGTTTCCTAGCTAAGCCAACTCAGAATAAAAAGAAAATAAAGGAGAAAATATAATCCCAATAAAATACATCGAAATAAATATATACCCATATACATGAGTTTACGTTTTGTCTTGTTTTGTTTCCTGGAAGACAGAACCTCGCTCTATCACCGAGGCTGGAGGGTAGTGGCACGATCTCAGCTCACTGCAACCTCTGCCTCCCCGGTTCAAGGGATTCTCTTGTCTCAGCCTCCCGAGTAGCCGGCATTACAGGCACCACCACGCCTGGCTAATTTTTGTATTTTTAGTAGAGACGGGGTTTCACCATGTTGTCCAGGTTGGTCTTGAACTATTGACCTCAAGTGATCCTCCCGCTTCTGCTATGTATGTATTCTTTGTTTTTTTATTTTTTTATTCTTTTCTTGTTGTTTTCATTTTATCTTTCTTTTGCTGTTTATTTAGAGACAGAGTTTCACCCTGTTGCTCAGGCTGGTCTGAACGGACTCAAGCCATCTGCCCACGTCGGCCTCACAGTGTGCTGGGATTACAGGAGGGAGCCACTGCGACCAGCCTGGAAGTGTTCAATTTTCCATTGTTGTTGTTGTTGTTGTTGTTGTTGTTGTTGTTGTTGTTGTTGTTGTTTTTTGAGGCGGAGTCTCGCTCTCTCGCCCGGACTGGAGTGCAGTGACCGGATCTCAGCTCACTGCAAGCTCCGCCTCCCGGGTTTACGCCATTCTCCTGCCTCAGCCTCCCGAGTAGCTGGGACTACAGGCGCCCGCCACCTCGCCCGGCTAGTTTTTTTTTGTATTTTTAGTAGAGACGGGGTTTCACCGTGTTAGCCAGGATGGTCTCGATCTCCTGACCTCGTGATCCGCCCGTCTCGGCCTCCCAAAGTGATGGGATTACAGGCTTGAGCCACCGCGCCCGGCCTTGCCTTTAATTTTTAATAGAGATGGAGTCTCACTATGTCACCCAGGCTGGTCGGAATCTCCTGGACTCAAACCATCCGCCCACCTCAGCCTCCCAAAGTGTTGGGATCACAGGTGGGAGCCACGGCGCCTAGCCCTGAAGCCCTCCTTGGACAAGCAGCTGAGCTCCCATGGCCCACAGGCCCAGCAAAACCAGAACCAACTGGTACCTGGGATGCAGCCTCCACCCCAGCCCCAGGGCCCAGCCCCAGGCTACCCGAGCCGGCTGTGGGTGATTTGAGATCAAGTGTCCTTTCCCGCTATCAACTATTGATGCCTGAGCAGTCACCTGCGGGAGCTCCCGGCTTCGGTGTCCTGGGTTCCCTGTAATGACGCCCGGGGCAGCTGCGGCCAGGACGGTGTCTGCTCCTCCTTCATCCTGGGCCTGCCTGGGGCTTTTTTCCTTCTAGGCCTGGTTCCCTCCAAAATTAGCTTCCTATCTGGATCCCACAATCCCTCACAATGGAGTCCTGACCTCTGGGGAAGCAGAATGTCAGGGGCACTGCCAGGTTTTTATTTGTGTATTTTTGCTTTTATTTATTTATTTGATACCGAGTCTCACTCTGTTGTCTAGGCTGGACTGCATTAGTGCGATCCTGGCTCACTGCAACCTCTGCCTCCTGGGCTCGAGCGGTTCTCCTGCCTCAGCCTCCCAAGCAGCTGGGATTACAGGCACCTGCCATCACGCCTGGCTAATTTTTCTATTTGTAGTAGAGACAGGGTTTCGCCAGGTTGGCCAGGCTGGTCTCGAATGCCTGACCTCAGGGGATCCACCTGCCTCGGCCGCCCAATGTGCTGGGATCACAGGTGTGAGCCGTCGCACCCGGCCTGACTTTACTATTTTTTTTTTACAAAGAGCAGACCTTCCACCTGCCGTGGATAAAACTCCGAGGTCTGGAGGACGCTGGAGGCAGGGTGTTCCCCAGAACAAGCCCCGGGCGCGGCAGCCTGCAAGGCTGGGGTCTCCACTCCCGGGGGAGCATGGAGTGGGGCCCGCCATCCCCTCTGTGCCCCCACTGCCCCCGCCGCCCTCCCCGCTCTGCGGGTTTGGCCGGTGACCCCGTGGTCGGGCTGGTGAACAGATGGCCGCTGGATCACTGACAGCCCGGCTCACGTTCCCTCTCCGTATCAAGACATCTTCCTTTTAATAAATTTTGCAAGGCCGTGGAGGGGGGCCAGCGCTCCAGCCCATGTCTGTCTCCCGTCCTCATCACCACGCGAGGCCCCAGCACGAGGGGCCGGCCTCAGTCCCCGCAGGATGAACGGGCTTCCGGGGCCGGGACCAGGTACGCAGGCCACGCGGCTTAAAACAACACAAATATCACAAATATACTCTCGCCTCTGGAGGCCGGAAGTCTTAAGTGAAGGTGTGCAGGGCTCCAGGCGAGGACCCTCCCGGCCTCTTCCAGCTCCCGGTGCTGATGGCCGCCTCTGACCCTGCTGGACGTGTGGCCGCTCCCCTCCCAATTCTGCCTCTGCCACCCCACAGCCGTCTCCTCTGCATCTGTGTCCACATTTCCCTTGTCTCCTGAAGTTGCCTGTCACTGCAGTGGTACCCACCCTAATGATCTCATCCTAACTAATTACATCCGCGGAAACCCTATTTCCACATAAGGTCCCATTTCTAGGTGCCTGGGGTTAGCGTAAAGACAGATCTTTGAGGGAACTCAGTTCACCCCAGCCCGGGGAGTTTGCCTTTGTGGCTCTCTCCTCTGCAGTCCCTTGTTCCCGAGAGGCCGGCCCTTCCCCCTCAGATCAAATTCAGCCTCCTCAGCGAGGCCTTCCTGACCCTCCCGGGCCCTTCCTGCCTTTCTCTCTGGCTGCGGCTGTTTCCTGCAGGGCTGGCTGCAGCTCCCGGCGGCACCCTGTCCTGTACCTGTTTCACGTCCGTCGTTAGCAACCCCGGCTTCCAACACAGCTCGTTGCCAGCAGGAGCAGGGACCTAGTAGGCCATGCGTCTCCCTCCGAACCACAAGCTGCTGTGGGTGGTCACTTGATAGAAAGCCCCCTGCCCCCCGTTCCTTATTTGTTTATTTGCTTTTTTTGTTGTTTTAGAGACTGGATTTTGCCCTGTTGCCCAGGCTGGAGTGCAGTGGCAAAATCTCGGTTCACTGCAGCCTCCATCTCCTGGGCGCTGGTGAGCCTATGGCCTCAGCCTCCCGAGTAGCTGAGACCACAGCCGTGCACCACCATGCCCAGCTAATTCTTTGACTTTTTTTGTAGAGCCAGGGTTTTGCCATGTTGCCCAGGGTGGTTTCAAAGTCCTGGCCTTCAAGCAATCCTGCCTCGGCCTCCCAACGTGACGGGATTACAGGCATGAACCACTGCACACTTGGCCCCATCTTTTCCTTTTTTTTCTTTCTGAGACAGAGTCTCGCTCTGTCACCCAGGCTGGAGTGCAGTGGCGCCATCTCGGCTCACTGCAAGCTCCGCCTCCCGGGTTCAAGCAGTTCTTCTGCCTCAGCCTCCGGAGTAGCTGGGACTACTGGCGCCGCCACCACACCCGGCTGATTTTTGTATTTTTAGTAGAGACGGGGTTTTCAGGTTTTCCACCTGCCTTGGGCCTCCAAAGTGCTGGGATGACAGGCGTGAGCCACTGGGCCTGGCTTTATTTAATTTTTTGAGATGGGCTCTCACTCTGTCGCCTGGGATACAGTGCAGTGGTGGGATTCCAGCTAACTACAGCCTTGTACTCCTGGCCTCAGGTGATCCTCCTGCCTGGGCTTCCCAAAGGGCTGGGATGACAGGTGTGAGCCACCACCCCCGGCTTGGCCATTTCATAGAAATGGGATCACACGGGGCCCGGCGCAGTGGCTCACGCCTGTCATCCCAGCAGTCTGGGAGGCTGAGGCGGGCGGATCACCTGAGGTCAAGAGTTCGAGACCAGCCTAGCCAACATGGTGAAACCCCGTCTCTACTAAAAATACAAAAATTAGGCCAGGTGCGGTGGGTCATGCCTGTAATCCCTGCACTTTGGGAGGCTGAGGCGGGTGGATCACGAGGTCAGGAGATCGAGACCATCCTGGCTAACACGGTGAAACCCCATCTCTACTAAAAATACAAAAATTAGCCGGGCGTGGTGGCGGGCGCCTGTAATCCCAGCCACTCGGGAGGCTGAGGCAGGAGAATCGCTTGAACCCGGGAGGCGGAGCTTGCAGTGAGCCGAGATTGCACCACTGCACTCCAGCCTGGGTGACAGAGCGAGACTCCGTCTCAAAAAAAAAAAAAAAGAAAATACAAAAATTAGACGGGCGTGGTGGCGGGTGCCTGCAATCTCAGCTCCTTGGGAGGCTGAGGCAGAATTGATCGAACTCGGGAGGCGGGGGTTGCAGTGAGCTGAGATCGCGCCACTGCACTCCAGCCTGGGCAGCAGTAGCAAAACTCCTTCTCTTTTTTTTTTTTTTTTTTTTTGAGACGGAGTCTCGCTCTGTCGCCCAGGCTGGAGTGCAGTGGCCAGATCTCAGCTCACTGCAAGCTCCGCCTCCCGGGTTCACGCCATTCTCCTGCCTCAGCTTCCCAAGTAGCTGGGACTACAGGCGCCCACCAACTCGCCCGGCTAGTGTTTTGTATTTTTTAGTAGAGACGGGGTTTCGCCGTGTTAGCCAGGATGGTCTCGATCTCCTGACTTCGTGATCCACCCGTCTCGGCCTCCCAAAGTGCTGGGATTACAGGCTTGAGCCACCGCACCCGGCCAACAAAACTCCTTCTCAAAAAAATAAAATAAAATAAATGGGACCCCAACCTGTGTGGCCTTCTGCATCCGGCGTCTCTCACGGAGCATCCGAGCTGTGGCCTGGGTCAGAGCCTGGATCCTTTTCACAGCTGAGTTGTGTTCCGCGGTGAACGGCCTGGGCAGTGTTGGTCTCTTCTTCCACTGATGGGAATTCGGGCTGTTTCCACGTTTGGCCTCCATGAATAATACTATGATGAACGTTCACGTACGCCTTTCTGTGTGGACATGTGTTTCCCCTTCTCCCAGGTGTCTGCACAGGAGGGGAATTGCCGGGGGGCGAGGTCCTGAGGAACAGCCCCCACTGCTGGCACATAACCAAGCCCCCCCCTTTTTTTTCAGACAGAGTCTCGCTCCATCACCCATGCTGGAGTGCAGTGGCGCAATCTCGGCTCACTGCAACGTCTGCCTCCTGGGTTCAAGCAATTCTCCTACCTCGGTCTCCCGGGTTGCTGAGATTACAGGCACCCACACCACCATGCCCGGCTAATTTTTGTATTTTTAGTGGGAGACGGAGTTTCACCACATTGACCAGGCTGATCTTGAATTCCTGACCTCAGTGATCCACAGGCCTCGGCACCCTCTTTGGAAGTTCCCAGCAAGTCCCCTGCCTGAGTTCAGACCCACGGGCAATCTTACAGGCTTAGAGGCCTCAGGCACCTCATTCCACCTCTCTAGAGGTGGGTTTCCCTGGGAAAAGGAGAAGAAAATATTTCCTAGGCACGGGATTAAAGGGTTAAAACAGGAAAACCTTGAAGGAGGGCCCAGGTCTAGCTGAACTCCCCGGGGTGAGCGGGGCGGGGGTCAGGCTGGGGAGGGGAGCACAGAAAGGCTGGGTGCCAGGCCTGGGGGAGAGGCGGATGGGGTGGGGAGGGTAGGTCTGGGCAGATAACGGCTGTGGCCTCTTCCTGTTGGCCTGAGGGCTGGGGGTGGGGGTGGGCAGAGGCTGGTCTCCCTGAGGTCTGGGCATAGGGAGGTGTCCTGGGATGAGAAGACTCTTGAGAAGTGACCCTGATAATTCAGAGGCAGGGGTCCTTCTTGGGGTGGGGGATAAACAGAGACTGGAGGGGCTTGTTGAAGGAACCCTCAGGCCGGGTGTGGCAGCTCACGCCTGTAATCCCAGCACTATGGGCAGCGGAGGCGGGAGGATCCCTTGAGCCCAGGAGTTTGAGACCAGCCTGGGTAACATGGTGAGATTCTGTGTCTACAGAACAGTTTTTAAAAATGAGCCAGGCGCGGTGGAACTACTTGCCCTATAGTCCCAGCTACCGAGAGGCCGAGGCGGCCGGATCACCGGAGCCGGGGAGGTTGGGGCAATGGTACCGAGATTGTGCCACTGCACTCCAGCCTGGGCGGCAGCATGAGACCCTGCCTCAAAAAAATGAAGAAAGCCCCCATTCCCCTTAGGATCCCTACTTCCTATACCAATCCGCTATCCCAGCTTGGAGGGGTGGGACTGGCCTTGAGCCATAGTTGATTTCCAGAGCAGAGAGCACGGACGGAAGTGGTTCTGCATTGAGTACAGTGAGGCCAGGGAAAAGCAGTGGATTCCTGTCTGCGAGTCCTGGCCATCAGGGCTTGGGGTGGCCTCACTGAGCCCCCACTCCAAGCTCCGTTCGACAGAAATCCAGGAAATGGGCAGGAGAGGCTGGGATACCAGCCAGGAGACCGGTCCGAGGCTGTGCCCTGGATCCCTGAGCCCTCACTTTTGTAATTAACGTAATAAACCGGCGCTGGCCATGGGGGCGCAGGCCTGTCATCCCAGCACTTTGGGAGGCCGAGGTGGGAGGATCACCTGAGGTCAGGAGTTCAAGACCAGCCTGGCCAACATGGAAAAATCCCGCCTCTACTAAAAATACAAAAATTAGCCGGGTGTGGTGGGCATGCCTGTAATCCCAGCTACTCAGGAGGCTGAGGCAGGAGAATCACTTGAACTGAGGAGGCGGAGGTTGCAGTGAGCCGAGATGGCACCACTGCACTCCAGCCGGGGCAGCAGAGCAAGATTCCATACCCCCACAAAAAAAAAAAAGAAAAAAGAAATCTATGGAACTGCCCATGGGGAGGAGGGACTGGCCTGGCCCTGCCACTCATGTTGACAAAGGAGTAAACTGAGGCACAGCTCTTCCCTCCCCCATCAGAACTGAAAGGTGTCTGAGGCCCCGGCAGCCCCTCTGCCTGAGATTCGGTGGCTCTGAGGCCCTGGCAGGCCCTCTGTCTGAGAGATTCGGTGGCTCTGAGGCCCTGGCAGGCCCTCTGCCTGAGATTCAGTGGCTCTGAGGGCCTCAGATGTCCTCACTCCACCCCCCGTTTTTCCTGCCAGCCTCAGAGGATCATTTTCAAAATGGTAACCAGCAAACCAACGTGATTCTCACACAAAGGCAAGGTGAGCCTGCTCCCCGCTGCTCACCCTGAATCATTCATGAAGGAGGCAGCTGGCCTGCGGGCTGGGATGGGAGACAGGAGAGGAGAAAAGACAGAGGCTGGGCCCTCTGCTCACTGCATCAATCAGGTGCCCACGGGAGCCCCTGGGCGTCTTCCCGTGCTGGCATTCTGGATACGACGGCTGACCTGTCAATCGCTGGGCCCTCAGCCATGGTTACTGGCAGGCCAGCTCAGGAAGGACACTGGTTTCAGGTGACCTGGGTGGGGCGGCAGTGGTGGGGGGGTTCCTGGGACCAGGCCGCCATGACAAAAACAAAGGGCCTGCTTGTACCTGCTATCTCCCTCTAAGCTTCAGGTGGTGGGTGGGGCTGAGGGGCGGCCCCCAAGAAAGACATCCACATCCTAAACCCCAGAACGCGCACGAACAAGGCTTCATGTGGAAAAACAGTCTTTGAAGGCACCATTAGGTGTCTTGACATGAGACCATCCTGGAGTAGGCAGGTAGACCCTAAATTCTGGGACATACACTCTTTTTTATTTTTACCTGTCTTTTAAGACAGAGTGTCACTCTGTTGCCCAGGCTGGAGTGCAGTGGCGTAATCTAGGCTCACTGCAGCCTCCGCCTCCGCGTTCAAGTAATTCTCCTGCCTCAGTCTCCCCAGCAGCTGGGATTACAGGCGCGAACCACCATCCTCGGCTAATTTTTGTATTTTTAGTAGAAATGGGCTTTCACCATGTTGGCCAGGATGGTCTCAGTCTCTTGACCTCGTGATCCGCCTGCCTCGGCCTCCCAAAGTGCTGGCATGACAGGCATTTGTTTTCGTTTTTGTGTTTTAGAGATGGAGTTTCACTCTTGTTGCCCAGGCTGGGGTGCGACGGCGCGATCTCGGCTCACTGCAACCTCCACCTCCCGGGTTCAAGCGATTCTCCTACCTCAGGCTCCCAAGTAGCGGGGATTACAGGAATGCACCACCATGGCCGGCTAATTTTTGTATTTTTAGTAGAGACGAGGTTTCTCCATGTTGGCCAGACTGGTCTTAAACTCCGGCCTCAGATGTGATCCACCCGCCTTGGCCTCCCAGAGTGCTGGGATTACAGGTGTGAGCTACCAAGCCTGGCCAGACACTGTCTTAAAAAATATAAAAATAAGAAAAGGAACTGGACGGGTGGCTGGTGATGTGGGGCTTGCTGGGTAAGGGGTGGCCTTGGGCTTATACTTTGAGCAAGACAGGAGCCCTGGTGGGGCCATGATTGGAAGTGGGTTTTAACACAATTCCGATGGGTTATACCGGGGCTTGGAACCTGTTGGTCTCTACCACTGCCAGCTGCCACTCAGACCCCCGGCCCCTGCCTGTCTGCTCTTAGGGTGGGGCCCATCCCAGGCACCCCAAGAACAGACAGGAGCGGCTTCCTCTGGTGGTGTGAGGATGGGGGTCTCCAGGGGAGCAAATCCACAGTAACACACTGGGCTTCTCCCAGATTGGCTGCAGACGGCTCTTGGTGAGTCTCCATGGACCGGCTGGTTCAGGCCAAAGGACCTCGCCACGGAGCTCAGCGGCCACCCCTAATCCCGGCTGGAATCCTCTGGCTCCAGACGCCCGGCGGGGCTCCAAGTCTCCTGGGCCCACGCCAGGCCCCGGCCTGAAACACGCTGTAGAGGCAGGGCGCTGGGCTCGCTTGGATTTGGGGAAAGGACAATTGTCATGTCTTCTCCCTCCGTAGGTTGCTGCCAATGAAAAACCCCCTTTTCAGCATGGACGAAATCCCGCTAAGTCTATTTAGGGAGCGGCGTGGACTCCGGGCTGGGAACTGCGCCAGCCGGATGCCCACCATCTGAGGCTTTCAACCACAGCCCCGTTTGGGTTCCAGGTGTGGAGGGCTGGGGTCATCCCCTCACCCTGGGGTGGCTCCCAAACTGCTGACCTGGCCTCCCTGACGGGGATCCCTACAGCTCTGTCCGACTCTTCATGCGATCAGCGCTCCCGGGAACATACAGTTTGGGGTGTTTTGCTGCTGGGATGGTGGCCCGTGAGGCAGGGAACCTCCCGGTGGCCCTGCTGGGCCCGGCCCTGTTTCCCCAGCCGTAGGGTGGCAGCCTCGAACTATACAAGGTCCAGGCCACAGTTTCCTCAGCTGTAGGTCGGTGGGCTGTGGACTGCACGGGGCTTGGGCCTCAGTTTCCCCAACTGTAAGCGGGCGGCCGTGGACTGTGTGTGGCCTGTGCCTCAGTTTCCCTAGCTGTAGGCGGGCGGCCTCGGACTGTACAGGGTCTGGGCCTCAGTTTCCCCAGCTGTAGGCGGGGCGGCCGTCGACTGTGTGTGGCCTGGACCCCCGTTTCCCCAGCTTTAGGCCGTGGGCGGCGGACTGTACAAGGTCCAGGCCTCAGTTTTCCCAGCTGTAGGCGGGCGGCCGCCCACTGTTCAAGGTCCAGGCCTCAGTTTCCCCAGCTGTAGGCAGGCGGCCGCGGACTATGCGGGGCCCGGGACTCAGTTTCCCTATCCCCGCAGTCGGGATTCGCTGTTCCGGGCGAACAAAGGACGGTCGGGGGTGACTCTGAATCATGGCGCGTCCGCAGTCTCTGTGGCCACTGTGGAAACAGCCCTGGCGAGTCCGGGACGCGACGCAGCCTTTCCCTCCCCGCGCGATCACCCAGACGTGAACGCTCAGTTTGAATCGGACTTTTTGGCCATGTGCCCACAAGCAACATGGAGCCCTGCGGGTTTCCTGCCCGACTCCAAGATGGCGACGCGACTCCCTTTGCCCTCATGGCCCAGGCGGGCGGGTCCTGCCCACTTGCAAGATGGCAGCAGCCTGGGCCAAGCACGCTTCCCTCCGCCTGACTCGCCACGTACCCAATCTCAAGATGGCGTCTCCCGCAAAGCCACGCGCCAGACGGCGGCTTGCTCACTGGCTCAGACGCCGTCACGTGCTCCCACTTTCTCTCCCTCCCCCGACTCCATAGGCCGTTTCCGCCTTCGGCCTTGACGAATGACCGCCTCCGCCAATTGGCGCCTTCGATTCCTCTGGGTCCCGCCCCCGGACGACCTTCTGGCCACTGGGAGCCGCTGGCGGGGGCCCGCGGGGCTCTCCCCGCCCCCGGGCTACGGCGAGAGCCAATGGGCAGCGCGCGCGGGGGACGTGTGCGGGCGTCTCCGCCATTTTGTGAGTCTATAACTCGGAGCCGTTGGGTCGGTTCCTGCTATTCCGGCGCCTCCACTCCGTCCCCCGCGGGTCTGCTCTGTGTGCCATGGACGGGTGAGTCGCACCTCACCCCGCGCCCCGCCGCCCTCCCCGCGCTGCAGCCCTGTCCCCGCCGCCGCGCCGGCCTCCCCGGGGCCGATCTCGCCGCCGCCCGGGCGGGAGGGGGCGGCGGGCTCTCCCCTTCCTCTCCGCGTGGCGGGAGCGGGCTCGGGGCGGGCCAGGGGTTTCCCGGGGATCTGGCCGCGTCCCCGTTCCCGTCCCCCGCCCGGCCCGTTTCCGGCCCCCGCGCGCCCCGTCCTGAGCGCACGCGGCCTCCCGCGCCCCTCCCCCTCTGAGCGCGGCTCCGCACTTCGCCTTTGCCCCGCCTCGGCGGCGCGCGGCCCTTCCCTCTTCCCGTCCGGCCCTTGCGCGCCCGCCCGGATGGCCCTTCCCGCCTCCCGTCCGCGCCCCTCGTGCGCCTGCGTAGCTCGTCGCGCGTCCCCGTTGGCTCCAGCGCGCGTGCGCGGCTGCCGTCGGGGGCGCGCGCCTTTCCCGCCGCTCGGACTCTGCCCCCGGCGCAGCCCCGGAAGCGCAGGCGGGGCTGGGGCGGCCGCCGGGAGGGAAAGCCGGCGCGGGTGCCTCGCCGCGGGCTGGAGGCTCTCCGCTCCCCGCCCGGCTCCCCGTGCGACCCGGGCCGTGGCCAAGGGTTTCGGTGATCTCAGGAGAAAGGCGGCCGCCCCGGGGGTCTGTCCTCCGCCCCGGGGTCGGAGAGTCCTCTCCAGGGACCCCCGCGGGCGCCGTCATGGGGAGGGGCCTTCCCGGCTCTCTGGCCGCAGCAGCCTTTCCGGGCGGCTTTGCGGGGCGGGCTTCCCCGGGAGGGGTGGGAGCCCCTCCAGGAAGGCCGTGTCCCGCCGAGCGCTTCCTGCGCGAGGCCCTCCCTGGGAATAGGAAGCGGGAGAGGCTGGAGATGCTTCGCATTCTTTCCGTCTTCCTGAGAAGCTTTTCTTGGGCCCAGTTACTTTTAAAAGTCTGTTCGGACGTGGTCCGTGCAGTCCGTGGAGTCATAGCGAAGAGGCGCAGCCCTAGAGTGGGTCTGAGCCCTTAGCATGCGTCAGGGCAGGTGGGTCCTGCAGACGGCGGGACGGGGGCTCCGCGCTCCCAGTCCCGGCGCCGCGGGCTTGGGGCCGCGCACTCGCCTCCCGGAGACTGCCCTTCCGACGCGCGCTCCGAGTCACTCAGGCCCTCGCCGGGAGTTGCAGTGGCCCCGTAGCCGCCGTAGGGAGCTCCCTGTTGGGTCGGGAGCTGGCCGGGGCTGAAGGGAGGGCCTCGGGCAGCCCAGCTTTCTTCCCACCTTCCCCCGAGGTGTCCCGAGGAGGGAGAGTCGGGTCGGGCAGGGCTCGGGTTGATCAGTAACTGAGGCTGTGTTCTGGTCGGTCTGTTAATTTTTATTTTTATTGACGGTTTCCACGGCCGCCACCCGCCCTCGGTGGATGGGGCTCCACTCTGATGAGAGTCACCCTCTTGGGGGGCCACCCCCCTCCGGGCGGAAGCTCTGGCCCAGGCCTGTGAGTTTGCCGGCTGCAGCCTTTCTCAGGCGTTTCCAACTTTGGGAAGCACACAGCAGCCCCTGAACCCTCTCAGCGGCATCTAGCATCCTCGGGGCTTCCGAGGGGTGTGTCTTTGGGGACTTGTGGAGCCTGGTCCAGAGGTGGGGCCTAGGGTCCTGCTGGGAGGGAGGGGCGCCACAGGACAATGGTGGCCCCTTTTCAAGTTGCAGTCAAGTGGACGGCTCACTTCCCTGCCCTTCTGAGCTTTCTCTAGCGGGGCCTCGCGCAGCCGGAGGGAGCCCCGCGGAGGTGGCGGCTGCAGGGACCTGCGGGCTCTCCTGGCCCCGGGACAGCCGGGCGCGCCTGCTGCTGAGCGGCCACCGGGCTAACATTGTCTCCTTTCTCTCTCTCTACAGCATTGTCCCAGATATAGCCGTTGGTACAAAGGTAGGCACTTCTCACTTTGCTTCTCCGTGACGCTCCTCTGACCTTGTGCTGACCCCGGGGGCCGCCCCCCAGCGCTGCTGCGTTGGCTGGAGAGCGCCTTTCTCTTCCTAAGGGGCACACTACGCTTGGTCTGGAATCTGGAGTTGGGTGGTAGGGTTTGAGCCCCAGGGGGCTTGGGTTTGCTGGCCGCCCCTCAGGTCTGGAATCTGAGCCGCTGTTCAGTTCTTGCTCTCAGCAGCGAGGGCTCTGCGTGCCCCATACCTGCGTTTGGAACCTCCAGTCCCTGAGGCGGGAAGAGGGAAGAGGCCGTTAAGCTAAGCGGGATACCTCCTGCTGTAGCTGCCGGGGAGACTCTTGGTTTGGATAAGAAAAGAGCCACCTGGCTGTGGAGGGACCTGGACAGACCCAGTGTGTGTGAGTGGCTGGGATGGGCATTTACCGGTTGCTTTTGACATTGAGTTGTTTTTTTTGGGGGGACGGAGTCTTGCTTTGTCACCAGGCAGGAGTGCAGTGGTGCGATCTCGGCTCACCACACTCTCCACCTCCTGGGTTCAAGCGATTCTCCTGCCTCTGCCTCCTGAGTAGCCAGGATTCCAGGTGCCCACCACCATGCCCGGCTAATTTTTGTATATATGTATATTTTTTAAATAAACGTGGAGTTTCATCATTGTTGGCCAGGCTGGTCTGGAACTCCTGACCTCAGATGATCCACTCCCCTTAGCCTCCCAGAGTGCTGGGATTACAGTTGTGAGCCACTAGACCCGGCTGACATTGTCTTTTGATGGCATCTGGTCAGAACAACAGTAAACTGTCAAAGATGGCGTTTGGGGCAAGAGAAAAACGAATGTGCCAGATCTCACGTGTCTGTGAATCTTGTAGCCAGGACTGGAAGGCAGGGGCACTGCTTCCCCGTGGAGGGTGAGGCCGGGGCTAAGCAAGTGTGAGGAAAGGGGGTGAGAACCTGGAGAATAAGGTCCTGGGGAGGCCAGTGATTCCGAGGGAGCTGTGGTCCTCGCTTAGCTGGGGTGGTTGGTTAATGATTGTGCTGGTCATTGTGGGTTGAGGGGCTCCCGACTTCAGGGCTTGTCCCCCGAGAGCCTCCTGCAGGGTGAGCCCACAGCGGTGGCAGCCTGAGCCCTCTGGTTTCTGGTCAGTCTGCGGTGGTGCCTGGGCCGGGTTTCGGTTTTTCCCAAGTGGACTGCTGTCTTTACAGGCTGCCTGCCCCATCTTCCTGGAGATAAAACCTGTTTGTTCAGTGTGGGAGGAGGGAGAGGGACTTTCATCTGAAGCATTTGCAGCAATCCCTCCATGTGTCTGGCTTGCAGGCAGTTCTCTTTTCCTTGCTTTTGTGAGGTTGCATTCCAGCTGGAGTGGCCCTCAGCTTCCATCGGGGGGTCCTGCAGCCCTCCTCTGGAGTTCTAGGGGGCTCGATGGCCGGGACATTGAAGCTGAGCCAGGACAGGATGGAAGCCTGCGGGCTCTGGTGCAGGGAGGGATTTTGCCACGGGGCGGTGTCAGGGTCCCTGCTGGGTGCAGGCCCTGGTAGGAGGACGGGGCAGTACCCTGACCCCGGTGATCGCCCTCCAGCGCCAGGGAACCCTCAGCTGACCTGGGCCCACACCTGGCCACGCTGTCCTTTAGCCCCGGACAGAGCAACTCCTGTTCAGTGTGGGGTTGAAGACGCTTGGGACCCATGCTGCACACTGGGAGGTCCTGGGGCGTTTCCTGTCAGTCCCTGTGCTGCAGGACAGGTGCCTTGAAGGGACCCTTCTGGGGTGTCTGGCGGCTGCTATGAAGGAAGTGGAGGCGCCTGTCCCAGCTCCCTAACCCTGGTTGCTGCCCTGTGGAGCCTCAGAGCCTCCAGGTGTCCCTTTCGTTCTACTGGGGCGCTGCTGAGCTGAGCCAAGCTGGCCTGTGCCGCCCGGGCAGGCGTGGGGTTTGCTGCCACAGACGGTTGCGGGCATGCCAGGCCACTTGCCCATGGGAATGAGATTAGGGCTTCAGGCAGGCGGCCAAGGAGACTGCTCAGAGGAAACGGCCCCGCCCACCACTCCAGTCAAAGACAGGGTCCAAGATGCCCTTTTTAAGGTTTGTGCAGCTAGCACATGGGAGCCGCATGGGCGCCTGGCCGCTGTCCAGCTCGGGGGAGCACCAGCCCTGGTGTCCTAGATGGTCGGCTTCTGGGCTCCCCAGCCTCTGAGCTGGAGGGGAGAGGAGACAGGAAACGACTTCCTGTGGGGGACGGGGGACGGGGAACGGAGGCTGGAGACTCTGTGTCTCTGCGTCTCAGGTGCACCTTGCCTCCCATCCTCCCGTCCTGGCACTCCTGTGTTTTCCGATCGCGTGGTTTCCACCTGGGGCTGCTGACTGTTTGCCCTGGGCCTGTGCAGCCCCGCCCTGTGCTCACAGAGGGCCCCGGACTCTGGAAGTAGAAAGAGGACTCGAGAGTCTGTTTTCAGCATTTGGCTTCATTTGCGTCCGGCCGGAACCTCGGCCTCCCTAACGGTGGACACTTCAGTTCATTCTTTGATCCTAAAGTCTTGGGGACTGACAGGTGGCATTTGGGTGGGCGCCGGGCCTGTGGAGCCTGAGCGATTCCTGGTTCTAGCCCTCGGGGCTTCTCGACTGCTTGTTTGGTGACGCCCTGGGTGCTTGCGGGGTTGGCCTGGGGGCTCAAGGCTGCAGTTAGAAGTCGCATTGGCAGGGGCAGCCCTGTTCCCTGTCCTGGAGCAGGTGCTGGAGTCTCATGTGGGGAAGCTTTGGAGGCCTGCCTGCCCGCCTGCCCACCTTCCCGCCTTCCCTCCCTTCCTCCCTTCCTTCCTTCCTTCCTTCCTTCCTTCCGTCCTTCCGTCCTTCCGTCCTTCCGTCCTTCCGTTCTTCCTTCCTTCCTGGAAGCTCTATAGCCAGGGCCAGCAGAGGGCCCCGGATGGGGTCAGGGCAGGAGTGGAGCTGAACGTGGGTGGAGGGGAGGCGGCCTTAAGGGAAGACCATCCAAGTGCAGGCTCGGGGAGGCCAGCATGGGTGGGGGCTCTTTGACCGGGCATGGGGGCGCATGGAGCTGGGGGCTGTCTGAGGGGGGACAGGGCGTGACATCCACTAGTTCCTTCTGATGCGATGGCCCTGGGCCCCTCAGTAGGTGGGGGCAGGCTCTTGGCCTCACTCCTGATATGGGAGATGGAAGCTCCTTCTTTGTTCCCTGGGATGGCTCTGTCCTGCGGGCCTGGGCGCTGCGCTGGGTGCCTGCAGAGTCCGGCTTTGCAGACCAAGCGCCTGTGCTCCAAGGTCCTCAGACCTGAGCTTTGTTTTCTGTGTAACTAAGGGCCGTAACCAACGTCTCCTCCAATTTCACTCTTTGAATAAACGTGTGTCTTCAATCCTTGCGTTGGGGGGGGGGGGGGCGTCTGCTGTTCTGAGCCTAGGATCAGTCTAGTGTAATTCTTCCTAGAAGTTGATTCAGTTACATAGAAATAACGAGTGAATAGATCGTTTCCGGAGAGAAAATGGACAGGTCAGAAATGATGGGGCCGCTGTAGAGCTCCCCTGGCCCAGGCACGGCCACAGCACCACCAGGTCACTGCGCAGGGAGGCCAGGGCTCGTCCTCGGTCTCCAGTGTGCAGAGGCGGAGGTCGGGTTTCCTTTACGGGGCTGGAAGACAGGAGGGGAGGGGCCTCTGCGGGAGCGAGCGAGGCGGTGCTGTAGTTTGGTTCTCCTGCGAGGCCACCAGAAGTGAGGTCAGCTGCCTGGGCCCTGCCTTGTGCTGCTAGGGAGGCTGGCTCCATGGAGTGGGTCGCCTGCCCTGCTGGCTGGTGGCTGAGGCCCAGGCCTGCGCCCAGGGCGGCCAGCAGCCCAGTGAGGCCACGTCCACAGCAGAGTTGGCTGTGGAGATAGTATACGCGGTGCCCTCTGTAGCTGAGACCTCCCAGCGCCACACTGGCTGAGTACCCTAGGGCTTCCCGAGTTTGGAAAAAGGAGCAGTGTCTCTTTTTTTTTCTTTTTGAGACAGAGTCTCGCTCTGTCGCCCGGGCTGGAGTGCAGTGACCAGATCTCAGCTCACTGCAAGCTCCGCCTCCCGGGTTTACGCCATTCTCCTGCCTCAGCCTCCCGAGTAGCTGGGACTACAGGCGCCCGCCACCTCGCCTGGCTAGTTTTTTGTATTTTTTAGTAGAGACAGGGTTTCACCGTGTTAGCCAGGATGGTCTCGATCTCCTGACCTCGTGATCCGCCTGTCTCGGCCTCCCAAAGTGCTGGGATTACAGGCTTGAGCCACCGCGCCCGGCCTAGGAGCAGTGTCTTGACTGTGGAACTGTGGGGTGCTGTGCGCGTCCATGGGCTGGGGGTGTTTCTGGAGACAGGCCTGGGTCTGTGCTCGGGCTGCCCTGCCGTGGAAGTGTGGGTGTGGGTTGGGGGTCTGGGACCCCAGGCAGCCCGAGTGGGAGCGGGGCGGGCCGGTGGGGAAGGGAGGCTCTGGCCTGGCGGGAAGTGCAGCTCAGCGTTGTCGCTTCTCTTGCAGCGGGGATCTGACGAGCTTTTCTCTACTTGTGTCACTAACGGACCGTTTATCATGAGCAGCAGCAACTCGGCAGGTAAGGCCTGGACTTAGCCCAGGGCAAGGCCTGGGGTTGTCTTTCCCTGGAACAACCTTTCTTCTTGCTCTGGGACTCCACCTTTCATCTCAAACGGCAGGGCCCGTGGTCCACGCTGCAGGTCCAGGTCCAAGTTCTTGCTACAGAGAATTCCTGGGGAGGTGCTGGATGTGGTCCAGGCCGGCACTTGGACCTGTGGGTGGGTTGTCAGCAGCTGTCAGGAGCAGGGGTCCCGACCGTGCAGGCCTTGGCCTCGTGCCGCTGGTTCACGTGCATCCTCCTGGGGCTCAGGGCTGGTCTCCGTGGCAGGCAGGCTTTAGGAGGAGAGCAGGGACCTGGCTCTGTGGGCTCCTCCGAGTTGATGCCTGCTTCTCACGGCACCCCCTTTTCAGCAAATGGAAATGACAGCAAAAAGTTCAAAGGTGACAGCAGAAGCGCCGGCGTCCCCTCCAGAGTGATCCACATCCGGAAGCTCCCTATGGACGTCACAGAAGGAGAGGTCATCTCCCTGGGGCTGCCCTTTGGGAAGGTCACCAACCTCCTGATGCTGAAGGGGAAAAACCAGGTATCTGAGCCGCGCTTCTCGGGGCACTTGCACCACGCAGGCGGGGAGGAGGAGGGCCCCGCGCTCACTGCCTCCCCCGCAGGCCTTCATCGAGATGAACACGGAGGAGGCTGCCAACACCATGGTGAACTACTACACCTCGGTGACGCCCGTGCTGCGCGGCCAGCCCATCTACATCCAGTTCTCCAACCACAAGGAGTTGAAGACTGACAGCTCTCCCAACCAGGCGGTGCGTGGCCCTGCAGCGGACCCCAGCAGCCCGGGGACCTCGGGGGTGGGCCTGGCCTCAGGGGACAGGGACTCACGGCGATGCCTCCCACAGCGGGCCCAGGCGGCCCTGCAGGCTGTGAACTCTGTCCAGTCGGGGAACCTGGCCTTGGCTGCCTCGGCGGCGGCTGTGGACGCAGGAATGGCGATGGCTGGGCAGAGCCCCGTGCTCAGGATCATCGTGGAGAACCTCTTCTACCCCGTGACCCTGGATGTGCTGCACCAGGTGAGGTGGTCCCATCACCGCCAGGGCCGCACGGGCTCGGTCAGGCTGCTGTTGCACGGGAGGGGTCTGGCAGGGCTGGTGGGCGCCGGGCAGAAGCTCATGCTGTGGCCTGGGACCTGCAGATTTTTTCCAAGTTCGGCACAGTGTTGAAGATAATCACCTTCACCAAGAACAACCAGTTCCAGGCCCTGCTGCAGTACGCGGACCCCGTGAGCGCCCAGCACGCCAAGCTGGTGAGTGGGGCTCCCAGGATGGCGCCCGCCCTGGCCCTGGCCCTGGCCTGGCCGCATCTCACGCTGCCTCTCCCCTCAGTCGCTGGACGGGCAGAACATCTACAATGCCTGCTGCACGCTGCGCATCGACTTTTCCAAGCTCACCAGCCTCAACGTCAAGTACAACAATGACAAGAGCCGTGACTACACGCGCCCAGACCTGCCCTCCGGGGACAGCCAGCCCTCGCTGGACCAGACCATGGCCGCGGCCTTCGGTAAGAGGCTGCCCGACGTGGCGCCAGTGTGCAGCGTGGTCTGTGAGGGCCGCTCAGTCCGGAACCCCAGCGGCACGGGCCCGGCCCTGCACCAGGGTGATGCACCTGCTGCTCTCTGCACGGCCAGCACAGCACAGTCCAGTGCCGCCTACGTCGGGACCACGGCCCCCCTAGAGCAGCGGATCTGCCCGCGAAGGCTCTGCTGGGGCCGCCCGCCAGCCGGGTTGGGGCCCATCCCATAGCACAGCGCCCGCTCGCGGTGGAGGTTGTGGGTGCGATGATTAGTGTCTCATTTATTTCTAGGTGCACCTGGTATAATCTCAGCCTCTCCGTATGCAGGAGCTGGTTTCCCTCCCACCTTTGCCATTCCTCAAGCTGCAGGTATTCAAACGCTTGGTCTTGGTTCCCCGGCGACTGCATGCCCACACCACCTTCCCAGGCAGCTCCGCAGCCACGGCGGCAGCCTGGGCGGACTGGGCACTCGAGTGCCAGGTCAGGGGCCCTTCCCGGGAGAGGGGACGCCACGTCCACAGAGCAGGCTTGGCCAGGGCAGTGGTAGGACAGGGCAGTGGAGGCGCACGTGTGGATGGCGCCAGCCAGAAGCCACTAACCGCACAGTCTTTGTGGTCTGGTTCCCTTCAAGCACCTCCGGGCGAGCGCGAGGACCGCCAGTGGTTGGAGGGATGTGTCCCTAGTAGTTGAATTTGAGTGGCCGGGTAAGCGCGTGGCCCGAGGCTGAGGAGCATGACCGGCGGCGGGACGTGTGTGCGTGGCCGTCCTCCTGCTTCCCTTCTGGGACCGGGACCGGGCCGCCCGAGTGCTGGCCGTGGACGGAGCAGCGCGTGCCGCCCCGCGGCCGCCTTGTCTGCATGGAGGCATGGGCACGCATGCGCGGTGGTCCCGGGACAGGCCCTGCTTGCCGAGGGCCCCGTGTCTGTGCTGGCGGAGCCGGAGCTTTTCTGTGCTGTGGGCGCATGCAGATGAGTCCAAGCCCGGCACGGCCCGTGCTGTGAGGAGAGGCGGGCGCTGGTGCAGGAGCCAGCGGGTGGCTGTGCGGGGGTCGGGCGACCCCACAGGCACCCGGGGTAGGGCCAGAGCCAGGGCCGCCTCCCGCGCGGCTCCTCGGTGCATGAGGACGGGGAGCGTCGGCCTCTCCCACTCTGCGGTGGAGTGGGGGTGCCGCTGCTCATCTTACCTTCTACCTTTCCAGGCCTTTCCGTTCCCAACGTCCACGGAGCCCTGGCCCCCCTGGCTATTCCCTCGGCGGCGGCGGCAGCTGCAGCGGCAGGCCGGATCGCCATCCCGGGCCTGGCGGGGGCAGGAAATTCTGTATTGCTGGTCAGCAACCTCAACCCAGAGGTACGTGGGCTTCGCCGCGCCGTTCCTCCCGGAAAAGCGAGCAGGGGATGTTGTGCTCGGTCTTGGGTCCCGGAGCAGCGCCGCCCCTTGCTGTGTCTGCGCCTCTGCCCCAGCAGCTCCTCTGCTGCAGCGCTGAGACCCTCCTCTCCCAAGATGGCTTGAGTTTTCCTGTTTTCCTGAATTCACATCTTGGTTTGCGTTTTCACTTCCATGATATGCAGAATGAATTATTTTTGTTACCCAAAGGCAATGTAAAAATTACTTGGAATTGAGCAGGGTGTGCAGTTCAGAGCCGCAGCACGCTGCCCTGCTGGTCCCCGGGACACACAGGGTTAGTGCGGCAGGGTGTGGGCGGCCCCTGTGGCACCAGAGCCTGTCACTTACTTAGCTGGTGGATCTGTTATTTCTTTGAATGGTTAAATCCCCCTCAGGGAGAGCTTGGGTAAAACTAGAGGCTCAAAATACGGAACTTGATGGATGGGCTCTCCCTGGGATCAGTATTTCAGGCTGTTCTGTTACTTGGCAACTCCTGTGATTTCCTCAAGGTGGTGTCCACCCTGGCCCTCCCTCGCGGGGCACAGGGCGCACTCCCTGCCTCTGCCTCTTACCACGAGCCCGGTGCTGTCCCTCCAGCTCCTGAGCCAGGGGACCCACGGCGAGGCCGTGCACTAACAGACTCAATCTCCCTTCACGCCTGTGTCATCGTCTTTAGAGACTGACTCGTGCCACAGCCGTGGGAGACAGCGCTGCTGCAGGGCTTGGCTGAGGTGGCCGGGAGCGGAGCTGCACCCGTGCTCCTGGGGGGCGTGGTGGGGACCAGCTTCTGGGAGCCCCTCCAGCAGTGCTGTCTCTGCCGGCGTGTGAGTGAAGGTGCTTTTCTTACCGTGTGCCCCTTGGTAAACCTGTAACTGGAATGTGTGTGGAGTGTGACTGATAGAACACTACCTGATTTTCTTATGTATTTACTGACCTGTGTTTTTTTGCTACTTTTTTTCTTTTCTCCCCTTCCCCTTTCCCAATTTTTTTTCTTGCCCTGATCCGGAATTTCTTTGCCAACTGACTGCACGGTACTTCTGCTTCCTGTTGTTGCTTGAAACAAAACAAAACATAAACAAATAAAAAACAAAAATTCCCCCTCAAACCCTGCTCTCCGGAAACCAACCTGCCCTTGAATATTAACATCCTGACAACTTCATCATCCATGAACCACTGCACGCCTGCGGGGACTGTCTTCCTCGTGTGGACGATTGGCAACTCGCCCCCCTTGACCTCTCCCTCTCCCCTGTCCCTCCGCTGCCTTGCTCTGCTGTCTCTAAAGAGAGTCACACCCCAAAGCCTCTTTATTCTTTTCGGTATGTTATCATTCACACTTTTATTACCTTGTTTTCATTTAATTGAGATGATTTTGATGCCCTGAGACGTATTATGAGTTTGCGGTTTGGCACTCTGATGCTCCGTGGCATCGGCCTCGTTTTATGGTTTGCTTTCGGTTTGCGTATTTTATTTGGTCCCGTAGATAACGTACGCATGGTTTATCGCCCTGCATGCTTTTCAGAGTTAGACCTGTCGGTGGCATATGCTACCGTGGCCACCTGCTGGCAGCTTACCTGTCCTGGATGCTATGACTTTGCTGAACGGAGCTGCTCCTGTTAGCACGCCCTGTGGCTGCGAGACGCAGCTCCGCAGTGGCCGATAAAGCAAACCCGGCCGGGCTGAGCCGGGCCTTGTGGGGGGGTGGATGCGGGGTCAGGGCTGACAGGGACATGGGCGGGGCGGGCAGCAGGCGACTCAGGCCCTGTTCCTGGGCTTTTGAAGGCGTCTACGGCGACGTGCAGCGCGTGAAGATCCTGTTCAATAAGAAGGAGAACGCCCTGGTGCAGATGGCAGACGGCAACCAGGCTCAGCTGGGTAAGAGGCCGGGGCGGCCCTGGGGGCGGTGGGGGCAGGGGCTGCTTTCCCTCTCGGGCGCCTGGTCACACGGGTGCTGCTATCCCCAGCCATGAGCCACCTGAATGGGCACAAACTGCACGGGAAGCCCATCCGCATCACACTCTCAAAGCACCAGAACGTGCAGCTGCCCCGCGAGGGCCAGGAGGACCAGGGCCTGACCAAGGACTATGGCAACTCACCCCTGCACCGCTTCAAGAAGCCGGGCTCCAAGAACTTCCAGAACATATTCCCACCCTCAGCCACGCTGCACCTCTCCAACATCCCGTGAGTGCTGGCAGGGGGGCGGGCACGGGGCCGGGCCAGGGCTCTGCGTGGCTGTCCTGCCGCCTCGGCCTGTGAACTTCTGCCATTTCCAGAGTGCAGGTCGGACGCCTCTTAGCCCAAACCTGAAGTATTACAAGGCCTGAAGCTTGAGCTGGGGGATGCTCAAGGGAGGGATCGTTGGACACTTGGAAGGGTTTGGTTTTTTGGCTTAGGGGATGCTCCGCTGTGAGAATGTAGAATGCACACATTTATTTGTTTTTATTTTTTGAGACGGAGTCGTGCTCTGTCGTCTTGGCTGGAGTACAGTGGAAGGATCTCGGTTCACTGCATCCTCTGCGTCTTGGGTTCAAAGCAATTGTCCTGCCTCAGCTTCCAGAGTAGCTGGGACTACAGGTGCCCACCACCACGCCCGGCTAATTTTCTTATTTTTAGTAGAGATGGGGGTTTCACCATATTGGCCAGGCTGGTCTCGAACTCCTGACCTCATGATCCGCCCGCCTCGGCCTCCCAAAATGCTGGGATTACAGGCGTGAGCCACCGTGTCTGGCCACGTTCAGTTTTTTTTTTTTTTTTTTTGAGACCGAGTCTCGCTCTGTTGCCCAGGCTGGAGTGCAGTGGCCGGATCTCAGCTCACTGCAAGCTCCGCCTCCTGGGTCCACGCCATTCTCCTGCCTCAGCCTCCCGAGTAGCTGGGACTACAGGCGCCCGCCATCTCGCCCGGCTAATTTTTTGTATTTTTTAAGTGGAGACGGGGTTTCACTGTGTTGGCCAGGATGGTCTCGACCTCCTGACCTTGTGATCCGCCCGCCTCAGCCTCCCAAAGTGCTGGGATTACAGGCCTGAGCCACCGCGCCCGGCCTAGTTTTTTTTTTTTTGAGATGGAGTCTGGCTCTGTCATCCAGGCTGGAGTGCAGTGGCGCGATCTCTGCTCACTGCAAGCTCCGCCTCCCGGGTTTACGCCATTCTCCTGCCTCAGCCTCCAGAGTAGCTGGGACTACAGGGGCCCACCGCCATTCCTGGCTAATTTTTTGTATTTTTAGTGGAAACGGGGTTTCACCGTGTTAGCCAGAATGGTCTCGATCTCCTGACCTTGTGATCTGCCCACCTCGGTCTCCCAAAGTGCTGGGATTACAGGCGGGAGCCACCGCCCCTGGCCTAATGCACACCTTTATAATCCCAGCGCAATGTGGGGCCGGGCAGGGGATCTTCTTGAACCAAAGACCAGCCTGAGCAATAAAGTGAGACTCCTGTTTCTACAAGAAAAATTGGTTAAAAGTAGCCAAGAGTGGTGGTGTGCACCTCAGTGCCCAGCTCCTTGGGATTTGGAGGCTGAGGTGGGAGGTTCACTTTGAGCTCAGGGGTCTGAGGTTGCTGCAGTGAGCTGTGACTGCCACACTCCAGGCTGGGCAACAGAGTGAGACCCTGTTTCAAAAAAATACATAATGCAAATATGTGGAAATGCAGGTACATCTGGCCCCAAGTATGTCAACCTATAGTAAGCCCTTTGATATTTAACACATTACTTGTGAAATGTTTATTAGAAAATTAAGGAGCCTGGCAGAGTGGCTCACGCCTGTGATTCCAGCACTTTAGGAGGCCGAGGTAGGCAGATCACCTGAGGTCAGGAGTTTGAGACCAGCCTGGCCAACCTGGTGAAACCCTATCTTTACTAAAAATAAAAAAATTACCCTGGCGTGGTGCCGTGCACCTTGTAATCCCAGCTACTTGGGAGGCTCAGGCAGGAGAATCACTTGAACCTGGGAGGCGGAGGTTGTAAGCCAAGATTGCGCCACTGCATTCCGGCCTGGGTGACAAAGCAAGACTCTCTCGAAACCAAAAAAGGGGGAGGAGCGTGGTCCTCTGCTTCTGCAAACCTGTAGATGCCTGGTTTCATTAGAAGCTGCTTCGGACCATTGTGGGCATGATTCGATGTTCCATTTCTGGGGTCCTAAAAGGCCCTACACCTTTCCTGGCCACTCAGAAAACTAGTATGGGGAAAGCCTCGCTGACCTTCTTGGACGTCACCCTACCCGGCCCCAGGCTAACACCTTCTCCTCCCACAGACCCTCCGTCTCCGAGGAGGATCTCAAGGTTCTGTTCTCCAGCAATGGGGGCGTCGTCAAAGGATTCAAGTTCTTCCAGTGAGTACGAGGCGGACGGTGCCTGGCTCTCCCGGGGCTGCCCTGTGGCCGGCCCTGACCCCATGTCTTGCAGGAAGGACCGCAAGATGGCGCTGATCCAGATGGGCTCTGTGGAGGAGGCGGTCCAGGCCCTCATTGACCTGCACAACCATGACCTCGGGGAGAACCACCACCTGCGGGTCTCCTTCTCCAAGTCCACCATCTAGGGGCACAGGCCCCGTGGCCGGCCCGCTGGCGACAACTTCCATCATTCCAGAAAAAAGCCACTTTAAAAAGCAGCTGAAGTGACCTTAACAGACCAGAGATTCTATTTTTTTAAAGAGAAATCAGTTTACCTGTTTTTAAAAAAATTAAATCTAGTTCACTTGCTAACCCTGCGGTGACGGGGACAGCTCAGGCTCTTGGTGACTGTGGCAGTGGGAGTTCCCAGCCCTCCACCCCCGGGGCCAGACCCTCGGGGCCGTGCCTTGGTGGGGCCTGCAGGTGGGTGCCCCGACCACAACTCGGCTTCCTTGTGCCTTAAAAACCCTGCCTTCCTACAGCCACCCCCCCCCCCCCCCGCCCCGGGGTGTCCTGGGGACCCAAGGGGCGGGGGTCACACCAGAGAAAGGCAGGGGGCCTGGCCGGCTTCTGCAGGATCATGTACCTGGGGCTCGCCGGCCGCGGCTGCGACTCCCCAACCCCAGCCCTGTAATCAAGTCATGATTGCCCCACCCTGCCCCCAGGGCCTTCCCTGCTGCCCCCGGGCGGGCTCCCCACTGCTCCAGCTGCGGAGCTGGTCGTCATAATCTCTGTATTATATACTTTGCAGTTGCAGACGTCTGTGCCTAGCAATATTTCCAGTTGACCAAATATTCTAATCTTTCTTTCATTTATATGCAAAAGAAATAGTTTTAAGTAACTTTTTATAGCAAGATGATACAATGGTATGAGTGTAATCTAAACTTCCTTGTGGTATTACCTTGTATGCTGTTACTTTTATTTTATTCCTTGTAATTAAGTCACAGGCAGGACCCAGTTTCCAGAGAGCAGGCGGGGCCGCCCAGCGGGTCAGGCACAGGGAGCCCCGGTCCGGTCCGATCTTAGAGCCCCTGAGCTTCAGGGAAGGGGCGGGCGCGTCGCCGCCTCTGGCATCGCCTCCGGTTGCCTTACACCACACCTTCACCTGCAGTCCCTAGAAAACTTGCTCTCAAACTTCTTCAGGGTTTTTCCTTCAAATTTTGGACCAAAGTCTCATTTCTGTGTTGCGCTTGCCTCTGATGCTGGGACCCGGCAGGCGGGCCGCTCCTGTCCTCACTGTGCTTTCTCCCGCCCCCGCGTCCTGTCCCGGGGCTCTCCTAGGATCCCCTTTCCGTGAAGAGTGTAACAAGGGTGTAAATATTTATAATTTTTTATACCTGTTGTGAGACCCGAGGGGCGGCGGCGCGGTTTTTTATGGTGACACAGATGTATATTTTGCTAACAGCAGTTCCAGGCTCAGTATTGACCGCGGAGCCACAGGGACCCCACGCACATTCCGTTGCCTTACCCGATGGCTTGTGACGCGGAGAACCGATTAAAACCGTTTGATGAACTCCTCCCTTGTCTAGCCCTGTGTTCGCTGTGGAGCTGTAGAGGCAGGTTGGCCAGTCTGTACCTGGACTTCGAATAAATCTTCTGTATCCTCGCTCCGTCCGCCTGCATTGCTGGTTTCCTCTTTCTGTGCTCGGGGCGGTCCCGGCTCGTACCCAGGTGTCCGCGGAAGCGCCGGGTGGGGCCGCGGGCGGGGTGGGCCCGGCGCGGCGCGGAGGGAGGGTCCCCGCGTGGGGCGTGCGGGCCAGAGCGAACGACCAAGAGCCGGAACCGGGTTTCCGCCGCTTTATTGAGCACCCGCGCTGCCGCCCGCGCCCCGGCCCGCCCGCCGCCCGCCCGCCCCCGGCCCCGCCGCGCTAGTCGGGGAAGCGGCGCGCCTGCATCTTGCGGAAGTAGCTCTCGGCCTCGGCCTCCGCCTCGCGCTCCGCCAGCCCCAGGCCGCCCGCGTGGCGCCGCAGCGTGGACTCCCGGCTGCCCGGGCCCAGCGCCCCGTCGGCCGCGCCCAGCGGGGGCAGCCCCTCGCCCGTGGCCAGGTTGACGGTGGCCACGGCCCCGAACCGCGGCTCCTCCTGGTCCACGTCGCTGACCGACGAGCCGGGGGACACGCCCGGGGGCTTGGCCCCGCCGCGGAAGCCGCGCGCCAGGTCCCCCAGCTCGTAGCCGCCGTCGGCCTCTGCCTTTGCCCCGCCGCCCGCCGCCTTCCACTCCCAGGGCGCGCCGCCGGCCGACAGGTGCACCACGGGGTGGTGCGGCGCGTGCGCGTCGATGGTCACGATGCTGGCGGAGTCGCGGTCCGACGGCGACCGGTACTGCGAGGAGTCGGAGCTGGCGCTGGACGACGACGCCGTCTCGGCCGCCTTGGGGCCCGGCGCGCCCGGGGCCTTGGACATGGCGATGACCTGTAGCAGCCGCGGAGGGTTGGCCACGGCCGCCCCGCTCTTCTCGGCCATCATGAGCCACTTGGCGCGCACCCCGGCGCCGCTTTTGGGGGACAGGCCGGCCCCCGCCTGCGCTCCCTCCTCGGGGATGTGCACCAGCGGCGGCGGCGGCCCCGCGCGCGGCGGGAGGATGACCCGAGGCCCCAGCCCCGGCCGCGCCTGCACGGTGGGGTAGAGCGAGGGCGGGGCCGGGCCCTCCTCCTCGTCCTCTTCCTCCTCCTCCTCCTCCTCTTCCTCCTCCTCTTCTTCCTCCTCCTCCGCCATGGGCTCGGCTGGCGCGCGCAGGTGCCCGGGGCTGGCGTCGTCGGGCAGCCCCAGGCCGCGGCCCTCCAGGCTCTTCTGCTTCCACTCGCTGATGAGCTGCTTGGAGCGCGAGGCGTCCAGTGGCACGTGGATGGTCATGTGGCGGCGCGCGGGGTCGTCCAGCGACGGCGCACTGGCCCGGGGCAGCGTGTGGCTGAAGGTCACCATGTTCTCCTTGGCCATGGGGCTGCGCGGGGCCAGCAGGTCCACGTCCACGCTGGCGCGCTTCAGGCTGCCCAGTGAGGTCTTCTCGCGGGCCACGGGCCGGGGCGCGCCCTCCAGCCGCCCCGGGGGCCCCAGCTCGTCGGTGCTCACCGACTTGTTCTGCTGATAAACCGAGTCGTGGCCCCGCTGCGTCAGGGCCCGCAGCGCGTCCTTGGCGGGGGCCGGGGCCGCGGGCTTCTCTGCAGGTGGGGCCTGGAAGTTGCCCACCGCGTGGCAGGCCTGGCGGGGAGAGGGGTCTGGGGGTGAGGCCTGGGGCTCAGACGGTTCCTCTCCTCTAATCGTGGGGGGCTTTGGGCCAGGGGAGGGGGGTGGCAAGCCCTTGTCCAGTGGGACCAGTTCCCACCTCAAGGTCGCTGACCCGGCACATCTGGCAGGTCTGAGCCCACGAGATTCTGACTCCAGCATTCCAAGGGTGAGACACTTCAGCACCCATGCCTTCCCCCTAAGACCCCCGGGCACCCATGCCTCCCCCTCAGACACCCTGGGCACCCGTGCCTCCCCCCTCAGACCACCAGCCTTCCCCGGCAGACCCCCTAGGCCTGCCTCCCCCCTCAGAACCCCTGGGCCAGTCTCCCCACTCAGACCCCGTGGGCACCCATGCCAACCCCCCTCAGAACCTGCCGCTCACCAGGTAGGCAGCGATGCCTGCTCCAATGAGGAAGCCGGCATACACATCCACCGGGTGGCTGCGGTACTGTGTGATCTGCGTAAGCCCGCACACGCCCGCGGCGATGGCAAAGGCGAAGACCAGGATGGGTTTCAGCAGCTTGGTGGTGTCCGAGATGACGGAGTTGAAGTACATCTGGGGGCATGGGGGTTGGGGTCAAGGAGGGCTCCCTGTGGGCCAGCAAGAGACCCTGAGCAGGGCAGAGGGGGGCTGGACTCACCGACACGTAGACCGCGGCGAAGGCCGACAGTGTGGCATGCTGCGACGGGAAGGTCTTCCTGTAAGAGGCGTCCAGCGTGAGCCCCACCCACCCGGGGACCCCAGTTCCAGTGGCCTCGCTGTGCCTCTGTTTCCCCACATGTTCACAGGGGTGGAAGGAACACGAGGGTGGAAGAGGGCTCCCAGCCAGGGGAGTTGGGGCTTCAACTCACCGTGCAGACAGGATGGCATGGGTGTCGTGGCCGGAGCAGATGTCCTGCGTGATGTAGGGGTTGACCTCGCAGGACGTGCCCAGGAGAGTGTAGTTGGGCTTGCAGACGGTGAGGAAGAAGGGAGTGTGGTAACCCGTGGCCAGCTGGATCACGTCTGTCACCAGGGCTGTGGCGCACAGGCCAAACACGTGGACACCTGCGGGGCAGAAGGCTGGGCCAGGTGCGGAGCTGGGGACCCGGGACAGCCCCAGCCCTGCATGTGGACTCGGCTCAGGGTTGGAGCGCATCTGGTAACTCACCCACAAACCGCACGGTACGCCGCAGGAAGGAGTTGAAGTTGCAGCCACCGGCGTTGATGCTGCCCTCCGTCCCGGCGGGCCCCCCAGTGCGGCCCCACAGCCGGGACTGCAGGCAGTACAACATGCCCTCGGCCACCATGATCTGCCAACAAGGAGGGAGCGCTCAGGTCGCAGTGCCCACAGGGAGAGGGCGCTCAGGCAGACTGCCAGCCATGGTGCCCACAGGCTGGCAGAGGCCCCAGTGTGGGTGCTCACCGAGGCAGCAGGGGCCGCGAAGGCCAAGCTGAGTAGCATCAGCAGCGGGATGAGCTCCTCGTTGGTCTCCACGTAGGGCATGGAGAGAGTGCGGTCATAGCACTGGAAGCCCACATTGGCCGGCTTGAAGAGGTCGGTCAGCTCCAAGAAGTACAGGGATACGATGGAGGAAGCCACTATGGGAAGCTGTGGGCACAAGGCCGGCCAGGTTCACCCTGCTCTCCCTCATGGAGGCGTCTGTCCAGTCCTCCATGAAGTCAGGGCCATCCACGGTCTCATTCACCCACCCACAGATCCAACTCACTCCCAGCCACTCTTTCCCCCATGAATTATTCATCCATCCATAACTCGACCATCTACACACCACACAGCCACCCACCCACCCACCCATCCACCCAAACACCTATGCCCCCAACATCCACCCACTCACTGACCCATCACCCACCCATCCACCCACTGGGAACCATCCATTCATCTACCTACCCACCCATCATCCATTCCCCCATCCTCCACCCACGCACCCGACGGTACCCATCCATTTATCCACCCACCCAGCTGTCCATCCATCCATCCATCCATTCATCCATTCATTACCCAGCCACTCATTCATCCATCCATCCATCCATCTATCATCCACCCACACACCCAACAGTACCCATCCATCTACTCACCCACCCACCCATGTATCCACCTACCCATCCATCCACCTAACTGTCCATCCGTCCATCCATCCATCCATTACCCAGCCATTCATTCATGCATCCATCCATCCACCCATCATCCAACCATGCACCCAACGGTACCCATCCATCTACCCCCCCACCCAAATGTCCATCCATCCACCCACCCAACCACCTATCTACCCACCCACCCACTCTCCCATCTATCCACCTACCCATCCATCCATCCAACTGTCCATCCATCCATCCATCCATCCATCCATCCATCCATCATCCACCCACGCACCCAACGGTACTCATCCATCTATCCACCCACCCAACTGTCCATCCATCCACCCACCCAACCACTTATCTACCCACCCACCCACCCTCCCGTCTATCCACTTACCCATCCATCCAACTGTCCATCCATCCATCCATCCATTCATTCATTACCCAGCCGTTCATTCATCCATCCATCCATCATCCACCCACGCACCCAACGGTACCCATCCATCTACCCACCCACCCAACAGTCCATCCATCCATTCATTACCCAGCTATTCATCCATCCACCCACCCACCCACCCACCCATCTATCCACCCATCTGTCCATCCACAACAGTCTTGCTCTGTTGCCCAGGCTTCAGTGCAGTGGTGCCATCTCAGCTCACTGCAGCCTCCGCCTCCCGGGTTTTTGTATTTTTAGTAGAGATGGGGTATCATCATGTTGCCCAGACTGGTCTCGAACTCCTGGGCTCAAGCGATACACCTGCCTTGGCCTTCCAAAGTGCTGGGATCAGAGGCATGAGCCACGACACCCAGTCATGGCCTCAATCGTTTTTTCTTCCCCCCACTCTGTCACACAGCCTGGAGAGCAGTGGTGCAATCTTGGCTCACTGCAACCTCCGTCTCCAGGTTCAAGCGATCCTCCCACCTCAGCCTTCCAAGTAGCTGGGATTACAAGCATGCACTACCACGTCTGGCTAATTTTTTCTATTTTTAGTAGAGGCGGGGTTTCACCATGTTGCCCAGGCTGGTCTCGAACTTCTGACCTCAAGTAATCCACCTGCCTCGGCCTCCTGAATTGCTGGGGTTACAGGCGTGAGTGACCTCGCTCGGGCATGGCCCGTCATATTTCCTGCTTTGTTATGGCATCTTAGCAGGGATCAGCCCTCAGCCCAGCCGTGGGGAGGGCACAGGTCAGGGCTGGGCGCTCCAGGAAGGGAAAAGCCATCACTGAACATCCCAGGGTGGAATGGGGTGGAGGGAGCTGAGTTCATGTCCCGTGAGCATTCATTGAGCACCTGCTGCATGCAGGCATGAGGCCCGGTGAAGACGTGGAAAGTGGGTAACACCGTTTGTTTGCACCTGACACCTGGTTTGAAAACCACCCATTTTAACCTGTGGGCGGCCAGCAGACCTCCTGTGCCAAGGGCTCAGGTGGAGATGAGTCAATGTGGGAAGAGGCCCCTGGCAAATATGCACTTGTTCTCTCCACTCTCATCATCAGCATGATTGTGCTGGGGCGGGCAGACAGTATCAAGCCCGGGGGAGGGTTTGCGGTGGGGCCTGGGTGTGGCCTTAAAAACACCTAACCGGTCGGGTGCGGTGGCTCACGCCTGTAATCCCAGCACTTTGGGAGGCTGAGACAGGCGGATCACGAGGTCAGGAGATTGAGACCATCCTGGCTAACATGGTGAAACCCCGTCTCTACTAAAAAATACAAAAAATTAGCCGGGCGAGGTGGCAGGCGCCTGTAGTCCCAGCTACTCGGGAGGCTGAGGCAGGAGAATGGCGTGAACCCGGGAGGCGGAGCTTGCAGTGAGCTGAGATCCGGCCACTGCACTCCAACCTGGGCAACAGAGTAAGACTCTGTCTCAAAAAAAAAAAAAAAAAAAAAAATTAAGGCCGAGCGCAGTGACTCACACCTGTAATTCCAGTGCTTTGGGAGACTGAGGCAGGAAGATCACTTGAGGAATATATATATATATGTTTAATTTGAGACGGAGTCTTGAGTCTTGCTCTGTCACCCAGGCTGGAGTGCAGTGGCGTGATCTCTGCTCACTGCAAGCTCCGCCTCCAGGGTTCACGCCATTCTCCTGCCTCAGCCTCCCAAGTAGCTGGGACTATAGGCACCCACAACCATGCCTGGCTAATTTTTTGTATTTTCAGTAGAGACAGGTTTTCACTGTGTTAGCCACGATGGTCTTACCTTCTGACCGCGTGATCCGCCCGCCTTGGCCTCCCAAAGTGCTGGGATTACAGGCGTGAGCCACTGCACCCGGCCTATTTTTATGTTTTTTGAGATGGAGTATGGCTCTGTCGCCCAGGCTGGAGTGCAGTGGTGCGATCTTGGCTCAACCCAACCTCTGCCTCCTGGGTTCAAGCGATTCTCCTTCCTCAGCCTCCCGAGTTGCTGGGATTACAGGCGCCCACCACTACCACCACCACGCCCAGCTAATTTTTGTATTTTTAGTAGAGATGAGGCTTCACCATGTTGGCCAGGCTGGTCTCAAACTCCCGACCTCAGGTGATCTGCCCACCTCAGCCTCCCAAAGTGCTGGGATTACAGGTGTGAGCCACCGCGCCCGCCCTGCAACAGGAATTTAAATGCAATTTCTAAAAATAAACAGATTTTCTACGAAGTGATGTGGACAACTCAATGATACTGTGTTGGGGAGGAACCCACTTGCCCAGGTGTGAGGTAACAGATTACAGGCCAGCCGCCGGCCCCGTGACCTGCATGGGTCGCTGTTTCCTTGTCTGGGGTCCCGTCTTCCATCTAGGCTCTGGAAGATCCATCACTAGAGCCAGTTTTCCTGGCCTGACATGCAAAGATGGATTAGTTATTTTATTTTTTGAGATGGGGTCTGGCTCTGTCACCCAGGCTGGAATGCAGTGGTGTGATCTTGGCTCACTGCAACCTCTGCCACCTGGGCTCAAGTCATCTTCCACCTCAAGCTCCTACGTAACTGAGCCCTCAGCGGCACACCACCACGCCCCGCTATTCTTTCTGTTTTTGTTTTGTAGAGACGGGGTTTTTGCCATGTTGCCCAGGCTGGTCTTGAACGCTTGGGCTCAAGCAATCCATCTGCCTGGGCCTCCCAAAGTGTTGAGATCGCAGACATGAGCCACCTCCCCGGCCTTAAGTTACTTTACCATCCTGAGCCAGGTGTGCGCCAAATGGTAGCTTTTTAATTTTAGAGACAGGGTCTCTGTCATCCAGGATGGAGTGCGGTGGTGCGATCACAACTCACTACAGCCTCAACTTCCTGGGTTCCAGCAATCCTCCCATCTGGGCCTCCTAAGTAGCTGAGAATAAAGGCACGCACCACACGCCCAGCTAATATTTTAATTTTTTTTTTTTTTTTTGTAGAGATGGGATCTCGCTGTGTTACCTAGGCTGGTCTCAAACTCCTGGCCTCAAGCAATCCTCCCACCTCGGTCTCCCAAAGTGTTGGGACTACAAATGGGAGCCAAAGCACAGGGCAGGGGGCTCCATTTATTGCATTTATTGCCTTTTTTTTTCCCTTAAGACAGGGCCTTGCTCTGTTGCCCAGGCTGGAGTGCAGTGGCGTGATCTCGGCTCACTGCAACCTCCACCTCCTGGGTTCAAGCGATTCTCCTGCCCCAGTCTCCCAAGTAGCTGGGACTACAGGCACCTGCCACCATACCTAGCTAATTTTTTGTATTTTTCGTAGAGAGGGGGTTTCACCATGTTGGCCAGGCTGGTCTTGAACTCCTGACCTCAGGTTATCCACCCGCCTCAGTCTCCCAAAGTGCTGGGATTACAGGCATGAGCCACCGCGCCCAGCCTAATTGTATTTTTAATGGAGACAGGTTTTCACCATGTTCCCACGCTGCTCTTGATCTCCTGACCACAGGTGATCCGCCCACCTTGGCCTCCCAAAGTGCTGGGATTCCAGGCCTGAGCCACCGCACAGGGTAGGGGGTTCCATATATTGTCATAAACTCCTCACTATGTGCCCAACAGTTTTCCATATTCTGTAAATATTAATTCCTGTCAGCTCCATCGGTGGAAAAGCGGAGGCCCAGAGAGGTTAGGGGCAGGGCACCAGCCTCACCATTAGCAGAGATGAACTCAGACCCAGGGGCTTCGGAGCCCGGGCACCTGCACCCAGCCCCACCCCCTCCGGCCTCCCTGCCCCTCCAGGCCCCCAGCCCCCTGGTCCCCAGCTTCTCCTGTGAGCTCTGACCACACCTCGGTCACAAGGGCTCCCCTCCCAGCATCTGCCCAGTTCCCACGGCCCGGACCCCCTTCGGTGCCTCTGGAGCTCCTAGTCGACCTGCAGAACCCAAGTCCTCTGCCCCGCCCCCCATCCGCCGGGCACCCCGGTCCTGCCCCGCCCCAGGCCACTGCGGGGGCAGCTGTGCCCGCTCCGGTCCCCCAGCGGGGGGTCTCTGCGTGCGGGCGGAACCGAGGCGTCCCCCCGCCCGCAGCGCGACCCCCACCCACCTCCACGAAGTAGAAGCAGGGCAGGAGCGTCATGCTGTCCTTCGGGGTCTTGTTCTTCTCCTTGGAGATCATGGTGCCGCGGGCGCCGCAGGCCGTGGCTGGAGGGGAGAAAGCGGCGCTGGAGGGGGGCGCGCAGGCGGAACCCGGGGGGGCACGGCGGCCGGCGCCGGCGGGGGAGGGGCGGCCGGGGAAACTGAGGCTGGAGAGAGCGGCGTCCGCGCGGCCTCCCCGCGCCCCGGCCCAGCACGCGGCTTCCGGGCGCCCCCACACCCGGGATCGGGGGGTCGGGGCCGGGATCTGCGAGGAGGGCGGGCCCGGCCTGGCCTGGGGCTCTCGGGGCGGGAGCCGGTCCCCGTGTGGGGGTGGGGGGCGTCCGGGAGAACGGGGGTTCCGGGCGGCGGAGGAGGCTGGGTCCGCGCCCCCCGCCCCGAGCCCCTCACCTGGCGCGGCCGGCGCCCAGCACAAAGCGCGTCTCCTCCGTGGGGCGGGGCGGGGAGCCGGGGAGGGGGAGGGGAGGAGGGAGGGGAAGGGGAGGGTCCGGCGCGGAGACCCCCGCGCGCGCCCAGACGCCGCAGCCCAGACGCCGCGCCAGGGGCGGGGGCTCTTTGTCTCCGCGCGTCCTCCGCAGGCCCCGCGCACCGTCCCCGCCTCCCGGGCGCCGCCTCCTCCCGCCGGGGGTCTGGGGGGTCTCAGGTCTGCGCGAGCGGCTGGCAGGGCTCGGGGGTCGCGTCCTCCACTCTCCGGGCCTGCGGCGGCGGCGGTCCCGTCCTCCCCTCCCCGGTGGCTGCGGTCGGCCCGGGGGCCCCCATCGAGGCGGGGGCGGGAGTTGGGGTTTCGGGGTCTCTGACTGTCTCCGTGCCTCTCACGGTCTCTCGCCCGCTCCGACTCCCCCCGCCCCGCGCCTCCGCCCGCCCCTCCGCGGAGCCCGCCGCTCGCTGGTGCGCGTTTCCATGGCGCGGCTCCCAGGGCGCCCGGAGCATCCGAGACAAAAGAGCTGGGGGAGGGGGAGGGGGGTTGGGGGGTCTCCCGGTGCCTCCCTCCCCCCGCACTCACCCTCGCCCCCTCCGCCGCCCCGGGGTCCACCCTCCGCCTGGCCGCAGCCGCCCGGGGCGCACGGCGGGATTGCACGGTGCGGGGATGCGGGATGCGGGCAGGGCCCTCGGGACGCGCACTCGGGCAGTGCCTGCGGGCATTTCCTGCTCCATATGCGCAGCCCTGCGGGGACAGGCGGGGTGACCCCCCTTGTCGGAATGGAGAAACTGAGGCTTGGGCACCCAGGGTCGCTGTCCGAGGTCTCTGGGCCCCAAACGGCAGGTTTTTCAAAAACCGTTTTTCGGGCGGTGCACGGTGGCTCAGGCCTGTAATCCCAGCACTTTGGGAGGCCGAGGCGGATCACGAGGCCAGGAGTTCGAGACCAGCCTGGCCAACGTGGTGAAACCCCATCTCTACTAAAAATACAAAAATTAGCCGGGCGTGGTGGCGCGTGCCTGTGATCCCAGCCACTCGGGAGGCAGAGGCAGGAGAATGGCCTAAACCCGGGAGGCGGAGCTTGCAGTGAGCTGAGATCCGGCCACTGCACCCCAGCCTGGGTGACAGAGCGAGACTCCGTCTCAAAAAAAAAAAAAAAGAAAAAAAAGAAAAAGAAAAAATAAAAAAATAAAAAAATAACTTCCAGAGGGTTGGAGCCCTGCCGGATGCCTTAGTTTGCTCATAACAGGCACTGCTGCCCCTGGGAAGAGGGTCGCCCGCCATGAATGCGGGAACAGTTAAATGATGATGGGAATAGGATGGGAACTCAACAGTGCTGCTACCTTTGGGCGGGCTCCGAGGTGGCCGCGCTTCATGGGACAGGACTGCACGGACTGCCTGGGGAGGGGTCTTTGGCCCCCGGGGTTCCTGCAGAGGGGCTTGGGGAGGCCCTGTGAGCGGATGGTCACAGGTGGGTCCCGTTCGATGTGATCCCGTTTCTCCCCGATGGCCCTGGAGAAAGGGGACGTTGCCTGCTGCGGCCTGTGAGAGGTGGGGCCAGGGTGACCGTTGGGAATCTGGGTGTTGCAAAGTGACCACAAACAGCTCTCCAGGGAGGAGGAGGAAAATGCAATGGCTTTTCGGGAGGCTTCTGGGGTCAGGAGTGGGAGGGTGTGCAGGGGAACCCACCTGACAGCTTGGTGGTCCAACAGAGGATCTGGGGGAGTCTCAGAATCTTCTCCCCCTAGGATCACCAGTAGTGGAAAAGGGGCAGGCCTGGCCATGGAGGGCACATTGCTTGGCTGAGGGGCCTGGGCTTGAGTGTGGGGCAATAGGGGAGCCATGGCAGAGTTCAGAGCAGGCCGGAGGGGTTGAGCGTACCAGATGCTGCTCAAAAACTTTATTTAAAAATTATTATTATAGGCCGGGCGCGGTGGCTCAAGCCTGTAATCCCATCACTTTGGGAGGCCGAGACGGGCGGATCATGAGGTCAGGAGATCGAGACCATCCTGGCTAACACGGTGAAACCCCGTCTCTACCAAAAAATAGAAAAAAACTAGCCGGGCGAGGTGGCGGGCGCCTGTAGTCCCAGCTACTCGGGAGGCTGAGTCAGGAGAATGGCGTGAACCCAGGAGGCGGAGCTTGCAGTGATCTGAGATCTGGCCTCTGCACTCCAGCCTGGGCGACAGAGCGAGACTCCGTCTCAAAAAAAAAAAAAAAAAAAAAAAATTTATTATTATTAGGCCGGGCGCGGTGGCTCAAGCCTGTAATCCCAGCACTTTGGGAGGCCAAGACGGGTGGATCACGAGGTCAGGAGATCGAGACCATCCTGGCTAACACGGTGAAACCCCGTCTCTACTAAAAAATACAAAAAACTAGCCGGGCGAGGTGGCGGGCGCCTGTAGTCCCAGCTACTCGGAGGCTGAGGCAGGAGAATGGCATAAACCCGGGAGGCAGAGCTTGCAGTGAGCTGAGAACCGGCCACTGCACTCCAGCCCGGGCGACAGAGCGAGACTCCGTCACAAAAAATATATATATATATATTATTATTATTACTATTATTTTGAGATGGACTCTTGCTCTGTCCCCCAGGCTGGCGTGCAGTGGTGCAATTTCAGCTCACTGCAACCTCCACCTCCTGGGTTCAAGAGATTCTCCTTCCTCAGCCTCCTGAGTAGTTGGGATTATGGGTGCCTGCCACCATGACTGGCTAATTTTTGTATTTTTAATAAAGATAGGATTTCCCTATGCTGGTCAGGCTGGTCTTGATCTCCTGACTTCAGCTGATCCACCTGCCTCGGCCTCCCAAAGTGCTGGGATGACAGGTGAGCCCCTGAGCCCAGCCTTTTTTTTTTTTTTTTTTTTTTTTTTAATAGAGATAGGGTCTCACCATATTGACAAGGCTGGTCTCAAACTACTGGGCTCAAGTGATCCTCCCACCTCGGCCTCCCAAGGCACTGGGATTACAGGCGTGAGCCACCATACCTGGCCTCAAAAACTTTTAGAAATATGAACCCACTCCATGCTCAGCACTGTTGTGTCTAGAAGGCAGGGTCTGTCCCTGTTGCAGGGCACACTGACGTGCAGACAGGGGGTCGCCCTGAGGTCACGCGACTGGGAAGGACAGAGCTTCGGGCTCCCGGTGAGAGGAAATGGGGCCTGGCCCACGGGAGAGCTGAGGCCCATGTTTGGCCAAGACAGGGTGGATGGAGGCTGGGGCCTCAGTAGGGAAGATAGACAGGTGGGATCTGGGGTGGGCGAAGAGGGAGAGCTGGCCTGGATGGAGGCAGGGGTCTGAGGGCTGTGCTGTGGACCCTGTGAGGTGGCTGGGCTGTGAGCTCAGTGGAGACCGGATTTGAGCCCTGGGACCCTACCCTGGGATGGGCAGCAGACCTCAAGGCACACTGGCCCCGCCTCCCTGGATTCTCCCCAGATGTGCCCCTTGGAGGGGCAAACTACCCTCAAAGAGGCCCCACAGGCCCAGACACAAACTGGTGTCCCCAAGGGTGTGTGGGACACGGTAAGCCCCAGACCTCAGTTTCACCTTGGAAATGAGCCCCGTGGTAAAAAATGGAGGTAAGTTTGGACGCAGTAGCTCACACCTGTGCTCCCAGCACTTTCAAAGGCCAAGGCGGGTGGATTGCTTGAGGTCAGGAGTTCCAAACCAGTCTGGGCAACATAGTGAGACTCCACCTCTGCAAAAAAAATACAAAAATTAGCCAGGCATGGTGGCATGCGCCTGTGGTCCCAGCTACTGGGGAGGCTGAGGCGGGAGGATTGCTGGAACCTGGGAATCAGAGGCTGCAGCGAGCTGAGATCCTGCCACTGCACTCTACCCTGGGCAACATAGTGAGATCCCAGCTCTACAAAATATATAAAAATTGGCCGGGTGTGATGGTGGACGCCTGTGGTCCCAGCTACTCAGGAGGCTGAGGCAGGAGGATCACTTGAACCCAGGAGATTGAGGCTGCAGTGAGCCAAGATCGTGCCACTGCCCTCCAACCTGGGCGACAGCGAGAATTTGACTCTAAAAAAAACAAAAAAAAGGAGATGAAGTTTACATAACTTAAAATTAGCCACTTTGAACGGTACAGTTAAGTGGTTTTCGGTGCATTCACTGAGTTGTGCAACCATCACCGCCGTCCAGTCCCAGAACATTCCATCACCCTAAAGAAGGAAGCCCCGTCTCCATCAGCCATCACTCCCCGCCCCTCCCCCAGCCCCTGGCAACCACAGATCCACTTCCTGCCTCTGCAGATTTGCTTGTTCTGGACATTTCGTCTTTATTTTTACATAGTTTTTTATTTGTTTTTATTTTTTATTTTTATTTTATTTTATTTTATTTCTTTTTTTTGAGACGGAGTCTCGCTCTGTCGCCAGGCTGGAGTGCAGTGGCGCGATCTCCGCTCACTGCAAGCTCCGCCTCCCGGGTTCATGCCATTCTCCTGCCTCAGCCTCCCGAGTAGCTGGGACTACAGGTGCCCACCACCTCGCCCGGCTAATGTTTTGTATTTTTAGTAGAGATGGGGTTTCACCATGTTAGCCAGGATGGTCTCGATCTCCTGACCTCATGATCCGCCCGCCTCAGCCTCCCTAAGTGCTGGGATTACCGGCGTGAGCCACCGCGCCAATCCCACACCCGGCTAATTTTTGTTTTGTTTTGTTTGTAGAGACAAAGTTTCACCATGTTGGCTGGGCTCTATTTGTTTATTTTTGAGACAGGGTCTGGCTGTGTTTCCCAGGCTTGTCTCAACCTCCTAAGCTCAAGCGATCCTCCTGCCTTGGCCTCCAAAATGTTAGGATTTCAGGCATGAACCACTGTGCCCAGCCTGGTCGGGAGTTCTTTTGCAGGTGATGAAAATATCCTAAAACTGACTATGGTGATAACGGCACAGATCCATGAAGATACTCAAAACCCCCGAATGGCACACTTTAAATGGGTGAATTTTGTTGTAGGTGAATGATACCTTTTTTTTTTTTTTTGAGATGAAGTTTCATTCTGTCACCCAGGCTGTAGTGCAATGGTGAGATCTCAGCTTATTGCAAGCTCCGCCTCCCAGGTTCAAACAATTCTCCTGCCTCAGCCTTCCAAGTAGCTGGGATTACAGGCGTGCACCACCACACCTGGCTAATTTTTTTTATTTTTAGTAGAGATGGGCTTTCACCATGTTGGCCAGGCTGGTCTCAAACTCCCAACCTCAGGTGATCTGCCTGCCTTGGCCTCCCAAAGTGCTGGGATTACAGGCGGGAGCCATCGCACCTGCCTTGTCAATTACATCTCAATAAAGCTGTTGAAAAGGTTAAAAAAAATCACCCAACTGGGCACAGTGGCTGACACCTGTAATCCCAGCATTTTGGGAGGCTGAGGCGGGTGGGTCACCTGAGGTCGGGAGTTTGAGACCAGCCTGGCCAATATAGTGAAACCGCATCTCTACTAAAGATACAAAAAATTAGCCAGGTGTGGTGGCATGTGCCTGTAATCTTGGCTACTCGGGAGGCTGAGACAGGAGAATCACTTGAACCTGGGAGGCAGAGGTTGCAGTGAGCTGAGATCGCGCCATTGCACTCCAGCCTGGGCGACAAGAGGGGAACTCCGTCTCAAAATAATAATAATAATAATAATAATAATAATAATAATAATGATAATCACCCATGCAGACCTGCAGGACTCAACGCAGGCCTGCCAGCTCCACTGCCCTGAGCTGCCCTGGTGCCAGGCCCAGTGGGCAGTGGTGGAGCCCCAGTGGCTTGGGATGGGGAGACCGGGACTCTGAGCTGGCAACGTGGCTGGTGTCTGCTGGGTGCTGCTGCATTCCCGCCGTGTGCTGGGCCCCGGGATCCACTGGTTCCTGTCACCCTCGTCTGCCCCAAGGGTGCGGCCATGTTCTAGAAGGGGAACTGAGGGTCAGCGCGGGACGTCGGGGAAGCCCATGCTGGCCCGGGGAGCAGCTGGTGATGGAGGCCTTGGGCAACTTCCCGTGTTCCCACTGAGTGGGGCTGTCCCTGGGCCTGGGCGGGGACGCCGCCAACTGCCGAGGCCCGCGTATAAGGGCCGCCGCTGCCTTAGCCACAGAGCTGCCCCGCCATGACCTGGCTGACAGTCCTGGCCCTGCTGGCTGGTCTTCTGGTGTCCTCGAGGGCCGGTGAGTGCCTGTGTGTGCCAGGTGGTCCCCAGTCTGTGCTGGGGGCCCGGCTGCCGGGGCAGAACTCAGACTCAAGGCACAGAGAAGGCAAGCGGCTTGGCCTGGGTCACACAGCCGCCTGGACAGTCCCGGGAGAGGCGTGCGGGCGGAGGGTGTGTGGGACTCAGGGCCACCTGTCCTTTTAGGGAGTGGGACGATGGGGGGGTCCTCCTGTAGCCCCACTGTGTGGATGGGGCTGCGGCTGGAGCTTCATGCGCCCTCCCGGCCACTGGGTGGGTTCTCAGGGATCTCAGAGCTGCCTGCCCCGACCCAGGCTCCAGCCCCCTCGCGGACATCGTGGGCGGCCGGAAGGCGAGACCCCGCCAGTTCCCGTTCCTGGCCTCCATCCAGAGTCAAGGGAGGCACTTCTGCGGGGGAGCCCTGATCCATCCCCGCTTCGTGATGAGCGCGGCCAGCTGCTTCCGAAACCAGTGAGGCGGGCCTGGGGAGGGGGCCTGGGGGGCACTGGGGCTCAGAGAAGGGGCTTGGGGGGCTTAGGGGATTCAGTGGGGGTGCTTGGTAGGTGAGGAGGGGAGGGGGTTGTAAAAGGAGGGGCTCAGGAAAAGGAGGGGGCTTGGAGAGGGAAATGGGGAATGAGTTGAGGAGGGACCCAAGGATATTGGGGGACTCAGATGGAGGAGGCCCAGAGAAGGGAAGGGGGTCAGATGGAGGAGGTTCAGGGAAGGGAAGGGGGTCAGATGGAGGAAGCCCAGAGAAGGGAAGGAGTTCAGATGGAGAAGGTTCAGAGAAGGGAAGGCGATCAGATGGAGGAGGTTCAGAGAAGGGAAGGCGATCAGATGGAGGAGGCCCAGAGAAGGGAAGGGAGTCAGTTGGAGGAGGCCCAGAGAAGGGAAAGGGGTCAGATGGAGGAGAGCCAGAGAAGGGAAGGGGGTCAGGATGGGCAGGGGCCCTGGAGGGTCTCGGCTCCACTTCTGTAAAAGGAGGGGAGTTCTCAGGGTGAAGGAATTCAGTCTGCAGGCTGGATCCCCCCTAATTTGCAAGCCGACTTGCTCCATGCCCAGGCCCCAGCCTGGTGTCCTCCCTCTGCCCTTTCCTCCACTGCTCTCAGGAACCCTGGGACTGTCACCGTGGTGCTGGGCGCCTATGACCTGAGGCGGCGGGAGAGGCGGTCCCGCCAGACGTTTTCCATCAGCAGCATGAGCGAGAACGGCTATGACCCCCAGCAGAACCTGAACGACCTGGTGCTGCTTCAGGTGAGAGGATGGTGTGGGGCTCACACCTGTGGCCCCAGCACCTCAGGAGGCCGACATTAACCAGGGAAACACGTTCCAACTCGGTCTCTACGAAAAAATATGGGCGCGGTGGCTCACGCCTGTAATCCCAGCATTTTGGGAGGCTGAGGCAGGTGGATCATGAGGTCAGGAGTTCGAGACCAGCCTGGCCAACATGGTGAAAACCCGTCTCTACTAAAAATACAAAAATCAGCCGGGCATGGTGGCGGGCGCCTGTAGTCCCAGCTACTCAGGAGGCTGACGCAGGAGAATTACTGGAACCTGGGAGGTTGAGGCTGCAGTGAGCTGAGACTGTGCCATTGCACTCCTGCCTGGGCGACAGAGCCAGGCCCTGTCTCAAAAAAAAACTTACAGGCCGGGCGCGGTGGCTCAAGCCTGTAATCCCAGCACTTTGGGAGGCCGAGACGGGCGGATCACGAGGTCAGGAGATCGAGACCATCCTGGCTAACACAGTGAAACCCTGTCTCTACTAAAAATACAAAAAAAAAAAAAAAAACTAGCCGGGCGAGGTGGCGGGCGCCTGTAGTCCCAGCTACTCGGGAGGCTAAGGCAGGAGAATGGCGTAAACCCGGGAGGCGGAGCTTGCAGTGAGCTGAGATCCGGCCACTGCACTCCAGCCTGGGCGACAGAGCGAGACTCCGTCAAAAAAAAAAAAAAAAAAAACTTACAAAAAAAAAAAGAAAAAAAAAGAAAAACAGCAAAACACACAGATGTACCACAGGGAACGTGCGGAGCCTCCTGTTGGTGGAAACCAACTCCGTTTTCAGACGCTTTCGTTGTGACAGAACCAAGTGAATGTTTTTCATTTTTGGTTTTTTCTTTGAGAAAATTATAAAATAATCTCAAAAATTATATAAAAAAATCAAAAAAGTAGAGAGGCGGTTTCACCTTGTTGGCCAGGCTGGTCTCAAACTCCTGGCCTCAAGGGATCCTCCCACCTTGGTCTCCCAACATGCTAATACAGGCAGAGCCACCGCGCGCGGCCCCTGCCGGGAATTAAATGCAAACCACTTATAGACGACAATTCATGTCCCTGACACGCCTGCTGCCAGGGGGCCCATGAGGCTCCAGTTCCCAGGGCCACCCTTCCCTGACTCCGTTTCCTTCCCCAGCTGGACCGCGAGGCCAACATCACCAGCAGCGTGGCCATACTGGCACTGCCCCTGCAGAACGCCACGGTGGAAGCCGGCACCAGATGCCAGGTGGCCGGCTGGGGGACCCGGCGTAGTGGGGGGCGTCTCTCTCGTTTTCCCAGGTTCGTCAATGTGACCGTGACCCCCGAGGACCAGTGTCGTCCCAATAACGTGTGCACCGGTGTGCTCGCCCGCCGGGGCGGCATCTGCAATGTAAGTGCTCCCCGTGGTGGGAGGAGGGGTCTTGAGAGGTAATGAGCTCTCCATGGCAGGAGAAAGCAAGTTCAGGCTGAGGACGGCACAGGAGGGGGCGTCAGGATGGAGCATTTTAACAGTATGAGAAAAAGTATCTCTCTTTTTTTTTTTGAGATGGAGTCTCCTCGCTCTGTCGCCCAGACTGGAGTGCAGTAGGGTGATCTCGGCTCACTGCAACCTCCGCCTCCCGGGTTCAAGCGATTCTCCTGCCTCAGCCTGCTGAGTAACTGGGATTACAGGCGCCCGCCACCATGCCCGGCTAATTTTGTACTTTTAGTAGAGACGGGGTTTCTCCACGTTGGTCAGGCTGGTCTTGAACTCCTGACCTCATGATCTGCCCTCCTCGGCCTCCCAAATACAGGCGTGAGCCACCGTGCCTGGCCGAGAAACAGTATCTATCAAACGTTACGTCTGTGCTGGGGGTTGGGGACCCAGCAGGCACGGTAGAGCCAGTCATTGAGGGACTCAGGTGTGTGACTGCCAGGGGTGGGGCACCTGGCCCAGCCTGGAGGTGCCAGGAAACTTCAGAAAGCAACTGGTCCCAAATTCCACTAGGAGTTAACCAGGGCAGAGAGAGAACAGCTGTGCAAAGGCCCTGGGGCTGGATCAGGACTTGGAGGTTCCAGGGGCGGCAAGAGGGCTCTGCACTTCTGGGGTGGCGTGGGAGCCGGGCCCAGGGGTGCCCTGACACAGCTGCTGCCTGCCCAGGGGGACGGGGGCACCCCCCTCATCTGCGACGGCCTTGGGCATGGCGTGGCCTCCTTCTCCGTGGGGCCCTGTGGCCGAGGCCCCGACTTCTTCACCCAAGTGGCAGTTTTCCGAGACTGGATCGATGGTGTTCTCAACCCGGGACCAGGGCCAGCCTAGGGGGGGCCTGTGACCTCCCACAGAGCCCAGCCCTGCCCTCCGCGCCTCCCACGCTCCAAACCCACCTCCCACGGCCCCGCCCCTGCCCCTGCTCCGGCCAGTGTGGCCCTGGCTGTAATAAAGAAGCCAATCTCGCCTCTGCTTCTGGTTTCTGTTCATCAGGGAGGGCTGTGGGGAGGTGTGAGTGGCACCTTCACTGGCCTCAGGGGCACCCACGCCAGGTGCGCTAAGCAGGGGCTGGTGTTATCTCCACCGGACAGCGGGGTGTTGGGGGAGATCCAGGTTCAGAGAGGTTGGGTGGCTGCCCTGAGGTCACACAGCTTTGAACCCGAATCTGTGAGACTGTAGTCCCTCTTCCCACCTCTCATCCTGCTGGAGAACATATCACACAGCTCTGTGGGCAACACCAGAAAATGCAGGAGAGGCGGGCGCAGTGGCTCACGCCTGTTATCCCAGCACTTTGGGAGGCTGAGGCGGGCGGATCACCTGAGGTCAGGAGTTCAAGACCAGCCTGGCCAACCTGGTGAAACCCCATCTCTACAAAAATACAAAAATTAGCCAGGCATGATGGCAGGCGCCTGTAGTCCCAGCTACTCAGGAGGCTGAGGCAGGAGAATCACTTGAACCCGGGAGGCGGAGATTGCAGGGAACCAAGATGGCGCCCCTGCACTACAACCTGGGCAACAGAGCAAGACTCTGTCTCAAAAAAAAAAAAAAAACCCACAGGAGAGAATGGGAAACATTTGCCTCTTGGATCCAATACAAACCGAGTAAACTATGAATACGAAATAATAAATATAATTGTATATATAAGTGATACAGAGTAAAATATGAATATGATGGCTGGGCGTGGAAGTCACACCTGTGATCTCAGCACTTTGGGAGGCCAAGATGGGAGCCTCGGAGTTTGAGACCAGCCCGGGCAACATAGTGAAACCACGTCTCTACAAAAATAATTTTAAAAATGCCGGGAGCAGTGGCTCACGCCTGTAATCCTAGCACTTTAGGAGGCCGAGGTGGGCGGATCATGAGGTCAGGAGATCGAGACCAGCCTGGCCAACATGGTGAAACCCTGTCTGTACTAAAAATACAAAAAATTAGTCGGATGTGGTGGCACGTGCCTGTAATCCCAGCTACTCGGGAGACTGAGGCAGGAGAATCGCTTGAACCCAGGAGGCGGAGGTTGTAATGAGCCAAGATTGAGCCACTGCACTCCTGCCTGGGGGATAGAGTGAGACTCTGTCTCGTAAAATAAAATAAAATAAAATAAAATAAAATAAAATAAAACAAAATAAAATGAAGCATGCAATTCAATGGTCTTCGGTACACACACAATGTTGTGTGGTCATGACCTCTGTTGAGTTCCAGAATATTCCATCACCCCCAAAGGAATCCGTGTCCCCCTCAGCCGTCACTCCCTGTCCCCTCCCCAGTCCGTGGCACCCAGGCGTCCTCTTCCTGTCTCTGTGGATGGGCCTGTCCTGCAGTTCATAGCAATAGGATCACACACTGTGTGGTGTTTCGTGTCTGGCGTCTCTCACGGAGCGTGACATCCTCACGGTGCATCCGTGCTGTGGCATGGGTCAGAGCCTGGCTCCTTTTCACGGCCGCGTCGTGTTCCAGCGCATGGAGGGCCACGCAGTGATGATGGACGCCCCCGTGGACAGACGTCTGAGCCTCTCCACTTCCAGCCGCTGTGACTCTCAGTGCTGTGGACACTCGTGTGCAGGTTTGTGTTGGAAACTCCTGCTTTTCTTTCTTTTGTGGGTATAACAGGTCCTCCTTTTTTTTTTTTTTTTTGAGACAGAGTCTCACTCTGTCGCCCAGGCTGGAGTGCAGTGGTGCAATCTCGGCTCACTGCAACCTCTGCCTCCCCGGTTCACGCCATTCTCCAGCCTCAGCCTCCCGAGGAGCTGGGACTACAGGCGCCACCTCGCCCGGCTAGTTTATTTTTGTTTCATTTTTTTAGTAGAGACGGGGTTTCACCATGTTAGCCAGGATGGTCTCGATCTCCTGACCTCGTGATCCACCCGCTTCGGACTCCCAAAGTGCTGGGATTACAGGCGTGAGCCACCGCGCCCGGCCAACAGGTCCTCTTTACAGGGGGGGAAGCTGAGGCCTAGAGAGGGGGCCAGTGGCTCAGGAGGCCAGCTGGTGGGGGCCCTGCTTGAGCTGGGAGAGGCGAAGCCACTGCCTGACCCTTGTTCAGATGGGGAAACTGAGGCCCAAGGCAGGATTGAGGTTCAAGGGCTTCTGGTGTCCCTGGCTTGGGGCCACGTCCAGTCATGAAGGTCCCCCTGCTTGTGTGCCATTCTTTTCCTGCTAGGGGTGGTTTCCGCCCTCCTCCCCCCAGCCCCTGTTGCTCCCCCGTCCTGGGCCCACGGATGCTGGTCTCAGGTTCCCCTGGCAGAGGTCAGCCCAGCTCGAGGGCCCTCAGTGCGGAGCTGTGCGTGACTGTGGGCGGCCTGAGCCCTCTCCGGGCCTCAGATTTCAGGGACATAGGATGGGGTTTCATCTGTGGACCCACGCCCCACCCTGCAGCCCTGTCCAGGCTCCACCCACAGCCCCCCACCCTGCAGCCCTGTCCAGCACCTGCTCACAGCCCCCACCCTGCAGCCCTGTCCAGGCCCCGCCGCGTGCAGCCTCCTGGCAGACCCAGTGTGCTCAGGCTAAAACCAGCGGTTCTGTTTCTTCTCACCACCCCGCTACCCCGCCCCACTCACTGGTGTCTTGGGAAGGTTTTTAAATTTGGGGAATTCTCGGTACAGATTGTGAAATGTCTGGGCTTGGCTTACAAATCCCGCGAGGGGCATCAGGGGACAGGTGGGTGGATGGGCCCCAGGGGGTATGGAAGGCGGCCGGGTGTCGGGTCCCCAAGGACATGGGAAGGTCAACAGTCAGCACAAAACACACAAAACACAACTGGGGCGAGGCTGAGCCTCACGGGCGAGCCAGCATCTTCCCATCACTCAGGGAGAGAAGGTTTTCCTTTTATAAAGAGGAAAGGAAAGGAAGTCGGGCACAGTGGCTCACGCCTGTAATCCCAGCACTTTGGAGGCCGAGGCAGGCGGATCACTGGAGGCCAGGAGTTCAAGACCAGCCTGGCCAACATGGTGAAACGCCGTCTCTACTAAAAATACAAAAATTAGCCGGGCACATGCCTGTAATCCCAGCTACTTGGGAGGCTGAGGCAGGAGAATTGCTTGAACCCAGGAGGTAGAGGTTGTAGTGAGCCAAGATCGTGCCATTGCACTCCAGCCTGGGCGACAAAGCGAGACTCCATCTCAAAAACGATAAAGAAAGAAAGAAAAAGAAAGGAGAGGAGAGAAAAAAAGAGAGAACAAGAGAGATGGAGAGACAGAGACAGAGACACAGAGAGAGACGGAAAAAGAGGGACAGAACCAGAGAGACTGAGAGAGATAGATTAGAAAAAGAGAGGGGCCGGGCGCGGTGGCTCAAGCCTGTAATCCCAGCACTTGGGAGGCCGAGACGGGCGGATCAGGAGGTCAGGAGATCGAGACCATCCTGGCTAACACGGTGAAACCCCGTCTCTACTAAAAACTACAAAAAAAAAAAAACTAGCCGGGCGAGGTGGCGGGCGCCTGTAGTCCCAGCTACTTGGGAGGCTGAGGCAGGAGAATGGCGTGAACCCGGGAGGCGGAGCTTGCAGTGAGCTGAGATCCGGCCACTGCACCCCAGCCTGGGTGACAGAGCGAGACTCCGTCTTAAAAAAAAAAAAAAAAAGAGAGAGAGAGACAGAGATGAAGAGACAGACACAGAGAGACACAAACACAGAGACAAAAAGACAGATATAGGGAGACAGAGACAGAGAGACAGAGACAGAGAGGGAGACAGAAAGAGGGCGGGGAGAGACACAGAGGCACAGGCCTCCGCCCCGTACACCCTCCCTCCCCTGGGTCTCCCCTCAGGCCGGGCGGCCCCACCTGCGATCCCTGAAGCCGTTACCGGTTGCAACACCCACAGTTGGCACAGGAAGGGGCCCCCACCACCTCTGCCCCCAGGCCGACCCCTGCAGAGCCCCCAGAGTGTTCCACGGAGCCCTCCCTGCTACCCGCTTGCTCCTAGCGCTCCTGTCGCCCTGGCCCATGCCTTCCCCGCCCATCTCTGCGCCTTGGCATGTGGGTCCCCCCAGGACGCACCGGGTCCCCCCCGGGGTCCGCAGGACTGTGCTGGGACGCTCCAGTCAGGACCCGGTGGCATCAGCCTTGCGTGGAAACAGATCCTGAAGGGGAAGCACATGTACAGTGAGGACGGGGGCAGCTCCCTGGGCGGCTCTCGGGTGTGCTAGATCCAGCAGTGTGTGTGCATGCGTCTGTCTTCTTTTTTTGGTTGACAGCTTTATTGAGATGTCCTTTACACACAACAAACAATTCACCCACTTAACAATTTGGGGGTGACCAGATGGTGGGGGAGGATCGCTGGAGCCCAGGAGTTCCAGACCAGCCTGGGCAGCATAGCAAGACCCCTCTCTATTTTGTTTTGTTTTGTTTGTTTGTTTGTTTTTTGAGACGGAGTTTTGCTCTTGTCACCCAGGCTGGAGCGCAAAAGTGCGATCTCGGCTCACCGCAAGCTCTGCCTCCCGGGTTCAAGTGATTCTCGTGCATCAGCCTCCCAAGTAGCTGGTATTACAGGCACCTGCCACCACACCTGGGTAATTTTTGTATTTTTAGTAGAGTCAGGGTTTCATCATATTGCCCAGGCTGGTCTTGAACTCCTGACCTTGTGATCCATCTGCCTCAGCCTCGCAAAATGCTGGGATTACAGGCGTGAGCCACCGCACTCGGCCAGAGCTCTAATTCTTTAATAGGCATCAGGTCGGTCACGGTGGCTCATGCCTGTGATCCCAGCATTTGGGGAGGCTGAGGCAGGAGAGTCACTGAAAGCTGGAAGTTCAAGACCAGCCGGGGCAACACAGCAAGACTCCATTTCTACAAAAAATTAAACAGCCAACCAAAAAAAAGAAAAACTTTAACTGGACATGGTGGAGCGTACCTGTGGTCCCAGCTACTTGGGGGTTGAGGCAGGAGAATTGCTTGAGCCCAGGAGGTTGAGGCGACAGTGAGCCATGATTGCACCACTGTACTGCAGCCTGGGTGACACAGCCAGATCCTGGCTCAAAAAATACATATGTATATTATAAAATATTATATATTATATAATATAAATAATATACATGTTACATATTTTATGTATACATATATTATATATTACATACATATGTTATAATATCTACATTAATATTATAGCCAGGTGCAGTGGCTCACACCTGTGTTCCCAGCACTTTGATAGGATTACAGGCGGGTCACCTGAGGTCAGGAGTTTGAGACCAGCCTGGCCAATATAGTGAAACCCTGTCTTTACTAAAAATACAAAAAGAAAAAAAAAAAAATGGCCGGGTGTGGTGGCGGGCACCTGTAATCCCACCTACTCAGGAGGCTGAGGCAGGAGAATTGTTTGAACCCGGGAGGTGGAGGTTGCAGTGAGCCGAGATGGCACCACTGCACTCCAGCCTGGGCGACAGAGTGAGACTGTCTCAGAAAAAAAAAAAAGGCGAAACAGTAACTGGACAGTGCAGGAACTGGCAGACACCCTGACCACGTGGTCAAGGTTATTATCATCAGCACCAGACAGGCCGAAGCCGTGGGCTCCTGTGTGGGGACCCGAGACAGACACACGCTGCGCCCGGGGCTCCTTCCATCGAGCCCTGAGGCAACCGGGGACCATCACCACGGAGAGACGTTCTGCAGAGCGACCACCAGCTCCCCTCAACAGCCTCGTGGGCTGCGGGAGGGCAGAGGGACTGTGCCCATCAGAGAAGACCCTGGCAGCTGAAGATGGGCGGCGTGGGAACCCAGGACCCGGCAAAGGGCGGCTGGCGACACTCAGGGGACCGGGGCGGAGGGGACCATTTCCAATCGATGTTCACACCCTGGGTTCGATCACGGCCTCAGAGTTGAGCAACAGGACAGAATTTAGGGAAGCTGGGGGGAGGGAGTTCGGAGGGCGGAAGGGAGTCTGGACCCTTTAGACTTCTGTAAGTGTGAAATCGTTTCCAAATGAAACGTTAAAAAGCTTTTTTTGGGGGGGGGTCCAAGTTCATTCAATGCTTCTCTCTATTTCACTGTAGGTTTAAACTGTTCAGTTATAAATAAATAATATTATCCTCTGTCCTGGGCTTTCCCCCGTTTCCGGCACCGCAGACATGGGGGCTGGATTGTTCTCTGGGGTGGGGCCATTCTGGCCATCGCAGGCCCTGCCAGGAGCTCCCTCCAAGTCGTGACAACCACAGATGGCTCCATACCTCACCCAGGGACCCCTGGGGGCAGAATCACCCCAGGGTTAGTGGATTCCACGGACCCCCTAGAGACTCTGCATCCCATGATCCTCTGCCCTGCCGAGGTCCCAGGAGGCTGCACACGTTGAAATCCACGCCCTGAGTGGGGAGGGAGAAAGGAGGTGAATCCCAGGAGCTGGGGTCCCCCTGGTTTACGCCGTACGCCCCATTGGGAGTTTATTCTGGTGTCCGGTGGGACCAGGGAGCAGACTCGATTTTTTAATTTTAATTTTATTTTTATTTATTTATGTTTTTTTATTTTTTTTTTTATTTTTTTTTTTTTTTTATTTTTTATTTTTTTTTTTTTTGAGAAGGAGTCTCGCTCTGTCACCCAGGCTGGAGTGCAGTGGCCAGATCTCAGCTCACTGCAAACTCCGCCTCCCGGGTTTACGCCATTCTCCTGCCTCAGCCTCCCGAGTAGCTGGGACTACAGGCGCCCGCCACCTCGCCCGGCTAGTTTTTTGTATTTTTTTAGTAGAGACGGGGTTTCACCGTGTTAGCCAGGATGGTCTCGATCTCCTGACCTCGTGATCCGCCCGCCTCGGCCTCCCAAAGTGCTGGGATTACAGGCTTGAGCCACCGCGCCCGGCTATTTATGTTTTAAGATGGAGTCTTGCTCCGTCACCCAGGCTGGAGTGCAGCGGCACGATCTCGGCTGACTGCAACCTTCCCCTCACAGGTTCAAGTGATTCTCCTGCCTCAGCCTCCAGAGTAGCTGGGACTACAGGCGCCGCCACCACACCCAGCTAATTCTTGTATTTTTAGTAGAGAGGGGTTTTGCCATGTTGGCCAGGCTGGTCTTGAACTCATGACAGCAGGCGATCCACCCGCCTCAGCCTCCCAAAGTGCTGGGATTACAGGCGTGAGCCACCGCGCCTGGCCATTTTCTTCCCGCAAATAATGAACACAGGGTCTCTCCCCTGGGCACCTGTGGACATCGGGGCCAGATCCTTCTCTGGGCACCTGTGGACACTGGGGCCGGATCCTTCTCTGGGGCGCTGTGGACACCGGGTCCGGATCCTTCTCTGGGGCGCTGTGGACACCGGGTCCGGATCCTTCTCTGGGCACCTGTGGACACCGGGTCCGGATCCTTCTCTGGGCACCTGTGGACACTGGGTCCGGATCCTTCTCTGGGGCGCTGTGGACACCGGGTCCGGATCCTTCTCTGGGGCGCTGTGGACACCGCGTCCGGATCCTTCTCTGGGGCGCTGTGGACACCGGGTCCGGATCCTTCTCTGGGGCGCTGTGGACACCGGGTCCGGATCCTTCTCTGGGGCACCTGTGGACACCGGGTCCGGATCCTTCTCTGGGGCACCTGTGGACACCGGGTCCGGATCCTTCTCTGAGCACCTGTGGACACCGGGTCCGGATCCTTCTCTGGGGCACCTGTGGACATCGGGTCCGGATCCTTCTCTGGGCACCTGTGGACACTGGGTCCGGATCCTTCTCTGGGCACCTGTGGACACTGGGTCCGGATCCTTCTCTGGGCACCTGTGGACACTGGGTCCGGATCCTTCTCTGGGCACCTGTGGACACCGGGTCCGGATCCTTCTCTGGGGGGCTGTGGACACTGGGTCCGGATCCTTCTCTGGGGCGCTGTGGACACTGGGTCCGGATCCTTCTCTGGGGCACCTGTGGACACTGGGTCCGGATCCTTCTCTGGGGCGCTGTGGACACCGGGTCCGGATCCTTCTCTGGGGCGCTGTGGACACCGTGTCCGGATCCTTCTCTGGGGCGCTGTGGACACTGGGTCCGGATCCTTCTCTGGGCACCTGTGGACATCGGGGTCCGGATCCTTCTCTGGGGCGCTGTGGACATCGGGGTCCGGATCCTTCTCTGGGGCGCTGTGGACACCGGGTCGGGATCCTTCTCTGGGGCGCTGTGGACACCGGGTCCGGATCCTTCTCTGGGCACCTGTGGACACTGGGTCCGGATCCTTCTCTGGGGCGCTGTGGACACCGGGTCCGGATCCTTCTCTGGGGCGCTGTGGACACCGGGTCTGGATCCTTCTCTGGGGCACCTGTGGACACCGGGTCCGGATCCTTCTCTGGGGCGCTGTGGACACCGGGTCCGGATCCTTCTCTGGGGCGCTGTGGACACCGGGTCCGGATCCTTCTCTGGGCACCTGTGGACACTGGGTCCGGATCCTTCTCTGGGGCGCTGTGGACACCGGGTCCGGATCCTTCTCTGGGGCACTGTGGACACCGGGTCCGGATCCTTCTCTGGGTACCTGTGGACACCGGGTCCGGATCCTTCTCTGGGGCACTGTGGACACCGGGTCCGGATCCTTCTCTGGGGCGCTGTGGACACCGGGTCCGGATCCTTCTCTGGGGCGCTGTGGACACCGGGTCCGGATCCTTCTCTGGGCACCTGTGGACACTGGGTCCGGATCCTTCTCTGGGGCGCTGTGGACACCGGGTCCGGATCCTTCTCTGGGGCACTGTGGACACCGGGTCCGGATCCTTCTCTGGGTACCTGTGGACACCGGGTCCGGATCCTTCTCTGGGTACCTGTGGACACCGGGTCCGGATCCTTCTCTGGGGCGCTGTGGACACCGGGTCCGGATCCTTCTCTGGGGCGCTGTGGACACCGGGTCCGGATCCTTCTCTGGGGCGCTGTGGACACCGGGTCCGGATCCTTCTCTGGGGCGCTGTGGACACCGGGTCCGGATCCTTCTCTGGGCACCTGTGGACACCGGGTCCGGATCCTTCTCTGGGCACCTGTGGACACCGGGTCCGGATCCTTCTCTGGGGCGCTGTGGACACCGGGTCCGGATCCTTCTCTGGGGCGCTGTGGACACCGGGTCCGGATCCTTCTCTGGGGCGCTGTGGACACCGGGTCCGGATCCTTCTCTGGGGCGCTGTGGACACCGGGTCCGGATCCTTCTCTGGGGCGCTGTGGACACCGGGTCCGGATCCTTCTCTGGGGCGCTGTGGACACCGGGTCCGGATCCTTCTCTGGGCACCTGTGGACACTGGGTCCGGATCCTTCTCTGGGGCGCTGTGGACACCGGGTCCGGATCCTTCTCTGGGGCGCTGTGGACACCGGGTCCGGATCCTTCTCTGGGGCGCTGTGGACATCGGGTCCGGATCCTTCTCTGGGGCGCTGTGGACACCGGGTCCGGATCCTTCTCTGGGGCGCTGTGGACACTGGGTCCGGATCCTTCTCTGGGGCACCTGTGGACACTGGGTCCGGATCCTTCTCTGGGGCACCTGTGGACACCGGTTCCGGATCCTTCTCTGGGGTGGGCCCGTCCTGGGCACTGCAGGACGCTAAGCATCATCCTTGGCCTCCACCCACTCCATGTCCGGAGCCCCCTTTCGTCGTGACAGCCACAGGTGTCCCCAGACCTCGCCCAGGGTCCCCTTGGGACAGAATCACCCCTTGATTGAGAATCGTGGCCTTAAAGTGGGAACAAAACCCCCAGACAAAAGCTGGCAGGAGGATGTTCGCTGGGGCTTCAGGCACTGAGGGCGCTCGTCGGGCCCCGCCCTCCCCAGCTCCGCATCCTGTCCCCTGCTACCTGTCGGTTTCCAGCTCACCCACCCACGGGACACGGCTGTCACGGCCCGCTTTGCCGGGGCCACAGGGACCTCGTCGGGGAGGCGTCTCCTTGTGGGTGGCACGTGGGTGTGTGTTGCACTGAGGGCTGTGGCCATGTTGCCTACCTGGCCAGGGACCCCCGACTTGGGTGGGTGAGAGCCAGCCTCCCTGCCCCCACAAAGTTCAGGACCTTGAGTCCAAAGCCCCAGCCTCCTCCCTGGAGTCCGTTCTGACTCCCAGGCTCCCAAGGCAAAAGGAGGAAGTGCGGATCCAGCCTGGGCGTTGGGCAAACCAACGGCCTCTGCCATTGGGCTATAAGAGGAGCTTGACCGTGGGTGCACCCTGGACCCCACCATGGCTCCCAGCCACCGGCCCCCCAGCCCTGCCCTGGCGTCTGTGCTGCTGGCCTTGCTGCTGAGTGGTGAGTGAGCCACGTGCCCGTCTGTCCAGCCTCCAGGCCCCAGTGGATTCTCGGGAAATATCCACCACGAGGTCCATCCAAAGCCCTCCTGGCACAGCTAGGGAAACTGAGGCAGGGTCAGGGGAGACTCCACTCAATGCTCGGGACCAACGCTTGCAGGGGTGGGGAGGACAAGGGCAAAGGGGACCCCTGGCCATTTGACTCAGTTGCCCATCTGTACAATGGTCAAAAGCCAGTCCTTTCCTCCTGGGGAGCTGTTTTGAGAATTACCTATAACAGGCGAATTCCTGGACAGCACCCAGCCTTCAGCAAATGCTCAGTGAATACGCATGAATGAATGAATGAGTGAGTGAGTGAGTGCAAGGGTCAAGGAGTTAGTGATGCCGGAATCAGGGGAAGAAGAGAGCATGGACTCCCTCAAGTCCCTATCCTGAGGGCAATTTTCGTTTTTTCTTTTTTTCTTTCTTTCTTTTTTTTTTTTTTGAGACAGAGTCTCACTCTGTCTCCCAGGCTGGAGTGCAGTGGCGCGATCTCGGCTCACTGCAAGCTCCGCCTCCCGGGTTCACACTATTCTCCTGCCTCAGCCTCCCGAGTAGCTGGGACTACAGGCGCCGCCACCTCGCCCGGCTAGTTTTTGTATTTTTAGTAGAGACGGGGTTTCACCGTGTCAGCCAGGATGGTCTCGATCTCCTGACCTCGTGATCCGCCCGCCTCGGCCTCCCAAAGTGCTGGGATTACAGGCTTGAGCCACCGCGCCCGGCTGCCTGGTCTGCGTCTTACAAGCCTTCCTGACCCTCCGGACTGAAAACAGCCACCTGTTATTTCTGCGCCTTTGCAATAACCCCCGGCCTGGGCCTGAGTCCTCCCCACCAGCCGGCAGGCGCCGAGGGGGTTGCAGATGGGGAGACCCCCGGGCCTGCTCTGCCATCCCCGCTTCCCCTGCAGCCTGGGGGCTCCCTGACGCCTGGACTGTCCCCGCAGGGGCTGCCGGGGCTGCGGAGATCGTGGGCGGGCGCGAGGCGCAGCCACACTCCCGGCCCTACATGGCCTCGCTGCAGATGCGGAGGGACCTGGGCAGCCACTTCTGCGGGGGCACCTTGGTCCACCCCAGCTTCGTGCTGACGGCCGCGCACTGCCTGCAGGACATGTGAGTGTCCCCTCCGCAGCCCCGTCCGTCCGCCCCGGCCTCTTCCTCCGGCCGTGGCCGGGCCGCTCTCCCTCCGCCCGGGGAGCACCCGGCTAAGCCCCGGCTGCTGACCCCAGGCCCCTCGCGGGTGGGCAGTTGTGGGAGGGGCAGGGCCGGGGCAGCGCTGTGGGGTCCCCGGGGGCAGGGTCGCCGAGGAGTGACCGCTCCACCCCCGCAGCCCGCCCCGCCTGGTGAACGTGGTGCTCGGAGCCCACAACGTGCGCGCGCGGGAGCCCAGCCAGCAGCACTTCTCGGTGGCGCAGGTGTTTCAGAACAGCTACGACGCTGAGAACAAGCTCAACGACGTTCTCCTCATCCAGGTGCGCGGGCAGGGCCGCGAGGGAGGGCGCCGGGGCCCCCGTTCCTTCAGCGAGCATTCATTGAGCACCCACTGTATACTGGGCCACGACGGAGGCCGCTGAAGCCTGGGTCCGGAGGCACTGGGGGGCGAGACCGCTCTGTGGACACCAGGCCCCTCCTCCTCCCCGCCTCTGCCCTGGCTGTGCCTCTGCCCGGTATGCTGTTTCCCCAGAAACCCAGGTACCCTTGCCTCCTCTGGCACCTCCCCTGACCCCACTTGAAGGGGCAAGGACAGCCACAGCCCTCCCCGATTCACTGTTCTCCACGGAACCGCGTGCTCCTCTCAGTCACCGGCCCTCCTGGCCTCCTCTCCCCCGGAAAGACCATCTCCCCAGGGCAGAGGACGTTTGTCTGTGTTGTTCACTATGGGACTCATATGGCTTAGAGCGGGACTGGGCATACAGGTGGTGCTCAGTAAGTGCTTGGGGCTGGGCACTGTGGCTCATGCCTGTCATCACAGTACTTTGGGAGGCTGGGATGGGAGGATCACTTGAGGCCAGGTGTTTGAGAGCAGCCTGACCAACCTAGTCAGACCCTATCTCTATGGAAGACTTTTTTTTTTTTTTTTTTTTTTTGAGACAGAGCCTCACTGTCACCCAGGCTGGAGTGCAGTGGTGCGATCTCAGCTCACAGCAACCTCTGCCTCCCAGGTTCAAGCGATTCTCGTGCCTCAGTTTCCTGAGTAGCTGGGATTACAGGCATGCACCACCACGCTTGGCTAATTTTTGTATTTTTAGTAGAGACAGTGTTTTGCCATGTTGACCAGGCTGGTCTCGAACTCCTGACCTCAAGTGATCTGCCCTCCTCAGCCTCCCAAAGTGCTGGGATTGTAGGCGGGAGCTGCCACGCCCGGACTACAAAAGAAAAATTTAAAAATCAACCGTTCATGGTAGCATGCGCCCAGCTACTCATGAGCTGAGATGGGAGGATCACTTGAGCCCAGGAGGTTGAGGCTGCAGTGAGCTGTGATCACGCCACCACACTCTAGCCTGGGTGACAGAGCAAGACCTCATCTCACACACAAAAAAAAGTGCTTTGAAGATGAATGAATGGGCTGGATGTGGTGGCTCATGCCTGTAATCCCAGCACTTTGGGAAGCCAAGCCGGGCAGATCGCCTGAGGTTGAGTTTGAGACCAGCCTGATCAACAAGGGAAACCCCATCTCTCCTAAAAATACAAAAATTAGCTGGGTGTGGTGGCACATGCCTGTAATCCCAGCTACTTGGGAGGCTGAGGCAGGAGAACTGCTTGAACCCAGGAGTCAGGGATTGCTGTGAGCCGAGATGGTGCCATTGCACTGTAGCCTGGGCAACGAGAGTGAAACTCCATCTCAAAAGAAAAAAAAAAAAGAAAAGAAAATAAAGAAAATGAATGAACACAATAGTGACACATGGGACAAAGGGGGTCATGGGGCCCAGGCGGAGGGAGCGGCGTGCTGTGCGTGGCATTTTGAGGTGGTGGGTGTGGTGGGAGGGTGGCCTGGGTGGCCACCGTGGCGTGGGAGCAGCGTCTCACTGCCACCTGCCTTCTGCCCCAGCTGAACCGTCCGGCCAACCTCAGTGCCTCCGTTGCCACAGTCCAGCTGCCACAGCAGGACCAGCCAGTGCCCCACGGCACCCAGTGCTTGGCCATGGGTTGGGGCCGCGTGGGCACCCTCGACCCCCCAGCCCAGGTCCTGCAGGAGCTCAATGTCACCGTGGTCACCTTCCTGTGCCGGCCACACAACGTGTGCACTTTCGTCCCTCGCCGTAGTGCCGGCATCTGCTTTGTAAGTAACATTGTCCCGTGGCGATCCGGGCTGCCCTGAGGGAAGGAGGGCAGTGGTCAGGGTTCCACGCCACCTCCTAGCTATGTGGCTTCATGCTGTGCCTGTCTCCGGACCTGGAAGGCAGGCACACCCAACACCCAACGGGCAGGCTCGGCGGGCTGGGGGCGCTCACATTGCACCTGGCTGCCTGGGTGGGTCTGGGGGTCCCTTGCCCCCCACTCCCCCCTAGGACCACAGGAAGGTGTGGGAGACCCATCTGCCCTCACCTGGAGGCCCCTTCCAGAATCCAGGAGCCCAGGTATCCAGCGGGAGGCCCATAAATGCCCGGTTCCTACAAATGACCTCAGCCCCTCCCTGCTCACACTTTATTTTTGTTTTTTTTGAGACAGAGTGTTGCTCTGTTGTCCAGGCTGGAGTGCAGTGGCGAGATCTTGGTTCACCGCAACCTCCGTCTCCCACGTTCAAGGTTTTCTCCTGCCTCAGCCTCCTGAGTAGCTGGGTGCATAGATGCCTGCCACCGTGCCTGGCTAATTTTTTTTGGTATTTTTACTAGAGATGCGGTTTCTCCGTGTTGACCAGGCTGGTCTTGAACTCCAGGCCTCAAGTGATCCACCCACCTCGGCCTCCCAAAGTGCTGGGATTACAGGCGTGAGCCTCCGTGCCTGGCTGGTGCTCACACATTTTAAAGAAAATTCCAGGCCAGCAGCGGTGGCTCACACCTGTAATCCCAGCACTTTGGGAGGCCGAAGTGGAAGGATCTCTTGAGTCCAGGAGTTCAAGACCAGCCTGGGCAACATAGCAGGATGGCATCTCTACAGATAATTTAAATATTAGCCGGGTGTGGCGGTGTAAGCCTTTAGGCCCAGCTACTCAGGAGGCTAAGGCAGGAGGATCGCTTGAGCCAGGGAGTTCGAGGCTGTAGTGAGCTATGATTGTGCCACCGTGCTCCAGCCTGGGCGACAGAGCGGGACCCTGTCTTGAGAGAAAGAAAGAAAGTTACGCGGGAGGCTGAGGCAGGAGAATCGCTTGAACCCGGGAGGCAGAGTTTGCAGTGAGCCAAGATCACGCCACGGCACTCCAGCCTGGACGACAGAGCTAGACTCTGTCTTAAACAAAACAAAACAAAACACAACAAAACAGGAGAAAGGAAGGAAGGAAGGGAGGGAGGGAGGGAGGGAGGGAAAGTTCCAGATTGGAAGCATTTTATTCTGAAACAGCTTGTGGTCACCCCAGCCCCCTTCCTGGCTGCCTGGGGCCAGCCTAGGTGACTGACCATTCCCCGTTCCCCAGGGAGACTCAGGTGGCCCCCTGATCTGTGACGGCGTCATCCAGGGAGTAGACTCCTTTGTGATCCGGGAATGTGCCACCCGCCAGTTCCCCGACTTCTTCGCACGGGTAGCCCTCTACGTGGACTGGATCCGTTCCATACTGCGCCGCGTGGGGGCCGAGGGCCGCCCCTGAGCCACCCCCGCAGCACTGGCCGGGACCCGAGCCGGGCTCCAAACCCTCGAGGGGGATCTTTGGACAGAAGCAGCTCTTCTCCGAACACTGCCTCCCCCACCCGGGGCCAGGACGGCCCCACCCGTCCCCCCACACTCCCTCCCACGGGGCTCCGGGAGACAGGCCGGCCCTGCAGCTCTCCCCACCTTGACCTCAATAAACGTTGAAATTCCCCCCGGCTCCTGTCTGTCCTTCCCACATAGGGAGGGGAGGGAGAACTGCCCAGAGGTCCCCAGGGTTCAAGTCCCTGAGTCCCAAACTCAGGATGGGGGGAATCGGAGCGGGGATGGGGGCCCAGGTCGCGGGGGGTCTCTCTCCTGGATGCTCGTGGCTGTGGGTTCTAATCCGGCCCCATCAGAGTGGCCCTGGGAGGGTTGTTATTCATCTCTGTGCCCCGGTTTCCTCATCTGGGAAATGGAGTCACCCCAGACATTTCCTAGAACTGGTGAGAAGCCCATGTGTGCCCTCAGGTGTCCTTGCCGGCTCAGGGCTCCTTGAGGAGGGGGATGGGGATGGGGAAACACCCTGGGGGGCTTCCTGGAGGAGGTGGCAGTGCCAGAGCTGCATACCAAGGTGTGAACAGAAACACCCTAAGGGCCACCAGGCAGGGGGCATGGTCTGGGCAGAGGCCTGAGGGCGAGAGGCCAGGGAATGGGGAGGAGGGCAGGCAGGGGAGGGGTGTGGGTACAGGGGAGGGGTGATGGGGTTGGAGCGCTATTTCTCCTAGGAGGTGTAGGCAGGGGAGGAGTCCCCTGGTGGAAGCATGAGGAATGAACTGCGGGAGTGGCCAGAGGGACGGTCCGAGGCAGGGAAGAGGTGGTACTCACAGTCCAGCTCAGACAGACAAGTGGACACGAGAAGGAGGCATTAACCATGGAGAGGGGACGACCTGCTCCAGGACATACATAGAGAAGAAACGAAACTCCTTGCCATCCTTCTTTTTTTTTCCTTTTTTTTTTTTTTAAGACAGAGTCTTGCTCTGTCGCACAGGTTGGAGTGCAGTGGCCTGATCTCGGCTCATTGCAACCTCCACCTCCCGGGTTCAAGTGATTCTCCTGCCTCGGCCTCTGGAGTAGCTGGGATTACAGGCATGCACCACCAGGCCTGGCTAATTTTTATATTTTTAGTAGAGACAGGGTTTCACCATGTTGGCCAGGCTGGTCTCGAACTCCCGACCTAAGGTGATCCACCCACCTCGGCCTCCCAAAGTGCTGGGATTACAGGTGTGAGCCACTGCAGCCGGCCTACTTAATTATTTTTGAGACAGGGTCTCACTCTGTCGCCCAGGCTGGAGTGCAGTGGTGCAATCTTGGTTCATTGCAGCCTCAACCTCCTGGGCTCGAGTGATCCTCCCACCTTAGCCTCCCAAGTAGCTGGGACCACAGGTGCCACCACACCCAGCTATTTTCTTATTTTTTGTAGAGATGGGGTCTGGCTGTGTTGCCCAAGTGGGTGCTCAGTGACTTTTTACATATGAACACCTCCAGGTCATTGTAATCTTAGCACGCTCCTGGTCTCCCAGAAGACCCCACGTCCCCCTTGGAGTCTATACCCCACTGTGACCATAACCACCCTACCTTCCCTGCCACAGTTAATGGTTAACAAGCTCTCAAAGACAACACTTTCTTTTTTCTTTTTTTGAGACGGAATTTCGCTCTTGTCGCCCAGGCTGGAGTGTGATGGTGCAATCTCGGCTCACTGCAACCTCCGACTCCCGGGTTCAAGTGATTCTCCTGCCTCAGTCTCCCGAGTAGCTGGGATCACAGGCATGTGCCACCAGGCCTGGCTAATTTTGTATTTTTAGTAGAGACGGGGTTTCTCCATGTTGGTCAGGCTGGTCTTGATCTCCCGACCTCAGGTGATCCACCTGCCTCAGCCTCCCAGACTGCTGGGATTACAGGTGTGAGCCACTGCGCCCGGCCAGACAACACTTTGTTAGCTAAGAACTTTACGAACGTTAATTTATTTCACTCTCGTGACAGGTTTATGTGATGGATCCTATGATTATAATTTTACGGAGGAGGAAACTGAGTCGCGGAGTTTATTTCAGGGGCCTGAAGCTACACAGTGGCCAAACGGCCACACCAGAACCAGGATATGAACCCAGCGTTGGCACACTTAACAATGACTGCACGTGGCCGGGCGCGGTGGCTCAAGCCTGTAATCCCAGCACTTTGGGAGGCCGAGACGGGCGGATCACGAGGTCAGGAGATCGAGACCATCCTGGCTAACATGGTGAAACCCCGTCTCTACTAAAAAATACAAAAAAACTAGCCGGGCGAGGTGGCGGGCGCCTGTAGTCCCAGCTACTCGGGAGGCTGAGGCAGGAGAATGGCATAAACCCGGGAGGCGGAGCTTGCAGTGAGCTGAGATCCGGCCACTGCACTCCAGCCTGGGTGATAGAGCGAGACTCCGTCTCAAAAAAAAAACCGAAAAAACAAAACAAAACAATGACTGCACGTGTGAATGTAGTATACAGCTGGTGCTCAATAAATGCAGCTGACGCCACGTCTGATCTCCCTGCTGGAGGCCAAACCCTCCCGCAAAGATATGGCTGCCCCCACCCCTAATGTCCCCCCACCCCTGACTTGAAACAGGGCTGTGTATACAGCAGGTGCTTACTAAGTGCACCATGGTGATGTTAAGGCAGCAAGGTGGGAACCCTGCCGAAAGGGGAGGGGAGAAGGCGGGGTAGTGTGTGTCTGATTAAGCTGAGGACAGGGCAGAATGGATTGAGTGCCTGCTGTGTGCCAGGCTCTGGGAGGGCAGGGACATTGTCCCTCTAACCTGAGAGCCATGGGAGTCCACTTGCCTGTGGTCACATCAGGACTCCAGCCCGGCCCAGGCTCTGTGTGTCCCCGGGTGCCCTCGCCCCGCCTGTTCCTGGAGACAGGCCCGTTGGTTCCCTTCCCCTCCCCTTGTCCCGGAGCCAGGAGGACGTTGGTTCTTGCAACAGCCTTGGCCCGGCCGTTGCAGCTGGAACATCGTGGGGGAGATGGGAAGAGGAACGGGGCCCGGAGCCCGGGGCTGGGTGCTGGGAATCCCATCCCCGTGGCTGGGGCTCCAGCTCCCCTGCCAGTTCCTCCAGGCAGAAGCCCTTAGGCTTGGGTGGACATCCTCATTCCAGTCTCCCGGCCTGGGCAGGAATTCTCTCTCCAGCACCCCTGCCAGATGCCTGCGGGTCCCCTGCCTCAGGCGGGGAGGGCTTTGGGGAAGCTCATCAAGGCAGGAGGGCGGGAGAGACTGTCAGAGCCTCAGCTGCTGTCCAGGGACTGACTGTGAGCCTGGGTGAGAGTGAGTTCCCCGTTGTAGGTGACCGCCAAGGACAGGATGGAAGGCCCGGCCCTGAGAGTGAGCCCTGAGGTTCAGGCAGCAAGGCTGGAGTGAGCCAGCTCCAGATCTCCATCCAGCTGCGGGTCCCAGAGACCTGGGTTAAACTCGCAGCTCCTGGGGGAGGCCCTTGACGTGCCTCAGTTTCCTCATCCCAAACAGGAACCCTGGGAAGGATCAGGGAAGTGCCTGTTGCACCGTGAGGCAGGCGACAGAGCTGCGTGTGGCCGGTATCACAGGGCCCTGGGTAAACTGAGGCAGGCGACAGAGCTGCGTGTGGCCGGTATCACAGGGCCCTGGGTAAACTGAGGCAGGCGAGGCCACCCCCATTAAGCCTCTCAGGTCTAGGTTTGGCAGGTTTGGCAAAAACACAGCAATGCTCAGTAAAACCTGGGCATTTTGGGTAATTATATTCTGGGCCTCGTTTGGGACAGACTTAAATTAAAAAAAAAGAGACCAGCCCGGCCAACACGGAGAAATCCCGTCTCTACTAAAAACACAAAAATTAGCCGGGTGTGGTGGTGGATGCCTGTAATCTCACCTATTCAGGAGGCTGAGGCAGGAGAATCACTTGAACCTGGGAGGCAGAGGTTGCAGTGAGCCGAGATTGTGCCACCGTACTCCAGCCTCGGCGACAGAGCAAGACTCTGTCTCCAAAAAATAAAAATAAAAAAACCCACCTCGATTACTTGACATTCAAATGTGATTGTGCATCCTGAATTTTGTCTGGCAGCCCCACCGGAGCCAACCCCAGCCTCTTGCCCCCTTTCTCCCCCTTTTCATCAACGCCCTGTGCCAGGAGAGAGGAAGTGGGGGGTGCCGGCCAGCCGTGGGGCAATGCAACGGCCTCCTGGCACAGGGCTATAAGAGAAGCTGGGTGGGCACAGAGGGGCAGAGACCCCGGAGACCAGCCTCACCATGACCCTTGGCTGCCGACCCTCCTGCCTTTTCCTCGCCTGTGTCCTGCCGGCCTTGCTGCTGGAGGGTAAGTCCTTGTGTCCATCCTCCCGCTGCTCCCTCTGTCCCTGGGGTTCTGTTCCCACTTCTTCATGGTGGGCCCCACCAGTGGGGGTCCCTCATCCTCACAGGGGAGGTGCCAGGTGGGACAAGGGGACCAGGAGAAGAGACTGAGGTTCTGAGTGGTGAAGCCACCACCAGGAGCCCAGAGTTGGGGTTTGCAAACCGGGAGGGGGGTAGGTCGCAGGGCGCCCTCTGGGTTCAAGTCCAGGTCTGACTGTGCCTTGGAGGGGCACCGTGGGGAGGTCCCTTTGCCTCTCCGTGCCTCAGTTTCCCTCATCTGAACAACAGGAGTGTGAATGGCCCTGATCCCGTGGGTTCCTGGCGGGGGATCCCGCGGGTTCCTGGCGGTGGGTCCCGCGGGTTCCTGGCGGGGGATCCCGCGGGTTCCTGGCGGTGGGTCCCGCGGGTTCCTGGCGGTGGGTCCCGCGGGTTCCTGGCGGTGGGTCCCGCGGGTTCCTGGTGGGGGATCCTGTGGGTTCCTGGTGGGGGATAATGCGGGTTCCTGGAGGTGGGCCCCGCGGGTTCCTGGTGGGGTATCTGGGGGCCCCGTGGCCGGGAAGGCACGGGCTCCTTGTCAGGCACTCAGCACCCACACCCGGTGTGTCCCCAGGTCCCGCGCTGGCCTCCGAGATTGTGGGTGGCCGGCAAGCGCAGCCTCACGCATGGCCCTTCATGGTGTCCCTGCAGCTGCGTGGAGGCCACTTCTGCGGCGCCACCCTGATTGCGCCCAACTTCGTCATGTCGGCGGCGCACTGCGTGGCGAACGTGTGAGTAGCCAGGAGGGTGTGCGCCCGGCTGGGACCCCGCGTCCCGGTCTGAGGTGGGTCGGGGGAGGCCAGGGCCCTGGGGCGGCCCAAGCACCTTCTCCCGCAGGCCCCTCGGGTGGGGACCCCCTGACCCCCAGGGCCGCTCCTCGCCCCCGCCTCTCCCTCCCGGCAGAAACTTCCGCTCCGTGAGCGTGGTCCTGGGAGCCCATAACCTGCAGCAGCTGGAGCCCACCCGGCAGGTGTTCGCCGTGCAGCGCATCTTCGAAAACGGCTTCGACCCCATCGACTTGCTCAACGACATCGTGATTCTCCAGGTGCCGCGGGGCGCAGGGGCAGAGGCCAGAAGCCTAGGGAGGGTGGAGGTGGTGACACAGGGGCGCGTCGGGGCCGCTTGTGGGGACCTGGGGTGGAACCGTGGGCTGGGCGAGCCCGTCTCTGTGCCTCAGTCTTCACCTCTGTGAACGGGAAAATACCCGCTATAGGCTGTTAAGGGATTAAATGAGATTGCGCAGGGAAACCCGGATTTGCTGTCAATCAACAAACTTCCTGTGATTCTTTGTGTCTCTCCATTCACCAGCCCTGTGGCCAAGGGCAGGGGCCGCCTCTGTCTTTGGGAAATGGGGCAAAAGTCCCCACGTTTCCACCCCTGTATCCGGCTTACAGTTCTGATTATTCACTCCCTGGGGGCCGGGCGCGGTGGCCCACGCCTGTCATCCCAGCACTTTGGGAGGCTGAGGCGGGTGGATCACAAGGTCAGGTGTTCAAGACCAGCCTGACCAACATGGTGAAACCCCGTCTCCACTAAAATACAAAAAAATGTAGCTGGGCCTGGTGGCGGGCACCTGTAATCCCAGCTACTCAGGAGGCTGAGGCAGGAGAATCACTTGAACTCAGAAGGCAGAGGTTGCAGTGAGCCAAGATCGTGCCATTGCACTCCAGGCTGGGTCTCAGAAAAAAAAAAAAAAAAAAGTTACTCCCTGGGAAGGGTGAGGAGAGTTTCATGACATGTCACTCAATTTTCTCATAGCTGTCACCCAGTGCAGTGACACGATCGTGGCTCACTACAGCCTCCACCTCCTGGGCTCAAGCCATCCTCTCACCTTGGCCTTGGGGGTAGCTGGAACCACAGGTGCCACCAGCATGTCCACCACGTCCACCACGGCCGGCTGACACATACATATATACATACATATATATATATATATACACACACACACACACACACACACACATTTTTTTTGGGGGGGGGGGGATGGAGTCTCGCTCTGTTGCCCAGGCTGGAGTGCAGCAGTACAATCTCAGCTCACTGCAGCCTCCACCTCCTGGGTTCAAGCGATTCTCCTGCCTCAGCCTCCCAGGTAGCTGGGATTACAGGCATGCACCACCACGCTGGGCTAATTTTTGGTATTTTTAGTAGAGACAGGGTTTCACCATGTTAGCCAGGCTGGTCTTGATCTCCTGACCTCGGCCTCCCAACATGCTGGGATTACCGGTGTGAGCAACCGTGCCTGGCAACATCTGGCTAATTTTTTATTTTTATTTTTTGAGACATAGTCTTGCTCTGTCACCCAGGCTGGAGTGCAGTGGCTCAATCTGGGTCACTGCAACCTCCGCCTCCCGGGTTCAAGCAATTCTCTTGCCTCAGCCTCCGGAGTAGCTGGGATTACAGGCGCCTGCCATCAAGCCCGGCTAATTTTTGGTATTTTTAGTAGAGACAGGGTTTCACCGTGTTCGCCAGGATGGTCTTGATCTCCTGACCTTGTGATCCGCCCCCCTTGGCCTCCCAAAGTGCTGGGATTACAGGAGTGAGCCACTGCACCTGGCACTTTTTTATTGTTGTAGACATGGGGCTTTGCCACCTTGACCAGGCTGGTCTTGAGCTACTGGCCTCAAGTGATCCTCCTGCCTCGCCCTCTCAAAGTGCGGGGCTTACAAGCATGAGCCACCACGCCTGGCTGTAGTTTTTGTGTTAATTGAGCACCTACTGCTTCCTGCACTGAAGCCACATCCAGGGACAACCTCCAGCGTCCTGGTGATGGCTTGGTGATGGCTCCCGTCTACAGATGGGGAAACTGAGGCTCGCCTTGGGGAGCAGATTGCAGGGTGGGTGTCCTGCTCTGCAGGATCCCAGAACCACAGTGGAATCTGAGATGGGGAAACTGAGGCCCGGAGAGGGGAGGGTCATCACCACTGCCCCGTGTGATGCACTGACGATCTGTCCCCCCCACCACAGCTCAATGGATCGGCCACTATCAACGACAACGTGCAAGTGGCCCAGCTGCCGGCCCAGGGCCGCCGCGTGGGCAACAGGGTGCAGTGCCTGGCCATGGGCTGGGGCCATCTGGGTGGGAACCGTGGGATCGCCAGTGTCCTGCAGGAGCTCAACGTGACGGTGGTGAGGTCCCTCTGCCGCCGTGGCAACGTCTGCACTATCGTGAGGCGTCGGCGGGCCGGCGTCTGCTTCGTACGTGCCCGGGTGTCCCTCGGCTCCCCACCTGCTCCCAGCCCAGATTGCAGCAACAGGCACTGTGGCTAGACCCTAGGAGGGACTTCCCAACCCTGACAGGCGGCGGGCAGGTGGGCAGGGCCTCCCAGTCCAGCTTCCCCACCTTGTCTGCCTCCACAGGGGGACTCTGGCAGCCCCTTGGTCTGCAACGGACTAATCCACGGAATTGCCTCCTTCGTCCGGGGAGGCTGTGCCTCGGGGCTCTACCCCGATGCCTTTGCCCCGGTGGCACTGTTTGTAAACTGGATCAACTCCATCATCCAACGCTCCGAGGACCACCCCTGTCCCCACTCCCTGGACCTGGCCAGCAGGACCCACTGAGAAGGACCGCCTGGGTCACCTCAGCTGCCCACAGCCACATTCTCCAGCATCTGGTACAATAAACATCCCTCTGTTTTGTAGAATGTGTTTGAATTCATTGGCTGTGTCACTGGGTGTTGAAAATGGTCAGTAGGTTGGGCGTGGTGGCTCACACCTGTAATCCCAGCACTTTGAGAGGTTGAGGCCGGTGGATCACTTGAGCTCAGGAGTTCAAGACCAGCCTGGGCAACATGGAAAGACCCCCTCTTTATTAATAAAATAAAATAGAATGGCCCAAGCCTGGCACAGTGGCTCACGCCGGTAATCCCAGAACTTTGGGAGGCCAAGGCCGGCGGATCACCTGAGGTCCGGAGTTCAAGACCAGCCTGGCCAACATGGTGAAAATCCATCTCTACTATAAACACACAAAAAAATTAGCTGGGCATCATGGCGTGTGGGAGGTTGAGGCAGGAGGATCGCTTGAACCTTGGAGGCGGAGGCTGTAGTGAGCCAAGATCGCGCCACTGCACTCTAGCCTGGGCAACACAGCAAGACTCCATCTCAAAAAACAATAATAGGCTGGGCGTGGTGGCTCACGCCTGTAATCGCAGTACATTGGGAGGCCGAGACGGGCGGATCATCTGAGGTCTAAAGTTCGTGACCAGCCTGACCAACATGGAGAAACCCCGTTTCTACTAAAAATACAAAAGGAGCTGGGCGTGGCACCACATGCCTGCAATTCCAGCTACTCGAGAGGCTGAGGCAGGAGAATCGCCTGAATTCCGGGAGGCGGAGGTTGCAGTGAGCCGAGATCACTCCATTGCACTCCAGCCTGGGCAACAAGAGCGAAACTCTGTCTCAAAGATAAATAAAGAACAGAATAATAGTAATAATAATAATAATAATATCATCATCATCATCATCATCATCCAACTGAAATGTTCCATAGAGGGTCTTGGGCACCGCTGGAGTAAGCCACCACCAGGGGGCAGCAGAGCCAGGGCAATGGAGTAAGAAGTGACTTCCCCACGTTCTATTTTTTTCTTTTTCTTTCTTTTTTTTTTTAGATGGCGCCTGGCTCTGTTGCCAGGCTGGAGTGCAGTCGGGCAATCTCGGCTCACTGCAACCTCCGCCTCCCAGGTTCAAGCGATTCTCCTGCCTCAGCCTCCCGAATAGCTGGGATTACAGGCGCCCGCCACCACACCCGGCTAATTTTTGCATTTTTAGTAGAGACGGGGGTTTTACCATATTGGTCAGGCTGGTCTCGAACTCCTGACCTCAGGTGATCCGCCCACCTCGGCCTCCCAAAGTGCTGGGATGACAGGCATGAGCCACCACGCGTGGCCCATTCTATTTTTTTCTGTTTTATTTTTGAGACAGGGTCTTGCTATGTTGCCCAGGCTGGTCTTGGACTCCTGGGCTCAAGCCATCTTCCCGCCTCGGCTTCCCAAAGTGCTGGGATTACAGGTGTGAGCCACTGCACCCAGCCCCCTTCCCCACTTTCTACAAAGGGATCCCAGATGTCCTTTCTGGTTTCTGGCCTGTAAAACCTAGTCTCACATAAATAAGTTAACGTGGCAGGCGTGAGGGCGCAAAGCAGCGCATAGGTGATTACTGAGCACTTCCTGGCGCAGGCATCATCCTCAGTCTTTGCGAGTGTTTACTCCTCTGGCCCCCTCTCCAGCCCTCAGTGAGAGTTCAGTGTTTTGGTTTTGTTTTTTGAGACAGGGTCTCTCTCTCAGGCTGGAGTGTCGTGGCACAATCTCGGCTCACTGCAAGCTCCGCCTCCCGGGTTCACGCCATTCTCCTGCCTCCGCCTCCCCAGTAGCTGGGACTATAGGCGCCTGCCACCACGCCCGGCTAATTTTTTGTAGTTTTAGTAGAGACGGGGTTTCACTGTGTTAGCCAGGATGGTCTCGATCTCCTGACCTCGTGATCCGCCCACCTCGGCCTCCTAAATTGCTGGGATCACAGGCCACCATGCCTGGCCTTGTTACATTATTTTCTATTCTCTGTGCATATGAAATAATCCACAAGGGGCCAGGCGCAGTGGCTCATACCTGTAGTCCCACCACTTTGGGAGGCTGAGGCGGGTGGATCACCTGAGGTCAGAAGTTCGAGACCAGCCTGGCCAACATGGCAAAACTCCATCTCTACTGAAAACACAAAATCTAGCCGAGTGTGGTTGCACATGCCTGTAATCCCAGCTACTCAGGAAACTGAGGCAGGAGAAGGGCGTGAACCCGGGAGATGGAGGTTGCAGTGAGCTGAGATCGTGCCCCTGCACTCCAGCCTGGGTGACAGAGCAAGACCCTGTCTCAAAAAAAAAAAAAAAGAAGAAGAAAGAAAGAAAAGAAGGAAGGAAGGAAGGAAGGAAGGAAGGAAGGAAGGAAGGAAGGAAGGAAGGAAAGAAAGAAGGGAAAGGAAAGGAAGAAAGGAAAAAAAGAAAAGAAAGAAAGGGAAAAGAAAGAGGTGAGGCTGGGCGCAGTGGCTCACACCTGTAATCCCAGCACTTTGGGAGGCCGAGGCGGGTGGATCATGAGGTCAGGAGATCGAGACCATCCTGGCCAACATGATGAAACCCTGTCTTTACTAAAAATACAAAAAATTAGCTGGGCGTGGTGGTGGATGCCTATAGTCCCAGCTACTTGGGAGGCTGAGGTAGGAGAATGGCGTTAACCTGGGAGGCGGACATTGCAGTGAGCAGACATCACGCCACTGCACTCCAACTTGGGTGACACAGCAAGACTCCTTCTAAAAAAGAAAAAAAAAGAAAAGAAAGAAATGATCCACGGTGAAGAGAAAAGCTGGGGGAATCCCATGTGCTGCTCCCCCTGGAGACAATGTCCGAGGTCCTCCCCACAAGGTACCCCCATCCTTCGGTCCCCGCACCATGGATTCATGCAGCGTGAATCCCACTGGCCCCTGGAGGTAGATGTGAAACATGGAGCTACACCATGAGCAGGCCTGCAGTCCCAGCACTTCTGGAGCCTGAAGTAGGAGGATCAGTTGAACCTGGGGGGTCGAGGAGGCTGCAGTGAGCTATGATTGCACCACTGCACTTGAGCCTGGACCCTTTCTGTAATAAAACAAAAACAACACACAGAAATCCCCACCTCACAGAAGGCCTCATGGCCCAGATTCTGAGAAGTATTTTATTTTTATTTTTATTTTTATTTTTTTTTTTTGAGGCGGAGTCTCGCTCTGTCGCCCGGACTGGAGTGCAGTGGCCAGATCTCAGCTCACTGCAAGCTCCGCCTCCCGGGTTCACGCCATTCTCCTGCCTCAGCCTCCCGAGTAGCTGGGACTACAGGCGCCCGCCACCTCGCCCGGCTAGTTTTTGTATTTTTAGTAGAGACGGGGTTTCACCGTGTTAGCCAGGATGGTCTCGATCTCCTGACCTCGTGATCCGCCCGTCTCGGCCTCCCAAAGTGCTGGGATTACAGGCTTGAGCCACCGCGCCCGGCCTTTATTTTTATTTTTTTTGTAGAGAGGGGGTCTCACCATGATCCCCAAGCTGGCCTCGAATTCCTGGGCTCAAGAGATCCTCCTATCTTGGTCTCCCAACATGCTGGGATGGTAGGTGGGAGCCACTGTGCCCAGTCAGCCCTGACTCTGTTCATCAGAACCTGCCCTCAGTGAGCAGTTTGGGAGGGGGCGTGTGATCCAGGCTCCGCCAACCCAAGGCAATCTTGAGACTTGGCTGGAGTGATGAAGAATTTTAGGAGGGGCCACTGAGCCACTGGGTTGAGTATGGGGTCCCTGGAAGCACACCTGGGGAGCCTGGTTAGGAGAGAAGCCATCAGAGAAGAAAGGAGAAGCCAGAGGCAGACACTGGATATTCTTCAGGCACCTGGATCAAGCCACACCTGAAGGTGGCATCCCTGAACTTTCCATATAACTTTCATGATTCAGGCTCCACCCAGTTTGTCTTGGTTTTCTGTCCCTTGTAGCCAGTCTTCCCAGCTGCCTCTGCCTTGGCCGTTCCAACATTCTATTGTCAGCGCGTCAAGCCCCAGAGGCCACAGAGACAGAGACAAGGGTGTCAAGTGACCTTCCTACCCCATCAGACCTTCTCTCTAATTTGGAGGAGGAAGAGAAGGGAGGGGTAGCAGGACAAGGAAGTGGGTTGTTTACACCCTGTGGCCTCCAACTAGGATTGTGAAACAAAGCTAGGAGACTGTGTGTCTGGTGAAGTTGGGGCCGGGGGGCTGGGGTGGGTACAGTCCCCCTCTCTGCCTCCTACCCATCTGAGGGACTGCCCTCCACCCAGGGCCAGCAGGCCGTCAGGCTTACAGAGGCTGGAGGGTCTCCTGGTGACTTGTGGACTCTGGTGTGAGTCTGGCAGGAGGTAACCCAGTCCCCGGGAGGGCGGAGGCCAGGCGGGCGGGTTCCCCTTTCCCCAGCTGGGCCGCTGCCCACCCAGCGGACAGGGCCCCTGGGAGACTCCCGCCCCCTCCACCCTTATAAAAGCACCCCCAGGGCCCCGCCTGGGTCAGTGTCTCAGCCACAGCAGCTTTACCATGCACAGCTGGGAGCACCTGGCAGTTCTGGTCCTCCTAGGAGCGGCCGCCTGCGGTGAGGGGGCCTGGGCCTGGGGTGAGGGGCAGGGGTCTGTAGGGGCATGGGCCAGGTGCTCCCCTTGGTCACACGGACAGTCCTCCAGCCCCTCCAGGCGGGCAGGAAGGGGGTGTCTCTCCTCACCAATGGAAGGCTCTGAACGCTGAGAAATTCTAGAAGATTCGGATTGGAAATTGGCACTTTCTGGAATCAGCTTTTCTTGCAGACAGAGTCTGAATGTCTGTGTGGAAAACGGTTCTGCCTGGCTGACTGGGCTGGCCCGGGCACTGGTTAGCTCAGCTCCGTTTCTCTCATGTCCAACTGGAAGGCATTGTGCCCAGGGTGGGGAGCTGGGATCTGCCCCCCGTCCCTGGCCCACTGTGGGTTCCGTACTCTGGGGCATTCTGGCCCACGTGTATCTGAGTTTGCAATGCCGAGGGGCCCCAAGACGGAGATGGAATTCTTCATTTTCTTTCTTTTTTTTTTTTTTTTGAGAGGGAGTCTGGCTCTGTAGCCCAGGCTGGAGTGCAGTGGTGTGATCTCGGCTCACTGCAACCTCCGACTCCCGGGTTCAAGCGATTCTCCTGCCTCAGTTTCCCGAATAACTGGGATTATAGGCCACACTGGCTAATATTTTGTATTTCTTTTTACACTAGAGACGGGGTTTCACCATATTGGCCAGGCTGGTCTCGAACTCCTGACCTCATGATCTGCCCCCCCCCCCCCCCCCCCGCGCCCCTTCGGTTTCCCAAAGTGCTGGAAACAGCGCCCTGAGATGGGATTCTTGGGGGGAGCGGCCTGCGGGGGTGAGAGCTGGGATCCCGCCAGGCAGCCTCGCCCGGGGGTGGAGTCCACCCCGCGGCCCTCACACGCCCGCCCACCCACAGCGGCGCAGCCCCGCGGTCGGATCCTGGGCGGCAGAGAGGCCGAGGCCCACGCGCGGCCCTACATGGCGTCGGTGCAGGTGAACGGAGAGCACCTGTGCGGCGGCGTCCTGGTGGCCGAGCAGTGGGTGCTGAGCGCGGCACACTGCCTGGAGGATGCGTGAGTGCCCGCGCCGCGCGGGGAAAGAGCCCGGGTGGGGTGGGGGGACTCGGCTGGCACCGACCACGGCCTCTGCCTGGTCCCCAGGGCCGACGGGAAGGTGCAGGTTCTCCTGGGCGCGCACTCCCTGTCGCAGCCGGAGCCCTCCAAGCGCCTGTACGACGTGCTCCGCGCAGTGCCCCACCCGGACAGCCGGCCGGACACCATCGACCACGACCTCCTCCTGCTGCAGGTCGGCCCCGTGTAGCGCAGTCCCTCCTGGGGCTCTGGGATCCCCGCCCCACCCTCACTCCACCCCGCTCCGGGTCCAGGGTCCAGCCTCGACCTCTCCTGCTGCATGGGGACCCCGCCCCACAATCCCCGCGCCCTCACCCCGGGTCCAGCCTCGACCTGTCTCGCTGTGCTGGGAGCCCCCCATCCCCTGCATCCCCACCCCGGGTCCAGCCTCGACCTCTGCGGCTGCACTGGGGACCCTCGCACCCACCCCACCCCCACCTGCACCCCCACCTAGGGTCTAGCCTAGATCTCTCCTGCTGTAGAGACCCCCGTCCCTGCCCTGATGCCCCCCTCCCCCCCTGCCCTGATGCCCACCTCCCCCTTCCCCTCTCCCCGAGCCTAGCGGCATTCTCCCCGGCCTCGCACCCCCGCACCCCAACCCTGACGTCCGCCTCCATCCCCAGCTGTCCGAGAAGGCCACGCTGGGCCCTGCTGTGCGCCCCCTGCTCTGGCAGCGCGTGGACCGCGACGTGGAGCCGGGCACTCTCTGCGACGTGGCCGGCTGGGGCATAGTCAGCCACGCGGGCCGCCGCCCGGACCGCCTGCAGCACGTGCTCTTGCCAGTGCTGGACCGCGCCACCTGCAACCGGCGCACGCACCACGACGGCGCCATCACTGAGCGTATGATGTGCGCGGAGAGCAACCGCCGGGACAGCTGCAAAGTGAGCCTTCAGGAGGAACGGGCGGGCCTGGGAGGAAACGCGGGGCCCGCACGACGGGGGCAGGTCCTGCAGAGGGGGTGGGAAGCGGGGGGGCAAGTAGGAACGGGGCCCAGGCAAGGGGCGGGGCCTGGATGAGGGGCGGGGCCTGTGGGGTGAGGTGGGGCTGTGGGGGCGGGGCCTGGAGAAGGTGCGGGGCCTGTGGAGAGGGTGGGGCTGAAGAAAGGTCAGGGCGGGCAAAATGGGCAGGAACGGGTGGGATGTGGAAGGACCTGTGGCTTAGGGTGGGGAAAGGGGGCGGGCCTCGAGGAGGGGGCGGAGTCCAGTGACAGAGGGACTACAAGGGGGCGAGGCCAGGAAGCGGGGTGGGGCATGAGGGGCGCGGCCTGGAGGAAGGGGCGGTACGTGTGGGGAGAGTGTGGCCTGTGAAGGGGCAGGGCGGGGAAAAGGGGCAGGTCCGAGAAAAAGGGTGGGCGGTACAGGGGCGGGGCATGTGGTGGGAAGGGCGGGGCACGTGGATGGGGCAGGGCAGGTGGAAGGGGCGGGAACCTCTGAAGGGGCTGGGCTGGTGCAGAGTGGAATCCCTGCTGCGGCGGGGAAGAGAAGGGGTCCTGAGCAGCGCCGAGGACTAGGACAAGTCGAGGGTTGCGTGGTAGCCAGGGCCAAGATTGGGTGGGGCTCTAAGGAAGGGGCGTGGCCTGAGGTGAGTGGGGATTGAGCAGAGCAGGTGGCCGCTGAGACGCGTTAGGGCAGAAGTGGGATCTACGGTAAGTCAAAGCCTGGAAGAGCAGGGATGAGGTGTGGGACCCCATCGTGGAAAGGGCCTGGAGTAGGATGGGGTAGGGGGAACACGTGAGATTGAGGCCAGAGGGGGTGTGGCCAGGGCCTGGGGGCGGGCCTAGAGGGGCGTGGCTTGCGGGTGCGGCCTATGCGATGGGCGTGGCAGGGGATATTGACCGGTGAAGACCAGATTAAGGCGGGAGGGAGGAGCGAGAATTGTGGGGCGGGAGCTGCAGCCAGTTGAGGGAGTCGGGCGTGTGGGGCCGGGGTGGACGCGGGCCGCCCCTCATGGCCCCGTCCTGTCCCCGCAGGGCGACTCCGGGGGCCCGCTGGTGTGCGCGGGCGTGCTCGAGGGCGTGGTCACCTCGGGCTCGCGAGTTTGCGGCAACCGCAAGAAGCCCGGGATCTACACGCGCGTGGCGAGCTATGCGGCCTGGATCGACAGTGTCCTGGCCTAGGGCGCTGGGGCCTGAAGGTCGGGGTCACCCGAGCAATAAAGTCCTGAGTAATAAAGTCATCCACTCCTGCATCTGGTTGGTCTTTATTGTGCACCTACTATATGCAGAGGGGGAGGCCGAGGTGGGAGAATCACTGGATCTCAGGAGTTCGAGATCAGCCTGGGCCACATAGCGCGACTCCATCTCTACAAAAAAATAAAAGATTAGCTGGGCAGTTGGCGGGCGTGGAGGTGGGCACTTGTGGTTGCAGCTACTCAGGAGGCTGAGGTGGGAGGATGATTTGAGCCCGGGAGGTCGAGGCTGCAGTGAGCTGTGATTGCGCCACTGCCGTCCAGCCTGGGAAACAGTGAAACTTTGTCTCTCTAAAAAAAAACAAAAACAAAAACAAAAAAAAGGCTGGGCGCGGTGGCTTATGCCTGTAATCCTAGCACTTTGGAAGGCCGAGGCGGGTGGATCATTTGAGGTCAGAAGGTTTTTTTTTTTTTTTTTTTTTTGAGACGGAGTCTTGCTCTGTCGCCCAGGCTGGAGTGCAGTGGCCGGATCTCAGCTCACTGCAAGCTCCGCCTCCCGGGTTCACGCCATTCTCCTGCCTCAGCCTCCCAAGTGGCTGGGATTACAGGCGCCCGCCACCTCGCCCGGCTAGTTTTTTTGTATTTTTTGGTAGAGACGGGGTTTCACCGTGTTCGCCAGGATGGTCTCGATCTCCTGACCTCGTGATCCGCCCGTCTCGGCCTCCCAAAGTGCTGGGATTACAGGCTTGAGCCACCGCGCCCGGCCTGAGGTCAGGAGTTTGAGACCAGCCTGGCCAACATGGTGAAACCCCGTCTCTACTTAAAAAAAAAAAAAAAAGCCAGGCTGGCGGTGGGCACCTGTAATCCCAGCTACTCAGGAGGCTGAGGCAGGAGAATCACTTGAACCCCGGAGGCGGAGGTTGCAGTGAGCTGAGATCGCGCCACTGCACTACAACCTGGGTGACAGCGCGAGACTCTGTCTCAAAACAAAAACAAAAACAGAAACATTAAAAAGAGAGGAAGGCAGGAAGCCGCAGATAAAAAGCCCAAGAACTGAAAATACAGCGCGGAAGTTTGGAGTTCCAGCGCTTCGGCGGGGCTGACGCGGCCACACGGCGGCACCCTTGCTCTCCCCGGAAGTCGGAGAAGGGTCACCCCCACCCCCAAACACACACACACAGAGGGGAAGGCCCGCCAGGCAGGGGTGTCCCCTCCCGGTCCGGCTCGTGTAGCTTCCCTTTGCTTACTAAGGGGAACGTGAGCGTCCACTGTGTGCAAGGATGTGGGCTGACACTCAGGTGCACAGAGATGCTGAGAGGCTGTGTTCCTTTGACCCATGTCCCAGAAGGGAAAACTGAGGCTCGCAGGGGCTGTGCGACTCTCCTGACGTCATGCAGAAACTCCAGGACACAGCCTGGACTCGAGCCCAGAGCCTTGAAGCCTGCCTTCACAAACCACCCTGGGTGCGGCCAGACCCACAGCAGGAAGATGCGCAGACGCGCTTGCTGGGGGCCCCGGACCTCAGGTTACCCTTCTCGGCAAGGCCAGGGAGGACACCTGAGGCCCTGTGCCCTTTCTCCCACCTGGAGGAGGGGCCAGCCAGGTGCTATCGTAGAAAAAGAGACTGATGGGCCGGGCGCAGTGGCTCACGCCTGTCATCCCAGCACTTTGGGAGGCCGAGGCGGGTGGATCACGAGGTCAGGAGATCGAGACCATCCTGGCTAACATGGTGAAAGCTCGTCTCTACTAAAAATACAAAAAATTAGCCGGGTGCGGTGGCGGGCGCCTGTAGTCCCAGCTACTCGGGAGGCTGAGGCAGGAGAATCGCTTGAACCAGCAGGTGGAGTTTGCAGTGAGCCGAGATTGCGCCAAAGCACTCCAGCCTGAGCCACAGAGACTCTGACTCAAAAAAAAAAGAAAAAGAGAAAGAGACTGATGGTCTGAGACGTGGGGTCCACTGGGAAAAGGAGGGATGGAATTGAAAATCGTGCTTGGGTGTTTTTCGGGGCTATGGAGCACTCACCTAGGAATCACCCTGACACGCAAGCATTTATTGAGTACTTACTGTGTGCACAGCCCTGGGCCGGGCACGGTTAGCACATCTAAGCCCCAGCCCTGCTCTTAGGAATTTGGTAAATACTGCACTGCATGGAATGGGGTCCGTTCAGCCATCTGGAGACCACCACGAAGGTGTGAATTGCACGGGTTTGTTTTTGTTTTTTGAGATGGAGTCTCGCGGTGTCCCCCAGGCTGGAGAGCAATGGCACCACCTCGGCTCACTGCAACCTCTGCCTGCTGGTTCAAGCCATTTTCCTGCCTCAGCCTTCCAAGTGGCTGGGATTACAAGGGCCCACCACCACGCCTGGGTAATTTTTCTATTTGTAGTAGAGACAGGGTATCACCACGTTGGCCACGCTGATCTTGAATGCCTGACTTCAGGTGATCCACCCGCCTCGGCCTCCCAAAGTGCTGGGATGACAGGCATGAGCCACCGTACCCGGCCTCATGTGTATTTCTAAATTTTTTTTTGTAGACACAAGGACCTCACTGTTGTCCAGGCTGGTCTGGAACCCCTGGGCTCAAGTAATCTTCCCACCTCAGCCTCCTGAGTAGCTGGGACTACAGGTGAAAGCCACCGTGCCCAGTTAATTTTCGTATTTAACGTAGAGACGAGGTCTTGTTATGCTGCCCAGGCTGGTCTAAAACTGAGCTCAAGCCATTCTCCTGCCTTGGCCTACCAAAGTGCTGGGATCACAGGTGGGAGCCAGGGCCCGGCCTTCGCATGTAACTTTTGACTGTTGCCCAGGCTGGAGTGCAGTGACGGGACCTCGGCTCACTGCAACCTCCGCCTCTCGGGTTCAAGTATTCTCCTGCCTCAGCCTCTCGAGTGGCTGGGATTACAGGTGCCCACCACCACTCACGGCTAATTTTTATAGTTTTGTAGAGACAGGGTTTCACCATATTGGCCAGGATGGTCTCGATCTCCTGACCTCAGGTGATCCAACCGCCTCGGCCTCCCAAAGTTCTGGGACTGCAGGCATGAAGCACCTTGCCTGGCCTGCACGTAATTTTTAAAGCCCTACGACATTTAAATAGCGGGGGGGACCTGGAAACATAACTGTTGGTAACTCAGTCAGATTCATTCATTCAGTAGCTATCTCCTGAGTGAAATGACGCCAGGGAACCAGTTCATGGTGATTCAGTTTGGGGCGGGGCAGCAGAGGTGAGCACACTTGGCAAACACTAACCCCTAGTTAAACAGGAATTTCAAATAACAATGAAAGCTTTTTTTTTTTTTGAGACAGTTTCACTCTTTCACCCCAGGCTCGGGTGTAGTGACGCCATCTCGGCTCACTGAAACTTCAACCTCCTGGGCTCAAGTGATCCTCCTGCCTCAGCCTCCTGAGTAGCTGGGACCACAGGCATGAGCCACCACGCCCAGCTAATTTTTTTTTTTTTTTTTTTTTTTTTTTTGAGACGGAGTCTCGCTGTGTCGCCCAGGCTGGAGTGCAGTGGCACGATCTCGGCTCGCTGCAAGCTCCACCTCCTGGGTTCACGCCATTCTCCTGCCTCAGCCTCCCGAGTAGCTGGGACTACAGGGGCCCGCCACCTCGCCTGGCTAATTTTTTGTATTTTTAGTAGAGACGGGGTTTCACCGTGTTAGCCAGGATGGTCTCGATCTCCTGACCTCGTGATCTGCCCGTCTCAGCCTCCCAAAGCGCTGGGATTACAGGTGTTAGCCATTGTGCCCGGCCTAATTTTTTTTTTGAGATGTAGTTTCGCTCTTGTTGCCCAGGCTGGAGTGCAATGGTGTGATCTCAGCTCACTGCACCCTCCACCGCCCAGGTTCAAGCGATTCTCGTGCCTCAGCCTCCCGAATAGCTGGGATTACAGGTGCCCGCCACCATGCCCGGCTAATTTTGTATTTTTAGTAGAGATGGGGTTTCTCCATGTTGTTCAGGCTGGTCTCGAACTCCCGACCTCAGGTGATCCGCCTGCCTCAGCCTCCCAAAGTGCTGGAATTACAGGCGTGAGCCACCACATCCAGTCACCTAGCTAATTTTTAAGATTTTTGTAGAGATGAGGTCTCGCCATGTTGCCCAGCCTGGTCTTGAACTCCTGGGCTCAAGTGATCCTCTCGCCTGGGTCTCCCACGATGCTGCGACGTGGGCTGCCGCGTCTGGCCTGCCTAGGCATCTTTGCATCCTTTGGTCAGCAGGAGCTACAGAGGGTTCCGGAGGAGGAGACGGTTTAGAGGCAGTGGAGCAGGAGTGGTAGGGAGGACGCAGGCCAGGAGTATCTGGGCACCATGTAGTCCTGAGTTGAGACGCGGTCCAGTTTCGGTGCTGCTGTATGGCCTGTTTCCTCATCTGTATCTCGGGTGCCCAACGTCCCTGGCTTTTAGGGAGATTCTGAGGACCCCTGGGGGAACCGCGTGGCGATGAGGACCTCGGGAAGCTGGGGGCAGGGACAGCAGAGCTTCAGGGCCACAGGTCTCCTCTTGGCAGCCCCATGCCCTGCCCGCCTTACTATACCTGCGTGAGGCAGGCGCTCGTGACAGCCAGCTTGTGACGGCAGTCTGAGGGACAGACCCCCCAAACCTAGTGACGCAAAGCCCACCCCGTTCACGTGGTCAGGAACTGACGGGACCAGCGGGCGGCCTGTCCCCACTCCACGCGTCCAGGCCTCAACCAGGTCACCTAGAGGCGTCATCACTCACGTGTCAGGCGCTGGGCGACTCTGATCTGCCGGCTCCTGAAGCTGCCCGTGAGCCTGCGCCCCAAAATGCGTGGGCACCCCTCGCCAGCGCTCCCGTCTCCTCTTCACCCACCCGCCACAGGCCTGCACCCCTCGCCAGTGCTCCTGCACTCTGGTCTCTGCACAGCCACATGGAAACGCCGCAGAGGCACCCGGACAAAAGCCGCCCTGTGGCAGCTGGGCCCCCAACCGCCCACCAGGACCACTGTGCTCTGTCCGTCACCGGCTTTGGACACCCCTGGCATCCACCGGGCGCCCCGCACACGTGAGTGACTCGAGGAGATGGAGACCCACACACGCCCCAGCACGAGAGGAGTGAGGCCGGGGGCTGCCCTCGGGGCTGACATTTCCCTCAGAGGGTGGCCAGGTGGGCAGCGAGATGGGGCCTGGTGTCCCAGCAGAGCCTGGAGTCTGCAGCGGTGGGCAGGCAGGCTTTAAAGTAGGGGTGCCTTGGCCAGGTGATGGGGCACCTGAGCTCCCGCCTCGCGAGCCAGCACTGGGCACTCACCCCACCCTCGCTGCCCTCCCCGGAGCTGCAGAAAGGAGTCCGTCAGCACACAGCAGGGCGCCACTGTGCTGGGAAGGCCTCCCGCCACCGGAACACAGCCTAATTGGAAGAAGTGCTTGCCGGAGGCGGAAGGCGGGACCCCTGGGGACAGTGGCAGAAATGGCAGAAACTTTGGCCCAGGGACTAAGCAGCCTCCAGCAGAGAGTGGCTGGAGAAACACGGCAGGGACAGAGCCAGGCAGAGACAGAGAAACAGCACGCAGAGACACAGAGATAGTACACAGAGAAGTGCAGAGATACCAGAGACATGCAGAGACAAGGAGAGCATGCAGAGACAGTAGAGATACGCAGACACCACACGGAGACAGGCAGACGCCAGAGACACGCAGACATACGGAGAGACAGTATATAGACAGGCAGAGATGTCAGCTACGGAGAGACAGTATAGAGACAGGCAGAGACACCACACAGACAAGCAGATGCAGGCCTGGACAAAAGCTACCCTGATGGCTGCCCCGTCCCACCCACCCGGCCTGCTGTGTCCTGTCCCCACTGCTCACTTTGGACGCCCCGGGCCTGGCATCCACTAGGTGCCCCATAAATACTGATTTACAGACAGGCCAAGAGGACACAGGCTCCCGGGCACCACACCGAGGTTGTGGGTGAGGTCGGTGGCCTGGGCATTTATTGGGCACCACACCGAGGTTGTGGGTGGGGTCGGGGGCCTGGGCGCAGAGGGCGTTTATTGGACCTGCCCTTTCCAGCTGCAGCTTGTCCAGGTTCAGTGCTCTCCGCAGGAGAGGCAAGGAAACCGAGGCAGGCGCCCGCGCCGGGTCACCCCGAGGTCCGCGGGGACCCCCGGCCGTCACAGACGGTCCTCTGGATGCGGATGGTCCAGGGATCTGGGGGTCCTGGGAGGGCGGTATGTGGGCCACGGGCCCAGCTGGACAAAGGCAGGGGCTTCCTCAGCAGCTCTGCTGGTCACGCAGGTGTCCGGCCCGTGGTCTTCGACAGCCCTGCCAGGTGGGCTGAGGTTAACTGTGCCAAGGAGCGTCCAGGGAGAGCGGTGGCTCTCGCAGCAGCTGGACTCAGGGGTAGCTGAGGGGCACCCGCCACCAGAGCCCGCCACACAGGCAGTTCTTGATCCAGCGCTGTTCCCACTGCTTCACTGCCGTGGTCCTGTTGGGTGACTTGAGCATGGTGACGCAGCCGCACCTGCGGGGAGGCAGGCGCTGGGTGGGCTCCTACTTCCGTGTGGGCCTCCCTCTGCCCGCCGTCCCTTACACCTGCTCCCCGTGCTCCCACCTGCCACAGGGCTTCTGCCCACGCTGTTGCACTCACCAGGAAGGCTGCTCTCTGAACTAGCCCCCCCACGCCAAGTTAACTGTTCCACATCCTGGGATCCCGGCTCCAGCACTCCCTCTGGGACACGCTCCCCTACCATGCCCGACCGTCTGGAGCCTTGGCTGGAATCAGCTGGGCCATCCCAGGTGGCAGAGCTGTGGGAGTCAGCGGGCTGAGGGCCCCTCACCTGGTGCAGGCTTTGCACTCCTCCGTGGGGCAAGCGCCAAGGTGCAGCCTCCGCAGGTGGTCGATCTTGGGCTGGCCTGGGGCCCTGGCGGGAGAGGGGAGAGCGTGAGGAAGGCCTGGGCACCATGAGGCCAGGTTCTGGCATCTGTCCACAGGCGTGGTCGGAGGGGGTGGCTGGCCTCACACCATCTGCCAGGTGGGCCCAGGTGTCTGTGAACAGTTAGGTGAGAGGTGCGGAACCACCTGAGACAAGCCCAGTAAAGCGTGTGGGGCCCCCCACACACGGAGGAGGGTCAGTCTCCCAGGTGCCTGGGAAGCCTGAGGCTCCGGGGCCCAGTAAAGGGGACGGGGCCCACACAGGTGCCCAGAAAGCGGAGAAGGTGCTTGAGATGCTCCCATTTGAGACTTTACAGAAGAGGGTATGTGGGGCTTCCACAGCACCTCAGCCCAGACACCTGGCCTGGGGGCGCCGGGACCTCTGTACGACAAGATTCTGGTGGCAAAAGCTGCCCTTGGTGGCGGGTAGGGGGCCTGGGTCTGGGTAGGGGTGGGCCGGCTTAATTCTGCTCTCATTAAATATTTGAAATTTTCCCAGTTTACAAGCCTCTGACGTAACTGTCCTCTTTCCATCAAGTCTTTTCCTGAAACCCAAACCCTCGTGCGTGACTCACTAGGAGGACCCTCCCACAGTGAGCACAAGGAAGAGAATGCTGGAGGTCCTGGAGCCAGGCCGGGGGCGCCTTCCCTGCAGGGCCCGGAGCCAGGCTACTGGAAGTTCCCTTCATTTTCTTCCTTTTGCTCATGTGTGTTTTCTAAAATTCCAGCTGTGAGCCATCAGCGGCTCAGAGGGTTTGCGTGTGCTCCTTGTCAAACGCATGTCGGACATGGGCTGGGGGTCCGATGGGCCTGGGTTCAAATCCGGACTTGACCACTTCCTGACCACGTGACCCCCAGACGAGTGGGGTGACAAGGTCCCACCCTCTCCAGGCTGGGTTTCCTCACCATGAAGTGGGTGACAAGGTCCCACCCCACAGGGCTGCTGGGTGGCCGGGGTGATCTCAGCAGGCTTGGGTTGTCCAAACCCTGCATGTTCCAGAGAAAGGCCAGCCCTGAACCCTGCAGGTGACCTCGTAACCCCGGGAGATCCTTCAGGTGAGGTGTTTGTGCTCAGCGGGGCCCTGGGCCATGCTATGGCGTCTCTCTCCATCAATAGGGGGATTTACGGTGAAGCCTGACATCCAGAGAGACCAGAGACTAAGGGCAGAAACTAAGGGCACCTTGCACAGCAAGGCCAGCACACAATCAGTAAAAACCAAGGCAAGGGCCGGGCGCGGTGGCTCAAGCCTGTAATCCCAGCGCTTTGGGAGGCCGAGACGGGCGGATCACGAGGTCAGAAGATCGAGACCATCCTGGCTAACATGGTGAAACCCCGTCTCTACTAAAAAATACAAAAAACTAGCCGGGTGAGGTGGCGGGCGCCTGTAGTCCCAGCTACTCGGGAGGCTGAGGCAGGAGAATGGCGTAAACCCGGGAGGCGGAGCTTGCAGTGAGCTGAGATCCGGCCACTGCACTCCAGCCCGGGCGACAGAGCGAGACTCCGTCTCAAAAAAAAAAAAAAAAAAAAAAAAAAAAAAAAAAAAAAACCAAGGCAAGGCCGACGGGGTGGCTCACGCCTGTAACCCCAGCACTTTGGGAGGGCGAGGCGGGTAGATCACCTGATGTCAGCAGTTCAAGACCAGCATGGCCAACATGGAGAAACCACGTCTCTACCAAAAATACAAAAAATACCCAGGTGTGGTGGCGACGCCTGTAATCCCTGCTATTCAGGAGGCTGAGGCAGGAGAATCATTTGAACCTGGAGGCAGAGGTTGCACTGAGCCAAGATGGCACCACTGCACTCCAGCCTGGGCGACAGAGCAAGACCGTCGGGGCGGGGGCGGTGGGGGCAGCGAGAGGGTGAATGGATGGTGCCCGCGTGGGTGGTGGTTCATGAACGAGCAGGGACGCCACTAGGGTATGGCGTTAGGGGGTCTTGGAAGGAAGCAGCAGTCATGGCCGTGTGGATTCCGGAGGCCTGGAGCCGTGTGGATTCCGGGGGCCCTGGGGCAGGACATGGAGGGAGGGAGCTGTGTGGATTCCGGGGGCCCTAGGGCAGGGCATGGAGGGAGGTGTGTTTGGGGACCAATGCAGGGACACACGCACCTTGCGAGGCCGTCGAGCTGAAGGGTGGCAGCACTGCCAGGCAGTGTGGGCACCCGGCCGAACTGCAGACGTAGGGGCTGTTTGGGCTGCAGGCGGCTGACCAGGCCGTCGCTGGCGGGCAGCCAGTCCAGGCTGGGGATAAGCAGCTGGCTGGGCAGCAGGCAGCACTCGTCCACCAGCGCCTCGTCTGGCTCGCTCGCTGGGCCCTCATCGCGACCTGCAGAGAGGGGTGGCCAAGGTCTCGGCACCTCTGCCTGAAGCAACCCTGCCTGGGGCACCGCCCCGCCACCCAGGACGCATTGGGAGCCCCTCCAGCTCAGGAGCACCAGGTCGGGGCCCCGGCTCTGCCTGCCTGGCTGGGTGACCCCAGGGTTCTCTCACCCTCTCTGGCCTCAGTCATGAGACTCCCTCATTCACTTGAAAAGTATGTGGGAAGCTGGCCGGGGGCGGTGACTCACGCCTATAATCCCAGCACTTTGGGAGGCCGAGGCGGGTGGATCACAAGGTCAGGAGATGGAGACCATCCTGGCAAACACTGCGAAACCCCGTCTCTACTAAAAATACAAAAAACTAGCCGGGCGTGGTGGCGGCGCCTATAGTCCCAGCTACTCGGGAGGCTGAGGCAGGAGAATGGCGTGAACCCGGGAGGTGGAGCCTGCATTGAGCTGAGATCGAGCCACTGTACTCCAGCCTGGGTAACAGAGCAAGATTCCATCTCAAAAACAAAACAAAACAAAAAACAAACAAACAAACAAAAAAAACAACAACAAAAAACCACAGTATGTGGGAAGCACTGTGCCTTCTCCAGACACTGGGATGTAAAAACGACCCAACCCATCCTCACATACACACAACCTGACAAGGAGAGACAGCAAACAGGTGCCTGGGAGTAGCTGCCATCCCAAAAGCACCCACACCGAGCATGCTGGGAACCGGGGAAATGGCAGAGATCAAGGCAGAGCCATTGCCACCTGCAGGGGCTTATGTTCTGGTGAGGGGCTCAGACACGGTGTGTGTTGGTAGGGAGAGGAGCAGAGGGCAGGGGGCCTCACAGCAGATCCAGAGCTTGGTGAGCAAGCGGAAGAGCAGGGACATGCTGTCCTGGGTGTCCGAGGTGGCCGTGTACACGGGCAGGCAGCTGGGCTTCAGCAGGCCCCAGATGCGGATGACCACCATCAGTTCCCGAAGCATGCCCAGCGAGGTGCCATCCCGCAGGAAGCTGTGGCCCGGCCTCAGCAGGGAGCCCTGCCGGAAAGAGGCATCAGAGTGGCTGGGCGGCGGGGGCAGATGGTGATGGGATGAAGTCTGTCAGGTTCGGTGGAACCCCAACCTGGGGGCAATGGACAGGGTCTGGGACGTTTGTGGTGGTCAGGACTGGGGTGCTCCTGGCACAGAGTGGGTGGATGCTGGGGACACTGCTCAGTGCCCTGCAGGGTCCAGGACAGCCCCATCTGGAGAGCTGTCCCATCGCTGAGCCTCCACAGGACTAAGAAGCGGCTCTGGCTGAGGCCAACGTCCCCACCTGCACGTGGAGGAGCAGCCGCCCCCTCCCACAGCTGAGTGCCCCGGTGGCTGTACTGGGAGCCGAGAGGACCTGGCAGCCTCAAGTCCCACAAAGAGAAGAGAGGGACTTCAAACCGTCCCTGATGGGCGCGGGTGGAGAGACCAGGGCCCCAGGGCAGAATGAAGCTTGGGGAGAGCTCACAGTTGGGGCAGGACAGAGTGTGTGGGCGGGGGGAGGCTGGAGCCCTGGTTGGGACACACAGGCCGCATACTGGAAGGTGGGGTGTGGATGGAGACTTGATGATTTCAAAGCCGCCAACGCCCCCCTAACCGCCCCCTGCACAGGGAGCTTGGGAGGGTAAAGGGTGGGACTGAGAAGGGGCAGGGTCTGGGAGGTGGGGCTTCAAGAATGGGCAGAAAAAGTGTGGCCAAGGAAGGGTTTTTTGTAGAAGCTTCGCGGAGGTGAGGGCTCCGAGGTGGGGCAGCGCTTCAGGATGGTTGGGATAGGAAGTGGAGCTTTGAGAATAGACAGTGTCAGGAGGTGGTGCTCCAAGTAGGGGTGGGGCTTAAGTGGTCTTGAGGGGCAGGGCCGGGGCGGCGGGGCCCGGGGACGGGCAGGGCCAGGGAGGCAGGGCCCTGATGAAGGGCGGGGCCAGGGAGTCAGGGCCCAGATGAGGGGAGGGGCCAGGGAGGCAGGGCCCTGATGAGGGGCGGGGCCAGGGAGGCAGTGCCCAGATAAAGGGCAGGGCCAGGGAGGCAGGGCACTGATGAGGGATGGGGCCAGGGAGGCAGTGCCCAGATAAAGGGCGGGGCCAGGGAGGCAGGGCACTGATGAGGGGTGGGGCCAGGGAGGCAGGGCCCAGATAAAGGGCGGGCCAGGGAGTCAGGGCACTGATGAGGGGTGGGGCCAGGGAGGCAGTGCCCTGATGAAGGGCGGGGCCAGGGAGTCAGGGCCCAGATGAGGGGAGGGGCCAGGGAGGCAGGGCCCTGATGAAGGGCGGGGCCAGGGAGTCAGGGCCCAGATGAGGGGAGGGGCCAGGGAGGCAGGGCACTGATGAGGGGCGGGGCCAGGGAGGCAGTGCCCAGATAAAGGGCAGGGCCAGGGAGGCAGGGCACTGATGAGGGGTGGGGCCAGGGAGGCAGTGCCCAGATAAAGGGCGGAGCCAGGGAGGCAGGGCACTGATGAGGGGCGGGGCCAGGGAGGCAGGGCACTGATGAGGGGTGGGGCCAGGGAGGCAGTGCCCAGATAAAGGGCGGGGCCAGGGAGGCAGGGCACTGATGAGGGGCGGGGCCAGGGAGGCAGTGCCCAGATAAAGGGCGGGGCCAGGGAGTCAGGGCCCAGATGAGGGGCGGGCCAGGGAGGCAGGGCCCTGATGAGGGGCGGGCCAGGGAGGCAGGGCCCTGATGAGGGGCGGGGCCAGGAGGCAGGACCCAGGTGAGGAGCGGGCCTCCTGCGAGCGCGGCCTCAGGGGCGAGCGCAGCGCACCTGGTTGGGTAGGCTGGCCAGCAGGTATAGCACGAAGTCGCCCACCCACTGCAGGAGCTGCTGCAGTGCCTGCAGTGTGTTCATGTCCAGGACAAATTCCTCCGTCTTGAGGTTGATCATGACCTTGTCAATGTCTGCAAGGAGACATGGGTCGGGTCAGCTCAGGCTTCTTGTACACAGAGAGTGACCTAACTGCACCCCTCAGTCCTTCGACCTGCACCGAGTGCCCACCCAGTGCCAGGACACAAGGGGACCCACAACGGGAATGAGAAGGGGGCGATGGCATTGCCAGGGAGGAACCGGGAGGAACAGGCCCACTGCCTGCCCATCTGGGGGCCACTTCTCTCGGCCTGCAGGCCTTGGCGTGGGCACGTCCCCATGCCAGGGCCACCACTGCTCAGGCCTGGCCCGCTGGTGCACATCTGCCCCCTGCTCCGAGGTGAACTCTGTGAAGACAGGGGTGTGTCCACATTGCAGCTGCAGCCACGCTGGCCCAGCACCTGGCGCCGGTTACACACCCAACAGATGCCTGTTGGATGGTGACTACGGTAGTCCCACAGAAATAACTACTGTGCACACAGCTCCCAGCTACCAGGAGCGTCACAGGCCCACAGTGAGCTGGGTACTCCAGACATAAACAATAACCCTAATTTTTTAATTTTTTGAGACTGAGTCTCACACTGTCCCCCAGGCTGGAGTACAATGGCGCGATCTCAGCTCACTGCAAGCTCCGCCTCCCGGGTTCAAGCAATTCTCCTGCCTCAGCCTCCCGAGTAGCTGGGACTACAGGCACCTGCCAACGTGCCCAGCTGATTTTTGTATTTTTATTAGAGATGGGGTTTCACCATGTTAGCCAGGATGGTCTCGATCTCCTGACCTCATGATCTGCCCACCTCGGCCTCCCAAAGTGCTGGGATTACAAGCGTGAGCAACTGCACCCAGCACCACTAATTTTTATTTATTTATTTATTTTATTTTATTTTATTTTTTTGAGACGGAGTCTGGCTCTGTCTCCCAGGCTGGAGTGCAGTGGCCGGATCTCAGCTCACTGCAAGCTCCGCCTCCTGGGTTTACGCCATTCTCCTGCCTCAGTCTCCGGAGTAGCTGGGACTTCAGGCGCCCGCCACCTCGCCCGGCCAGTTTGTTGTATCTTTTAGTAGAGACGGGGTTTCACCGTGTTTGCCAGGATGGTCTCGATCTCCTGACCTTGTGATCCGCCCGTCTCGGCCTCCCAAAGTGCTGGGATTACAGGCTTGAGCCACCGCGCCCGGCCAACACTAATTTTTAAAAGAAACAGCCTGCTAAGCACAGCGGCTCACGCCTACAATCCCAGCGCTTTGGGAGGCCGAGGCGAGTGGGACACCACGTGCTGGGTGAGCTGCTTAGCCTCTCTGCCTCAGTCCCCTTATAGCAAAATGGAAGAAGAAGCAGACCTGCCACACAGGACCCAGGTGCCACGTCTCGGCCTGGGAGTAGCATCTCAGCCCCCAGGGGTAGAGAGGTGGAAGGATCGCTTGAGCTCAGGAGGTCAAGACCAGTCTGGGCATCACAGTGAGACCTTGTCTCTACGAAAAATTAAAAACTGCATGTGTGGCGCACGCTTATAATCCCAGCTACTCCAGAGGCTGAGGCGAGAAAATTGCTTGAGCCTGGAAGGCAGACGCTGCACTGAGCTGTAACTATGCCACCGTGCTGCAACCTGGATGACACAGGGAGACCCTGTCTCTAAAAGGCTGGGCGTGGTGTAATCCCAGCCTTTAGGCTGTATCCCAGGACTTTAGGAGGCTGAGGCAGGCGGGTCATTTGAGGTCAGGAGTTTGAGACCAGCCTGGCCAACATGGTGAAACCCCATCTCTACTAAAAATACAAAAATCAGCCAGGCGTGGTGGTGCAGGCCTGTAATCCCAGCTACCTGGGAGGCTGAGGCAGGAGAATCACTTGAACCAGGGAGGCAGAGGCTGAGGCTGAGGCTGCAATGAGCTGAGATTGTGCCACTGTACTCCAGTCTCGGTGACAGAGTAAGACCCTATCTCAAAAGAGTAAAAACAATAAATAATAAAAACAAAACAGGAGCCTCGAGGCCCTGGGCGCGGGACAGGACCCACCGACGTCAGTGATCTTGGCGCAGATCTCGGTCAGCCGGTCGCCGGGGCTCTTGTCGGGCGTGTTGAGGAAGTGGGGGCGCAGCAGCGACTTCAGGGTGGAGCTGATGGCGATGAGGAAGAGCTTGGTGTGGTAGTCGCACACGCGGGTCACCGTGCAGGGCGACAGCTTGCAGAGCGAGGCCTTCATGGCCAGGATCCGGGTGGAGAGAACCTGGAGGCAGGAAGCCGGGTCACCCCAAAGGGCCGGGGCAGAGGCGCCCGCCAAGGCTCCAGGGGGGAGAAGAGCAGTCCAACCCTGAGCCCAGGTGTTCGGTGAGCTGGGCAAGGTGCTTCACCTCTGCACCTCAGAAACCTCGTAGCAAAACAGGCGCAGAGGACCGGCCACACAGGACCAGGTGCTGGGTCTCAGCTGGGAGCGGCTCTGCCCCGGCGGGGGGGTCCTGGTGATGTCTGCAGACATTTCTAGTTGTCACCACTGGGGGTGCCCCTGACAAGTGGAGGCCGGGGAGGCTGCTCAACAGGACGCCCCCACCTCAGAGGCTGTTCCAGCCCCCGATGTCCTCGGTGCCTGCAGGGAGACCCTGATCTAGCGAGAAAGAATTAATGAGCTGAAGCATTTTGGGAGGCTGAGGTTGGAAGATTCCTGGAGGCTGGGAGTTGCAGAGCCCGTGTAACACAGGAGACCACATCTCTACAAAAAACAGAAATAACTAAAAAACAAAAATGAAACGCTTGGCATGCAGTGAGGGCCCAAGGAGGGAGAGAGTGGGGCCTCGCCATCACAAGCGCCGTCACTGGCTACGGATCCCAGCCGTGCCGGGGTTTAGCGTCGCAGCCCCTGCCTGGGTCTCCCGTGTCTCTCGGCAGGCTGTGCTGTGAGTGGGATTTTTTCCCATTTTATCTTCGTATTGGTTCTTGGCGGCACAGAGGAATACGACTGCGGTTTAGAGGGCTGGTCCCATGTGCAGGTGCCAGACGAGCTCGCTAGAGCTGAGGTCTTTCGCAGACACTCTGAGATTGCAGGTGCGTGACCACATCACTGCAAGACACCCTTCTGACGGACGGGCCTCCGTGTCCCCTCCTCTCCTTCCAATGGGCAGGCCTCCATGTCCGCCCTCTCCTCTCCTTCCAACGGCCAGACCTCCGTGTCCGCCCTCTCCTCTCCTTCCAACGGGTGGGCCTCCATGTGTTCATCTACTGACTGTGCTAGTTGAGGCCCCACACCACGGGCCTGCCTGGTGTGCACCCTGGAACCCGTCATATTCTGAGAGGACGACTTAGAAAGACACCCCCAGACTGGGAACACTGGAGAAGGGAGCCATCCCGGGGGTATCAGCCATCCCGGGGATATCAGGCCTTACCTGTGGGGCTTAACGTGTTACAGAGGAAACGTCCCAGGTAAGGAGGGGAACAAAGTGCTCCTCTGAGGTACAGCTTTACCGGACGGGCCTCTGGGTGCACACCCCACGCACAGCCTCTCCTGCCGGACGGGCCTCTGGGTGCACACCCCACGCACAGCCTCACCTGCCGGACGGGCCTCTGGGTGCACGCCCCACGCACAGCCTCACCTGCGGACGGGCCTCTGGGTGCACACCCCACGCACAGCCTCACCTGCCGGACGGGCCTCTGGGTGCACACTCCACGCATAGCCTCACCTCATAGGCTACCTGCCCCTCCTGCCCTCCACCTGCCACAGAGCCCCTGATCTGCCACAGGGACCCACCACAGCTGCCACAACCCCATCTGCTGCGGGGACCCCCACGTCTGCTGTGGAGACCTCCACAACTGCTGCAGGGACCCCCACCCCCGCTGCTGGCCCCTCACTGACCACAGGGCCCCTGCCTGCTGCAGGGCCGCCCCACTTGCCACGGGGCCCCACCTGCCACATGACCCCACCTGCTGCAGGGCAGCGGTCTGGCGCGTGTACTCCTCGTGCAGCTTCTCCACCAGGCTCTGCACCATGCTGGGCTGCACGTGCAGCAGGATGTCCCACCAGTCATAGCCGGTCACCATGCAGTACTCCAGCAGGAAAAGCAGGTGCCGCAGTGCCAGTCCCACTTCCAGCGGGTGGCCCATGGAGGGCGAGAGGCGGAGCACGCTCAGCTGCCAGAGACAGAGCCCGGGGAGAGCCGGGTGAGACGTGGGGTTGCAACCTCAGCCGGGAGGGGCATGGGGCCCCGGGGTTGAGGTGCGTGTTGTGGGGGGCGGGGAAGGGACCTCCAGCTCCTCTCCAGGTCGCTCTGGGCCCACCCTGGAAGCAATGAGGGAAGCATGGCTCTTTATTGAGCCTACTCCGGAGGCTCCAGACCAACCCACGGGCCAGTCATGCCTGTGGGCATGTGGGCGTGCCAGCCCGTGTGTGTGCACGTGTCTGTACTGCCTGTACCTTTCTGTCAGGGTCATGGACAACACCTCTGGGAACAGGGAAGGAAAATCCCCAAGCCCCGACTGCGCTGGATGCGGAGCCAGGCTCACACTCGCCTCCTGTAACTGAGGAGTCCACCTCGTGAAAGGCGATCCTCTCAGCAGCTCCTAGCTACGAAGCTCCTAATATGCGCTGTGAGCCACCCCAGTGACCTCGCTCAACGCGATGAACCCATGACACAGACAAGGCAGCGCAGGCAGGGGCTGGCGAGAGGCTTGCACCTGCGGTCCCTTCCCCAGCGGGGCGCCTCCCTCTGGCACCCCACCAGCCCCAGCTCCACGCACACAAGCAGCTCACCTTCCCCTGGTTGTCAATGCCCACCAGGGCCAGTGAGGTCCAGGAGAGCTGCATGGCCTTAAAGTGGACGGCGGGGCCCGCGGTGCGGGGGCGCTTGATGGCTGGCTCGTCCACGGGCCTTGGGGCTGCGGAGCTGTAGAAGACGGCCATGGTCTGCAGTGAGAGCCGATGCACGACGTGGACGCTGCCGTCGTGGAAGGCCAAGGCCAGCCCTGCGGGGCACAGGCACTGCTTAGGCATGGGCAGGGCCCGGGACACGCTCACCTGGGGAGGGCCACCTGCTCTGCAGGGTGTGGAGAGCCAAGGCTGCCCACCCAGGGGATGAGCCCTCCCCGGCATCCAGTACCCGTGCCCCCAGCTGCTCTTTCTTCAGTTACAAAGCCCCTGAGCACCAGGGGAGCAGGAGCCAGCAGCCTTGGCCACACTGCTCCCAGCCCCTCACAGCTGGGGCCATGTCCTGGCTGACGTACCACTCAAGGAGCACAGGGGAGGAGGGTGCTACAAGTTGGGGACCAAGGGGTGGGGCTCCTGGCATCCCGAAGAGAGGCATCTTAGGGTGGTGGTGGGCCGGGGCTCTCAGTCACACTGGGGTCTGCCTCTGCACGAAGGCCAGGGGGAGGTGGGGTCCAGAGCCCAAAGCTCATGGAAAAGAGGGTATGAAAGGAGTCGCTGCAGTAGAGAGGCTGGAAAATGGAGCATAAACCAAGGGCTTTGGAGCACAGAACCGCATCCCCTGACCCTCTCTGCAGGCTCCGAGGAACAGTCCTGCACCCTGAGCGGGTTCTGATAAACGCTCTTTCCAGGGAACCAGGGGAGAATGGGAGCTGGGGGAAGGGAGGGGCCTGAGCTAGGGCGGACTTGCCCCCACTTTACAGCTGAGCAAACAGGGTCAGCACTGAAGAGTGCACAGACTCACTCAGGGGCACGGACATCACGGTTTGAGCTCAGGACCCACATTACAGGGGCTGCAGCGCCGAGAGGAAACGTGCTGCAGCGCCAAGAGGAAAGGAGTTCCACCCCCAAGTTCCCCATGCTCCCTTGTTGACTTGCAATGACTCTTTACAAATTAAAGAGCACTGGATCTGTCTGCCAGCCTCACAGATCCCGAAAGATGATGTCTGCCTCCTAATCGGGAACCCATCAGAGCCCAGGAGGCCGAGCTCCCACGGCCCCGTGGCCTGCGCTCAGGGCCCACCTCCCCCGGTGTGAGCTGAGGCCGAGTGGCTGCCGCTGACTCCACCGTACCAAGGCCAGGGTAGAACTGTGTGTCGCTGGCCACCTTGAGGTCGGTGTTGGTGAGCGAGATGGGCAGCTTGGGCAGCGCCACGGCCGACACACGGTCCAGATCATTGGTGGCCGACAGGATCCGCCATTTGAGAATCGTAGGCTGTTTGTCGCCAACTGAAAAATCAGGGGCAGGAAAACAGGAAGGTAATGGAGTGAAGACAGGCTGAGAAGCAGCTGCAGGAGCCCACCAGGGCCGGGCATGCAACCACCCAGTGCCCCTCCCTGGTCTCACGTAGCCCCGCTCCCACGCCCGGAAGACGAGGCCTGGCCAATCCCAGCACTCTGTGCCTCGGCCAGATTGGTTCCGGGACGGGCACGTGACTCACGGTGGGCCAACGGGATGTGGCCCCAGGATTTCGTGGAAATCTGTGGGGTGGCACCGTCTCGCCCCCTTGATGGAGCGGACAGTGGGGAGACGGCGCCACCCCAGACCCGTGGCCATGCAAACCCTAACACTCACTCGACCTCAGTCAGCTGAGCTGGGACTTCCATCCCTCCTCAACTACAATTCCAGGCTCCCCACACAATAAAGCCACGCGGGACGGTCGCACCCACAGATCTGCTGCCTGGCAGCCTCTGCGTGAAGACGCAGCTCCTCCCAGCAGGGCAGAGGCTTCTGGGAATCGCGGGCCGAGTGGTAGCAAATGTGACACGGCCGGGCACCTGGGCTCACGGCTGCCGTCCCAGCACTTTGGGAAGCCAAGGCCAGAGGATGGCTTGAGCCCAGGAGTTCAAGACCAGCGTGGGCAACACAGCAAGACTCCATCTCTACAAAAAGTACAACAAACATTAGCTGGGTGTGGTGGTGCACGCCTGCGCGTGCCTGTAGTCCCAGCAACTCAGGAGGCTGAAGTAGGAGGATTGCTTGAGCCCAGGAGGATGAGGCTGCAGTGAGCTGAGATCAAGCCACTGCATTCCAGCCTGGGCAACACAGGGAGAGCCTAAGTCAAAAACAAAACAACAACAAAAAAAAACGGAAGCCCAGAGAGCATGTGCGGGGGGTCCTGCTCTTGCTGCTTGTGGGACACTGAGGGCAGCCAGTCAGCCTGCTGGAGCATGTGGGGCCAGTGGACAGGCCACGCCACCTCGGCTGCTGACTGCAAACACACAGGAACCAGGACACAGCAGCTGAGGCAGCCCAGCCACAGAACCAGTGCAGGGCTGCTGGTCTGAGCTGCTCCGTTTGGGGCTGGCTTGCTACTTGGCTGAAGCTGACGACCACACAGCTGCTCTGTGCCACCCGCGTCATGAGGTCTCTGCTCTGGACGGGGTATCACGGTCACAGAGCCTTGAGCTCCTGCAAACCTGTACAGGGGTCCCGTGAGCAGCATTCCCCGGGGGAAACTGAGGCCCAGAGAGTGGCTGAGATGTCCGGAGGGCGCACAGTGGTCGGGGTGGCTGGGCCTCATGGAATTGAGCCTCTCACAGGAAAGACAGGAAACTCAGCGCCCCAGCACTGAGTGAAGCAGCTGCCATGATGAGCACACGGCCAGCTGGTGCCCAGGGCGCCCTCACAGCCCGATTTACGTCCCCTCCTCCATCCAACTGACGACTGCGGTCAGCATTTCTAAATGACAGGGGACTTGAAGCAGTGAGAGGTTAAGCTGCTCAGTGGGGACGTGGGGCAGTGGGTGAAGAGCTGGGCACCGTGGGGACCGAAGCCTGGCATGGTGGGCACGTGGGGCGGTGGGGGGAGAGATGGGTGTGTCAGGGACTGTGTCCCAGTGGCCCCCAGCTGCCGGGGACGTGAGACCCAAGAAAGGCTGTGGCATGCGTGTGAGACGTGGCTCTTCGGGATGAGTAGGAGCTGGGCCAGCAGGTGAGGATGGCTGCAGGAGATGAGGAGGAGCGTTGGAGCCCGGGACTGCCCGGTGGTCTGGCTGTGGGCAGACGGTGGACACAGATGTGCCCAGCGGGGGTACCGGGCAGTGAAGCTGAGGGTCCTTGCAGCCCTGCTTGCCACGCGCGGTGGCGCCAGGTGCCGCCATAGGAAGCAGCGCAGCTCAAACTGCATGGTGACTCACCACAAGGCCCGGGGGAAGGAACGAGGCCCGACAAGCCCTGGGGGAAGGAACGGCAGTGGCCCTCTTCAACTGCCTGGTGACTCACTACGAGGCCGGGGGGAAGGAACGGGCAGCCGCCCTCTTCACCTTTACTGCCCCTGCGGCCACAATGGGCAGTTGACGTAACCACCTACAGGCCCCGGGAGCCATCGGGGCCTCTTGACACGGGCTCATTAGTGGCTTCTGAGGAGCACCTGCCCACACGTCCGGCCACTCCAGGGTCCATTAGCGCTAATCGGCAAATGCCTAGGCTCGTCTGCCAGGAAAACACCTCCCTTCTCCAGGGTGGAAGCCAGCATGAAAACCGGGCCCGCAGCCTCCGAGGCTCTGAAAACCAAGTGGCTGTTCTGGCCACCAGTCATGGCAGGCAGGCGTCCCTGCTTCGCTCCAGCCCCAGATTTTGTGCCGGAGGTGGGGGTGACGGGCTTGACTCCGTGGGTGCAGGGGGCCCATCGGGCAGATAGAGATGGGAATGGGGGCCCCAGAAGAGGCTGCTGGGGAGGTGGGTGGGGGCAGGGGTGGGGTGGGGGGCATGTTCTCAGCAGCCTCAGCTGACCCCCTGAGCTGCGGTTTCCTCTCCCTGAACCAGCTTCTGGAGGATTCCGTGCACCGCCCCTGCCCAATCTGGCCTGTGCCCTGCTGCCTGACGGCCCCACCCACAGACCCACACTCCACGGCCGCCCGCACGCCTGCAGCCCCTCACGGTGTCCCTGCTGGGTGAGCTCAGGGGAGCAACGATGCCTCTGAGCCCGGCTCCACATAGGATGGTGGCAGCCGCTGCGGCGGGAGTGGAAGGATGGAAGAGTCTACACGCCTAACACACTCAGAATGCCGGCAGGCACGGGGGTCACACCCCAGATCCTAGCACTACTGGAGGTCAAGGCAAGAGGATCACTTCGGGTTGGGGTTCAGGACCACCGTGGGTGACAGAGCGAGACCCGCCTCCAAATTAAAACCAGCTGCCCCCAAGGGCAGGCCCAGGGCCTCCTGCAGCCGCCAGGAGACTCACCCACGGGGGAGATTTGCTGGAAGATGTTGTTCACGGGAAGCCCCTCCTTGCGCAGGGACCAGCATTCCACGATGCTGCTGGTCTGGCTGGATGCGCACAAAAGCACCTATGGGGGAGGTGGGGGTGAGGGCAGACCCGGCACTGCTGTGCTGGCCACGCGACCAGAGCCTGAGCCATGGGACCCTGGGGCCACGCCTGCCCCTCGGGGCCCTCCTGGATTCCAGCCCAGGCCTGCCTGTCCCCAGAGCCCAACATCCACTCACAGGAACGCAAATGTCCCCGGATGGTGCCCTCCCACAGGGAGAGCAAAGGGACAGAGGGAACCAAGTCAGGAGCTTCTAGGAGTTTGGGGCGTTACTGATTTCTAATTACAATGGAAATCCAGGCGACCTGATGTGGTCGGCTGAACAGTGGTCCCCAGGACATCCCATCCTCAGCTCTAGGACCGATGGCTGGGCCGCGTCCCACACAGAAGGGACCTGTGGGTGGGATTCGGTTCAGGACACTGAGATGGGAGAGCATGTTGCGAGCGGTCCAGGGCCCCCAGTGTCTTCACAGAGTCCTCACGAGAGGATGTGGGAGGGGGAAATTCAGAGAGACAGGAAGAGGCTGTGCTGTGGCCGTGAAGCGGGAGGAAGGGGCCCCGAGCCGAGGGATTGGGCGCCTCCAGATGCTGGGAAAGGTAGGAAATGAGAGTTCTCCCCTGGAGCCCCCAGGAGGGACCGGCCCTGCCCACACCTTGGTTTAGCCCATGGCCCGTGTGGGTCTCCACCTCCAGGACCCTGAGAAGCAGCGTTCCATTCCAAGCCTGCCAGCCCGCGTTGACGGCCCACGACTGCTCACCTGCTCCGACATGTCCCGGGCCAGGAACTTGAGGTGGGTGATGGCGGGGAACTTGTCCTTGCGGTTCAGGTCGGTGGTGCAACGCATGAACAGGGAGGGCAGGATCTCCGTGTCGATGCGGCACTTCTCGCTCACCACGCTCACACACACCTTGTAGAACTGCACGGGCGATGCGCTGCTGCCGTCCGCCGTGGCCACCACGATGTTGCCGCCGCCCGTGAAGGCGATGTCCGCCAGGGCCACACGGCCGCGCAGCCGGCACAGGCTCTCGGTGGACGTCAGCACCTGCCCGCTGGGCTTCAGCAGGGACACGGTGACCAGGCCGCTGACCGTCACTGCGATCCAGCCCTCCATGGGCTTGCCGCCGAACAGCGTGAGCGACGGTGAGAACTTCACTCGGGAGAACTTCTCCCCGAAGCTGGAGGCGCCTGACTGTGGAGAAGGGAAGGAGGTGGGGCTGCTCAGGCTCATGGGGGCTGCCCCTGTGACCCCGAGGAACACTCACACAGAAAAACCACGCAGAAGCCAGGGGAGTGTGCACCTGGGTTCAGATCCTGACTCAGCCACCTGAGCCGTGTGGGATGTGGTCCCCTCTGACCCTCTGTCTCCTCATCTGAAAGGTGGAAGGAATGGCACCTTTGCTTTGGAGGACAGTGGAGAGGATTAAATGGGTGAACGTGTGTACAACAGGAGTCACCTCTTCTTTCTGTAAAGGGACCGAAACCGGCATGCTCGGTTCTGGGAGCCAGGTGGTCCCTGTTGCAATGACTTGGCTCTGGCTCTGCCGTGCAGCACACAAGCAGCTGGGCAGCTGGTGCCAATGTGCCCCACTCACAAACCCAGGTGGGGTCTGTGTGGCCCTGGGACGCACCGTGCAGACCTGAGTTGCAGCACTCAGGAAGTGCTGTGTAAGCACCAGCGGCTGCTGTGGGCACTATTTGGTTTCACATCAAATTTGTCAAGTCATTATTTACAAACAAAAACATCCACCCTTCTTTCAACAAGAGTCTTTTGGCCGGGCGCGGTGGCTCAAGCCTGTAATCCCAGCACTTTGGGAGGCCGAGACGGGCGGATCACAAGGTCAGGAGATCGAGACCATCCTGGCTAACACGGTGAAACCCCGTCTCTACTAAAAAATACAAAAAACTAGCCGGGCGAGGTGGCGGGCGCCTGTAGTCCCAGCTACTCGGGAGGCTGAGGCAGGAGAATGGCGTGAACCCGGGAGGCGGAGCTTGCAGTGAGCTGAGATCCGGCCAGTGCACTCCAGCCTGGGCGACAGAGCGAGACTCCGTCTCAAAAAAAAGAGTCTTTTAAGAGATGGGTTCTCGGCCGGGGCGGTGGCTCATGCCTGTAATCCCAGCACTTTGGGAGGCTGAGGTGGGTGGATCCCCTGAGGTCAGGAGTTCAAGACCAGCCTGGCCAACATAGTGAAACCCCGTCGCTACTAAAAAATACAAAAAAATTAGCTGGGCATGCTGGTGGGTGCCTATAATCCCAGCTAATCAGGAGGCTGAGACAGGAGAATCGTTTGAATCCAGGAGATGGAGATTGCAGTGAGCTGAGATCGCACCATTGCACTCTGGCCTGGGTAACAAGAGCGAAACTGTCTCAAAAACAAAAAACAAAACAAAACAAGAAAAATGTCTCTATTGTGAAAAGACGCGAGGGAGAGAAAAGTGTGTATCATACTTATCATACAGATCCACTCTAGTTACAAGTTAAAAAAAAACACTTTTTATAGCAAGAAGCAGGTCCAGAAGTCCAGGCAACAAGCCAGGCCTGGCGGTGAGTGGTTGCCATGGCAATGAGGGAAGCATCTGGTGCCACACTGCACACGTCTGTGTGGGTCGCAGGCCAGCCTGTTTGAGGGTATTTTAAAGGAGCACATGTGCCTGTTATTAATATAATTAAAAAACAAAAATTTGGCCGGGTGCAGTGGCTCACACCAGTAATCCTAGCACTTTGGGAGGCCGAGGGGGGTGGATCACGAGGTCAGGAGTTCGAGACCAGCCTGGCTAAGATGGTGAAACCCCATCTCTACTAAAAATATAAAAATTAGCCGGGCATGGTGGTGGGCACCAGTAATTGCAGCTACTCGGGAGGCTGAGGCAGGATAATCGCTTGAACCCCGGGAGGTGGAGGTTGCAGTGAGCCGAGATCACGCCACTGCACTCCAACCTGGGTGACAGAGCAAGACTCTGTCTCAAAAAAAAAAAAAAAAAAAAAAGGCCGGGCGCGGTGGCTCAAGCCTGTAATCCCAGCACTTTGGGAGGCCAAGACGGGCGGATCACGAGGTCAGGAGATCGAGACCATTCTGGCTAACACGGTGAAACCCCGTCTCTACTAAAAAATACAAAAACTAGCCGGGCGAGGTGGCGGGCACCTGTAGTCCCAGCTACTCGGGAGGCTGAGAGAGGAGAATGGCGTGAACCCGGGAGGCGGAGCTTGCAGTGAGCTGAGATCCGGCCACTGCACTCCAATCCGGGCAACAGAGCGAGACTCCGCCTCAAAAAAAAAAAAAAAAAAAAAAAATATATATATATATATATATTTTTTTTGGTTATTTTAAAAAGCGAGGCTCTGACTCAGGCCACAGCGAGGATGCACCTTGAGGACGTCACACTCATTGAGAGACGCCAGACACAGAAGGCCACGCAGTGTGTGGTCCTGTTTATATGAAATGTCCAGGACAGGCAGATCCACAGACAGCTGGGTCCTGGGGGCTGGGGTGCGGGATGGATCGGGGTGACACAGGATGGGGACCAGGTTTCCTTTTGGGGTGATGAGAATGGTCTGAAGCTGGGCGCAGTGACTCATGCCTGTCATGCCAGCACTTTGGGAGGCCGAGGCCGGCGGATCACCTGAGGTCAGGAGTTCAAGACCACCCTGACCAACATGGAGAAACCCCATCTCTACTAAAAATACAAAAAATTAGCCAGGTGTGGTGGCGCATGCCTGTAATCCCAGCTACTCGGGAGGCTGAGGCAGGAGAATCGCCGGAGCCTGGGAAGGAGAAGCTGCAGCAAGCCAAGATCGCGCCACTACACCCCAGCCTGGTCACAGAGCAAGACCCTGTCTCAAAAAACAAACAAGATAAAGGTCTGGCCGGGCACACTGGCTCACACCTCTAATCTCAGCACTTTGGGAGGCTGAGGCAGACGGATCACCTGAGGTCAGAAGTTCGAGACCAGCCTGGCCAACATGGTGAAACCCCATCTCTACTAAAAAAATACAAAAATTAGCCAGGTTGGCCGGGCGCAGTGGCTCAAGCCTGTAATCCCAGCACTTTGGGAGGCCGAGACGGGGGGATCACGAGGTCAGGAGATCGAGACCATCCTGACTAAGGTGAAACCCCGTCTCTACTAAAAATACAAAAATTAGCCGGGCGAGGTGGCGGGCGCCTATAGTCCCAGCTACACAGGAGGCTGAGGCAGGAGAATGGCGTGAACCCAGGAGGCAGAGCTTGCAGTGAGTGGAAATCGCGCCACCGCACTCCAGCCTGGGCGACTGGAGCAAGACTCCGTCTCAAAAAAAAAAAAAAAAAAAAAAAAAATTAGCCAGGCGTGGTAGGTGCCTGTAATCCCAGCTACTCAGGAGGCTGAGGCAGGAGAATCGCTTGAACTCAGGAGGCGGAGATTGCAGTGAGCCAAGATGGCACCACTGCACTCCAGCCTGGGGGATAGAGCGAAACTCAGTCTCAAACAAATAAACAAACAAACAAACGATAAAGGTCTGAGGTTAGCTGTGGTGGTGGCTGCACAGCATGGTGAGTTATGAGAAGCCTCTGGACCGTGTGGGCTGTGCACTCTCAGTGGGTTAGTTCTGTGGTCTGTGAACTCTATCCCAATAAAACCGTTACCAAAACCAAGAAACACAGACAAACAGGACAGCAGGGTGGGGAGTACGCCCTGGACGGCCCCGTGGCATGAAGCTGGTGTTGTGTGCACTGCAGCCATGCAGTGACAACGGCGGTCCCTGGGGAGAGACTCAGGAAGGGACGAGAGAAAAGATCTGGTCCACTGCATCCCTCCAGGAGGGCCTCCTAGTTTCTGCAAGAGCCCCAGCGCAAGCAGACGCGGAGGCACGCCCTGGGGTGGCTGTGGGGCCTTTGCCAGGAACATCACCGAGACCCCGCTGTCAGTGAGGACACTGACACACGGAGGTGTGGAGTCAGAGCCTGAACCCAGGTGCCCCCGCCAACCCTGGCCGTCGTCTACTCTTAAATGTGGGGCTGAATCACAGGGAGCAGAGAGAGGGACTCTGGGATGTTACTAAATCAGAGGGTGGGCTGCATTTGGAAGACAGTGGCCACCAGTGATACAAGCAGCTAGCTGAGGACAGTAGCCTCCAGTGAAAGAGACGACTCACTGAGAACGGCCATCCTCAGTTAAAGGAGGAACCCACTGAAAACACAGGTACTAATGACAGTCTGACTGCAGGTGGGAGCCAAGTGCAAGGTTCAAAAAACGAGGGGATGCTGCTGATGGAGAGGAGAGGGGCCGGTGGGTGGCTGGGCGGGGTAACATCTCATCCGCCTCACCCACTCACTCGGGCGGGACACTCACCTTCTCCACGTGCAGGGCCAGCTTCACACCGTTGTGCAGCCAGGACAGGGCCACAATGGGGTCCCCCTCCACCAGGCTGCCCACTGAGCTCTCCCAGCTATTAGCCAAGTGGTCCGCCATGCTCCAGCACTTGATCTGCCCGTCGGCGTCTGCTGACAGGAGCCGGGAGCCTGAGGGCAAGAAGCCATCATTGCGAACCTTCCAGGAATGGGCAGAGCGCCGGGGGGGGCCAGCCTGGTGGAGAGGTCTCGGCCCAGGTAGGGCAGAGCGGCAGGTGGCACGAGGCGCACTCCAGAGACGCCCTGAGACACCCTGAACAAGAATGATTCAGGGCACTGCGGGAAGAGCAGCACCTGCAAAGCCGCAGACCAGGGGCTCCAGACCCAGCGCTGGACTCCAGACTGACCGGGGAAACGGGACCCCTGCTCTAGGATCCAGGTCGCTACCCCCAGCCACGTGGGACCGGGGCCTCACCTGACTGATCCCACTCCAGGCAGGTGATGGCCTCGCGGTGCTCTGAGGGGATGGAGTGCAGGTCCCAGGGGTGCTCCGTGTCCAGGATGTGGATCATGCGGGTCAGGTCTGTGGGGACGGGACATGGTCAGCACGGCCTGGCGCCATGGCCCGGAGGCGAGGACGATGACCCCGGGCAGGCTCCAGGGAAGCCAGTGCGTGTCCCACCCCGGGGAGGTCACGGAGCTGCTGTCAGTCGGGTCGACAGCTCAGGGAACAGGTTGTTCCCCCGCAGGAACTGAGCAGGCCTGTGAGGCGCCACGACCGCATCTTTAAAACCAGATTAGACGAAAATGACCCCGGCCGGGCGCGGTGGCTCAAGCCTGTAATCCCAGCACTTTGGGAGGCCGAGACGGGCGGATCACGAGGTCAGGAGATCAAGACCATCCTGGCTAACATGGTGAAACCCTGTCTCTACTAAAAATACAAAAAACTAGCCGGGCGACCTGGCGGGCGCCTGTAGTCCCAGCTACTTGGGAGGCTGAGGCAGGAGAATGGCGTGAACCCGGGAGGCAGCGCTTGCAGTGAGCTGAGATTCGGCCACTGCACTCCAGCCTGGGCAACAGAGTGAGACTCCGTCTCAAAAAAAAAAAAAAAAAAAAGAAGAAAATGACCCCAAAACATGAACAGTGGGAGCCTCTCCACAGCAGGTAATAGGGGGCATTTTTCGCCCTGATTTAATTCCAATTTTCTGTGGTTTTCTAATTTTCTCTAATGACCACACATTACGAGTGCCTATTACTCAAACAATGGAGAGAAGATGGGCACAGCCACCACGTACCTTTCAAAAACCAAACAGTGACACACGCCGTCTGGAAAACTGGGGCACGTGTCTCCAACAAGCCTCCGTCAACCACCGGCCCAGCCCCATTCGATCCCACACACGGGGCGATCTCATGTCTCCCGGCCCCAGGTTTGGGGAGCACTGAATCCACTCTCTGTACCCCAGGAGGCTGAGGCTCTCTCCCAAGTTACAGAGGAGGGCCGGGGAGAGTGAGGGGCGGCCTGAGAGACCGAGTCCCCGCATGGCAGTGTGCCGGGCACCTGGGGAACAGGGCGGGACACTGTGCAGCCGGGAAGGGAAGCGGGTGGGGGGGGGACACACCCTGGTCATCGCTGCGCAGGTCCATGGTGAAGGCGATGAGATTTCGGCAGGACCAGGCGCAGGCCAGGGGTACCGACGGGCAGTGGGTGCTCTTGGACCATTTCTCCCACTCACAGACGTAGGCCAAGTCCATCATCCCACCTGCCGCTGGCCGCCGCAAGTCACACATGAGGGCAGTCACCAGCTCCTGCTGGAGGGGGGTGTGGCGGGTCAGCTATGTTGGCTGAGCACCCAGGGCATGCCAGGCCAGAAGTGGGTAAACGATGGAGGCCTGCGGTGGAGCGAATGACCGATGCAAAGGCCCAGAGGCCAGACAGAGCCTGGGCGTTCCCGGCTGCCTATGGGGCTGGGGCCGAGGGGGAACATGGAGAGGTCAGGGCCAGTCCTGGGCTGGTGGGCTCCTACCCTCAGCAAGGTGGGAGCCTGGGAGGGCTGGGACCTATTTGGGTTTCACCAGGACCCCTCTGGCTGTCTGGGGAACGGACCACGGGGGCCAAGGGCACAGCTGGCAGATGCGGCGAAGAGTCTGCACTGGCCCAGGTGAGTGATGATGGGGGCAGCAGGCGGACCCTGGGTCTCTCCCGAAGGAAGAACCCACAGACAGGCAAGCAGAAGGGCGGTTCCCTGTGGTCAAGGCCGGGCAGGTGTGCTGGGGCTAAGGGGCTTGCTGAGTGTCACAGGGAACAGCTGTGGCCGAGGCGGGCGCTGAGTGTGACAGGGAACAGAGGGAGCATGTCCTCGGGGCTTTCTAAGCGCCTGACATCTGGACGGGCTGTTTTGCTTCAGAGGCAAAAGCCCAGCGAGACTGGAATGACCACCAACTCCATTTTCCTCAAGCCCTAACTCCAGTTCCCTACTTCTTCAGGGTCTGCCCCAGACCCCCAAGGATCCGCCGCAAGCCCCTAAACGTCTTTCAGTCCCGCCCCTGACACCCTTTGCTTCCCACACTTCAATTCACCCCTTGAGCCTACGGCCTCACCCGAAATTCTCAGGCTTCACCGTAAGGGTCCCATGCACTCTCCAGGTCCAGCCTCCAATGCCCTTAGCTCTCCAGGTCTCACCCCTAAAACTCCCCAGTCCCCAGACTCCACTCCGGGGACCCCATGTACTCTCCAGGCCCTTCCCCTATGGCCCCCAAACACCAGGCTTCATCCCAGCGACAAATAGCCTTTCCAGGCCCCGCCCCCATAACCCCAAATCTCCGGGTTCCATCCTAGGGACCTCCAGGTCCTGCCCCTATAACCCCAAATACCAGGCTTCATCCCAGGGACACCTCAGCCTCTCCAGGCACCGCCCCTATAACCCCCGATCTCCAGAGACCCTACAGCCTTTCCAGACCCCTATAACTCCGCAGTCCCCAGTCTCCACCCTAGGCACCCTATTCCCTCTCCAGGCCCCGTACCGATAACCCCCAGTCTCCAGGCCCTGCCTCTACAGACCCCCAGTCCCCAGGCTACACCCCGGGAATCCCAAACCCACTCCAGGACCCCACCCAAGTCCAACCAAGTGCCTTCAACCCCGCCCCAAACTCTCCTCAGGCCCCGCCCCGCCCCCCGCCCCGCGGGCCGGGCCTCAGGCCTCCTGCGAGTTTCCGCCGCAAACCCGGAGCCCCAGCTCCGCGCCCCGGGCCGCCTACCCAGCAGCCTTTGCTCCCGGCCACGCCCCCTGACCCCGCAGGCCCCGCCTCGCCCGCGCCGCGTTCCCTGGGGTCCACTGATGCGGTAAGGGGTCCGTCCGCCCTCGCCGGGCCCCCGGAGCCCTGCACTCACCTGGCCGGCCCGTGCACGAAGCCCAGCGGGCGTCCGCTATGCGAATTTCCCTAGTGCCTCGGCTCCGGCGCGGCCATCTTCCCTGGCACCAACCAGTCGCCTGAGTCGCGCCGCCGCCTCCCAAAGACTTCTGGGAAGGCGGTGCGGCTCAGGCTCCGCCCCGCTTCCGGGGATATTTGCATACGAGCATTCCCAGTAATTCCCAGCAGCCACTGTAGCTATATTTGGTAGAATAACGAGCACTTTCTGAACTCCAGTTAATAACTGCGTTAGTTGCGTTACACATTGGACTAAAACAAATAGAAGTTGAATCTCTAGAGCAGTGGAGATAAGTCGCCGTATGTGTACAGAAATTGCTTCCGGGGGCTATAAATAGCTGGTAGTGGGGCTAGAACGTCGTGCTCGCTTCGGCAGCACATATACTAAAATTGGAACGATACAGAGAAGATTAGCATGGCCCCTGCGCAAGGATGACACGCAAATTCGTGAAGCGTTCCATATTTTTTTTTCCCTTTTTTCTTCCCCCCAAGACGGAGTCTCGCCCAGTTGCCCAGGCTGGAATGCAATGGCGCGATCTTGGCTCGTTGTAACCTCCGCCTCCTGTGTTCAAGCAATCCTCCTGCCTCAGCCACCCGAGTAACTGGGATTCCAGGCGCCCGCCACCACGCCCGGCTGTTTGTATTTTTGGTAGAGACGAGGTTTCACCACGTTGGCCAGGGTGGTCTCGATCTCCCGACCTCCTGATCCGCCCGTCTCGGCCTCCCAGAGTGTTGGGATTACAGGCGTGAGCCCCCTTGCCCAGGCTTTCTTCCATTTTCTAATGTCCAAGAGTGGGGAAACTGAGGCTCCGGTAAGCAAAGTCACGGACCCCGTTGAGTATTCCTACTTCCAACCCCATTCCCACCTCCTCCTCCAAAAGCCAGTTTAATGCAATGGATGTTGTGCTCTTCCGTTTTATTTTTATTTTTATTTTTGAGCAGAGTCTCGCTCTGTCGCCCAGGCTGGAGTGCAGTGGCGTGATCTCGGCTCACTGCAAGCTCCGCCTCCCGGGTTCACGCCATTCTCCTGGCTCAGCCTCCCGTGTAGCTGGGACTACAGGCGCCCGCCACCTCGCCCGGCTAGTTTTTTGTATTTTCAGTGCAGACGCGGGGGGGGGTGGGGGTGTCTCACCGTGTTAGTCAGGATGGTCTCGATCTCCTGACCTCATGATCCACCCACCTCGGCCTCCCAAAGTGCTGGGATTACAGGCATGAGCCACCACGCCCGGCCCTATTTTTATTTTTTTTTGAGACAGGATCTTGCTCTGTGGCCCAGGCTGGAGTGCAGTAGCGCGATCTTGGCTCACTGCAACCTCCGCCTTCCAGGCTCAAGCGATTCTCCTGCCTCAGTCTCCCAAGTAGCTGGCACTACAGGCGTGCACTACCACGCCCAACTAATTCTTGTATTTTTAGTAGAGACACCATGTTGGCCAGAATGGTCTCAATCTCTTGACCTCGTGATCTGCCTGCCTCAGTCTCGCAAAGTGCTGGGATCACAGGCGTGAGCCACTGCGCCCGGCCTGTTTTTTAAAATTTTAATACAGATGGGATCTCACTATGTTGCCCAGGCTGATCTCAAACTCCAGGTCTCAAGCCGTCCTCCCACCCTGGCTCCCAAAGTGCTGAGATTATAGGCGTGAGCCACCGCGGCCTCACTGCATGATTTTTGCAAGAATTCTGCAAATATAAAACTGTTCTAAAATTACAAGTTAACAATGGCCCAAATATCAGAGTGTTTTTTCTGGATCAGGGTGCAGTTCCCCAAGAGGGCCACACAGTGACATTACAGAAAATCCCCATTCCCAGGCAGCAGGTAGGGGTTTAGCGTTCTCAGGGGCCCAGGTGTGGTGGCGCACAACTATAATCCCAGAACTTTGGGAGGATGAGGTCGGAGGACAGCTTGAGTTCGAGAACAGCCTGGGAAACATAGCCAGACCCCGTCTCTACAAAAAAATTAAAAATTAGTGGGGCTGGGGAGAAGGGGGCGCTGGGTGAGGTGGCTCAGGCCTGTAATCCCTGAACTTTGGGAGGCTGAGGCAGGCGGATCACCTGAGAAAAGGAGTTCAACACCAGTCTGGCCAACATGGTGAAACCCGATCTCTACTAAAAATACAAAAAAAATTAGCTGGGCATGGTGACACATGCCTGTAGTCCCAGCTACTTGGGAGGCTGAGGCAGGAGAATCACTTGAACCCGGGAAGTGGAGGTTGCAGTGAGCTGAGATCGCGCCACTGCGCTCCAGCCTGGGGGACAGAGCAAAATAGCCAGGTGGGGTGATGCACACTTGTAGGCCCAGTTACTCGGGAGGCAAAAGTGGGAGAATCACTTGAGTCTGGAAGGTCGAGGCTATAGTGAGCTGGGATCGCACCACTCCAGGAGAATGGTGTGAACCCGGGAGGCGGAGCTTGCAGTGAACTGAGATCCGGCCACTGCACTCCAGCCTGGGCGACAGAGCGAGACTCCGTCTCAAAAAAATAAATAAATAAATAAAAAGAGGTTGAACTCAGAATGTGACCTTATTTGAAAACAGGGTCTTTCCAGAGGTAATCAGGTTAAAAGGAGGTGATTAGTGTGGGCCTAACTCAATGACGGGCGTCAGAGAGAGGGATATTTGGGCACAGACACGTGAGGGAAGGACAATGTCAAGACAAGACATAACACACACGGAAAATGGCCACTTGGAGGCGAGACTGCAGCAATGTGGCCACAAGCCATGGACACTCGAAGTCCCCAGAAACTGGGAGAGGCAGGAAGGCTCCTCCCCTCGAGACTCTGGAGGGAGCACTGCCCTGCAAACACCTTCACCTCTGACTTCTACCTCCAGCATTGTGAGAGGGTAGATTTCCCTTTTGTTTTTGTTTGACATAGGGTCTTCCTCCGTACCTAGGCTGAAGTGCAGTGGCACGGTCTCAGCTCACTGCAGCCTCAGCCTCCCAGACTCAAGTGATCCTCCCACCTCAGCCTCCCAAGTAGCTGGCACTACAGGCACACACGACGCCCTAATTTTTTTTGTGTGTGTGTGACAGTTTTGCTCTTGTTGCCCAGGCTGGAGTGCAATGGTGTGATCTCAGCTCACTGCAGCCTCCACCACCTGGGTTCAAGCGATTCTCCTGCCTCAGCCTCCTGAGTAGCTGGCATTACAGGCTCATGCCACCACGCCCGGTTAATTTTGCATTTTTAGTAGAGACGGGGTTTCTCCATGTTGGTCAGGGTGGTCTTGAACTCCTGACCTCGTGATCCACCCGCCTCGGTGTCCCAAAGTGCTGGGATTACAGGTGTGAGCCACCGCACCCAGCCAACCCTGCTAAAGTTTTGTAGAGACAGGGTCTTGCTATGTTGCCCTGGCTGGTTTCAAACTCCTGGGCTCAAGCGATCCTCCTGCCTTGGCCTCCCAAGGTGCTGGGATCACAGGCGTGAGCGACTCGCTGGCCTTCTGTCATTTCAAGCCCCTTGTGTGATACCCTCCATTACAGGGGCCCCAAGGCACTCATATGAGCCACTCACCCAAGGTCACACGGCAGGCGTGTAGCAGAAACGGGAATTTTTTTTTTTTTTTTTTTTTTTGAGACGGAGTCTCGCTCTGTCACCCAGGCTAGAGTGCAGTGGCCGGATCTCAGCTCACTGCAAGCTCCGCCTCCCGAGTTCACGCCATTCTCCTGCCTCAGCCTCCTGAGTAGCTGGGACTACAGGCGCCCGCCACCTCGCCCGGCTACTTTTTTGTATTTTTTAGTAGAGACGGGGTTTCACCGTGTTCGCCAGGATGGTCTCGATCTCCTGACCTCGTGATCCGCCCGTCTTGGCCTCCCAAAGTGCTGGGATTACAGGCTTGAGCCACCGCGCCCGGCCCAGCAGGAACGGGATTTGAACTCAGGCATCCGAGGGCGGAGGAGCCAGGGAGGCACCTGCAGCCCTTGGTGGCCAGGACCTACTGAGCGCCCGGCCCTGCCCTGAAGAAAAACTCACACACCCCGAGGCCAGAGCACCAGAAATTTATTAAATTCCCCACTTTCCCCCAAAACACAATTACCCACACGCAGCGAGGGGGTAGGAGGCCTCCCCATCCTGGCTCCTGCAGCCTGGGCCAGGAGGACCAGCATGGGGACACAGGAGCTATCAGGCAGGTGCCAGGCTGTGGGACAGGGGGACAGGGGATGGGGGGACTGACAAAGTAGTGCAAGGGCAGAGGCTTCTGGCTGGAAGTCCTGGACCCCCAGTATGAAGGAGGGGAGGAAAGGAGGGGGCTCGTATAAAGCAGGCAACCTTGAGCCCTGACACAGGTGGTGTGGGGGAGGGCACGCAGAATGACGAGGATAAAACCAGCTCTTAGGACTGCAGCTTCTGTCCTGGGTCTCAGGGCATACGTGCGCGCACACACACACACAACACAAGATGCTACTGGCATGAGGGGCAGGGTCCCAGAGACCCCACCCTCATTCAAGCTAAAAACTGGGAGGGCTGAGCAGGGGCTTGGACCAAGACCCACGCTTTACCAGCGGGGCGAGTTTTTTTGGTTTTTCTCTCCAAAGGGGAAATTTAAAAATCTACAACAAATCACACCAAATTCATTAAAAGTGATAAAAACCCAGGCTCCCCATCCTCACTTGAGCTTCAGACTGGGCCAGAAAAGCTAAACGATGAAGAAACAGGAACATGCCCAGATCAGGTCTCTCCACCCAAATACAAGTCCCGGAACGGGAAGCTTGGAGCTGGGATGGCATGGGCAGCCCCAGCCGCCAGCGTCTGTTGACTGCCAAGAGCTGCATGAGGAGGGGGCAGAGTGAGAGAGACCACCCCAAGCAGAAAAGGTTTCCAAGGACCCATTCTAAAAATATGAAAGATATTTTAGCCGAAGGTATCGGAGGGCTTGGTGGCTGGGCGAGGCGGCAGCGCGGTCTCCATGGGGCCACCATCAGCTGTGCTGCTCCAGGTAGGCCGACAGGAGCAGCCCTGGAGGCAGGAAATCCAGGTGCCGATTACTGACCTTCATCTGACGCTTCCCCTCCAGGTCGGCACCTGCAGAAGAAACCAACAGGGACAAGAATGGGAGGAATTCGGGAGCCGAGGCAGGTAGAGGTGCCTCGGACCCGGACCGCCCTCATTTCTTCCCTGGGAGGTCACCGCCAGCTGGTGTGTGCTGGTCACTGCGGCCTGGCTGGCCCTAAGCCCCTGACGTCCTGGAACCTGGCTCACAAGAACGCCTAAGGCTCCCTACAGGGTCCCATCTCACTCTCCACTGTCACTCATTCCACTGTGCGGATGAGGACCCTGAAAAACACCGGGCCACTCACACGCTGGCCTGGCGGAGTGTGCGGCCTCCCCCCAGGCCCCCTGCCCTGCAGAGGTGGCTTTGAGGCACCCAGGCCCTGAGTGGTCCAGCTCCCACCAGCCTCCCCTTCCCCATCTCCCCCTCACTGCAAAAAATGAATGACCTGGCCAGGCGCAGTGGCTCACGCCTGTAATCCCAGCACTGTGGGAGGCCAAGGTAGGCAGATCATCTGAGGTCAAGAGTTCGAGACCAGCCTGACCAACATGGGGAAACCCCGTCTCTAGGGCCGGGCACGGTAGCTCAAGCCTGTAATCCCAGCACTTTGGGAGGCCAAGGAGGGCGGATCACGAGGTCAGGAGAGAGACCATCCTGGCTAACACGATGAAACCCCGTCTCTACTAAAAATATAAAACACTAGCCGGGCGTGGTGGCGGCACCTGTAGTCCCAGCTACTTGGGAGGCTGAGGCAGGAGAATGACGTGAACCCGACAGGCGGAACTTGCAGTGAGTGGAGATTGTGCCACTGCACTCCAGCCTGGGCAACAGAGCAAGACTCCATTAAAAAAAAAAAAAAAAAAAGAAAGAAACTCTATCTTTACTAAAAATACAAAATTGGCCGGGCGCAGTGGCTCAAGCCTGTAATCCCAGCACTTTGGGAGGCCAAGATGGGCGGATCACGAGGTCAGGAGATCAAGACCATCCTGGCTAACACGGTGAAACCCCATCTCTACTAAAAAAATACAAAAAACTAGCTGGGCGAGGTGGCGGCCGCCTGTAGTCCCAGCTACTCGGGAGGCTGAGGCAGGAGAATGGCGTGAACCCGGGAGGCGGAGGTTGCAGTGAGCTGAGATCCAGCCACTGCACTCCAGCCTGGCTGACAGAGCGAGGCTCCGTCTCAAAAAAAAAAAAAAAAAAAAAATTAGCCGGGTGTGGTGGTGCGCACCTGTGATCCCAGCTACTCAGGAGGCTGAGGCAGGAGAACTGCTTGAACCCAGAGGTGGAGATTGCAGTGGGCAAAGATTATGCCACTGCACTCCAGCCTGGGCAACAGAGTGAGACTCTGTCTCAAAAAAAAAACAAAAAAACCCACCAACACAAACACAACAAAAACAAGCCATGTCCCATGTGAGCTCTGTGCCTCCGCAGTCCCCTTTGCCTGGGACCCCCATCCTCTATTCCCCATCTTGCTGGGACCCCTCCTCTTCTGCGTCACACAGAAGGGTGACCACAACTCCACACCCACCAAGCTCCAAGCCCCGCACCCCCAGCCAAGGCCCGATGTTCTGAACAGAGGCAGGCATGGGGGCTGCATCTCCCACAGAGGGAACAGGGGGAGGCACCGTCAGGTTGCCATGGAAACCATCACCTCAGCAACTCCAGGCGGGTGGCAGAGATAGGTGTGAGAGGCTCAGGACCAGATGGGGTGCCTGGGGCCAGCAGGCGCCTGCACAGACCCTCACTAGGGGGTGAGTTCTGAGACTGCGCCTCATTGGAAAAGTGGAACCCAGGGGCCAGTAGGGGATCTCGCCTGAGGTCCCATGTGTGGTATGCGGGAGGCCCCAGGGCTAAATGAGAACCTTCCAGACACTGTGCCCTTTCATCTTATCTCTGGCTCTGCGAGGTCCCTCAAAGCCAGGCTTCATCACCCCCACCCCAAGCCCCGAAGATGTAGATGGAAGGGTGTCTGTGTCCAGCAGCCTGGTTGTGTCTGTGGTCCCCTGCGTGGGGCCAGATACGCAGGGAGCTTCTGGTGAATTCAAGGCAGGGTCCCACTGCCACCCTTGAGTTCGTAGTGTCCCCACTCCAGCCCCCTTCCCCACCTCCCCACCAAGCCCCACTCTGAGGAACCAGGACCCTGGGACCCTGGCCACCTTCCCAGGTTGAGCTGCTGGCCAACTTGAGGTCTTGGGGGCCACTGGCGCTTACTGGCCGAGATGAGGTCCATGTACTGGCAGACGGCGTGCAGCAGGAGCCTCTCAAAGCTGTGGGAAACCGGCAGTGAGCACCGTGCAGGGGCCGCAGCATGGGGTGTCCGCCCACCTGGCCGCAGCCTGGGAGGGTCTGCCCACCTGGCCGCCCCCCCTTACCTGTTGTCCAGCATGGCTGTGTACACGGCCTGGGGGGACACGGAGAAGAACCGAAGCAGCCGCTCCTCCCAGGTCTCCAGCGTTTCCTGGGGAGGGCGGCCCAGTGGTTAGGGCACTGCGGGGCCTTCGGGTGGGGGCCAGGGAGGTCCAGGCCCCCCAGGAGCCCACAGCGCTGGGCTCGAACATGACCCCTGATCCACCACGTGAGGCTGCTTAACTGTCTCTGAGGCCACCATGCCACCTCCTGCCTGTGCCTTCCTCTGAGGGAACTCTTACACACCCCACAGTGCCCGCCTTCATTGCCCCGCCCTCCTACCTAGCGCCCTGGTCCGGCTGCCTGTATCCTGCCCTGTTTCCCCTGACACGACCTGCACCGGGTGAGAACCTGTGCCTGGGAAACGGGCCTTCAAAAAAGACCAGGCGGGTAGAAAGGCGAGGCCTGGCACTCTGGCACTCACCATGGGGATGCGGCTGCGCTTGAGGACGGCTCGCAGACGTCGGCTGATGCGCTGGAAGCACTCACGGGGCGTATAGGCGGGGTCCTCTGCAGGAGTGGGGGAACGGGGCAGTCTTGGGGAGCTCGTCCTGGCCCTGCCCACCTGCCAGACCACGCGCACCCGAGGAAGACCACGCCCATCTGTGCCTTGGCCTCTCTTGTCCACCAAACCACACCTTCACCGATACTGTGGCCCCACCCAGACAGCCAGCAGGCCCTACCCACACGAGGCCCTGACCCCAACCCATCCAGCTGGCCCTACCCTCACCTGTATGTTTGCCCCAGCGATACATGAGGCCCCACCCACTCCAGGCCCACACCCGCCCCATCCTCATCCATCTCCAGGCCCCACCCCTACCCACTGCCATCCAGATCCTGGCCCCGCATCCTGGCCACACCCACCCCATGTCTTACCCCATCCACATCCTACTCCTCCATCCTGGCCCCACGCACCCCACTGCCCTGTCCCTATCCATACTCTGGCCCCACCCACACACTAGGTCCAACCCACCCCAGGCCCCGCCTACACCCCATCCATATCCTGCCCCCCCATCCCGGCCCCACCCCCCAGGCCCCACCCACCCCCAGGCCCCACCCATCCATGCCCTGGCCCCACCCACACACTAGGTCCAATCCACCCCAGGTCCCGCCGACACCCCATCCATATCCTGCCCCCATCCCAGCCCCATCCACCCCAGGCCCCGCCCCATCCATGTCCTGGCCCCACCCACAACCGCCCCAGCCGGTCCCGCACCTCTCCTGCGGTCCTCCCCACGGCCAGGGCCTCTCCTCCGCGTCTTGCTCCTGCCCTCATCCTCCAGGTAGCGAAGAACCCGCTCCTGCTCCTCCCCGGAGCGGTTCATGAAATCGTTCCATACCTGGAAGAGAGGCAGGGAGGCAGGCTTGCCATGAGACACCAAGCTGGGCTGACGGCTGACATCCCGGGCAAATGGGCACGGAAGGCCGCCAAGCACGTGGACGTGCTCCTGCGGTCACCTTTGTCCACTGAGGGGCTTGTGTTGGGCCCTGAGCTGAGCGCAAGGAAGCGGGGAGCCGGAATGGGCCCAGCTGTCTCGGGCTGGCGGGGATTGAGGTGAAACGTTCCCGCAATGGATGGAGGGTTCCCAAACGTGTTGGGCAGATGAATCCAGGAGCTCGAAGGTTCCAGGGGTGGGGTGAGGATTCTGGCCTGATCTGGGGACCCCGAAGGAGACAGAGGGGCGGGCCTTCATTAGGAGACCAGAAGTGGGCGGGTGCTCCTGGAGGGGGAACAGGCACAGGCGATGGCCTGGCTGTAGGAGAACCAATGAGGAGCTGCCGGGGGTCCCCGCGTGGAGGGAGCGAGGGGGTCGGGGGCCGCACCTCCACGTAGGTGGCATTGCTGCAGGCCTCGGCAAAGATGCCCGGTGATGCAGGGGGCGCCAAGTCCCCATCGTCCAGGCCAGGTGGGCCCCCGTCTGTCTCCAGCAGGGTCAGGAGGTACTGGGCTGGGTGGAAACGAATGCTCTCTGGGCCACGGTGGCATTCGGGACCTCCGGCACCATGGGGACCCAATAACTAGCCTTCCTCTCTTTCTGTCATCTCAGCCTCCCCACCTCCATGCTCCAACTGTCTTCCCCAGAAGCCACAGAAACCAGCTAGAGTCCAGGTTCTGGCTTGTCAAACTCCTACATATCCTTTAAAGCCCCAGCTCCAATGCCCGGGGCGCCCTCCCACCCAGCCCTGATCCAAGAGTCCAGGGGGCACCTGTGTCTGGCTCTATTTATATATGATCCCCTGGCCTACAGCTGACACCTCTTTGGGTCCCCAGCCCTGCCCAGGCCCAGCTCATGGGAGGGGTATCAGATAACACCAACATGCACGCCATTCTACAAGGCCCAGGAGCCCCCAAGAGGCGCCTCCCGACCGCTGCTCACTGTTCTCCAGGCGCTGGAGGCTCTTCCGGCCCTTGGCCTTGGGCACGAGGTCTGAGTTCCGCACTGCCTGGTTGATGAAGTGCTGTTTCCGCCTGGAAGCCGAGAGTCTCTTCACCTGGGAGCTGGCTAGGGCGGGCAGGCAGCCGGGAAGGGGCCTGTGGGCCGGGGCAGGGGTGGTCCTCAGGGCCAAGGCCAGCCAGGATCTCCGAGAAGAGCCCTACCACAGCCATAGCCCGCTTGGTTTCTCCCAGCGATGGAGAGCTCACCCCTACGGTGTGTGGAGTCCTGAGCCCTTAAAATCCTATTTTGTTTCATCCTCACGTCACCCAGGAGGCAGACACAATTGTGGTGACGGGCCAGGTGGGGTGGCTCATGCCTGTGATCCCAGCACTGTGGGAGGTTGAGGCCGGCGGACCGCTTGAGCTCAGGAATTCAAGACCAGCCTGAGCAACATAGCAAGACTGTGAACAAAAATAAGACTATTTGTTTTCTGTCTCTACAAAATAATAATAATAATAATTTAAAAATTAACCAGTGTGCTGGTACATGCCTGTAGTCCCAGCTACTCGGACCTGAGGCAGGAGGATCACTTAAGTCCAGGAGGTCGAGGTTGGCGTGATGGCACCACTGCACTCCAGCCTGGGCAACAGAGCAAGACTGCCCCCCCCCCAAAAAAAAAAAAAAATTAGGTCAGGTACATTGGCTCATGCCTGTAATCCCAGCACTTTGGGAGGCCAAGGTGGGTGGATCACTTGAGGTCAGAAGTTCAAGACCAGCCTGGCCAACATGGTGAAACCCTGTCTCTACCAAAAAAATACAAAAATTAACCAGGGGTGGTGGTGTGCATCTGTAATCTCAGCTTACTCAGTAGGCTGAGGTGAGAGAATTGCTTGAACCCAGGAGGCAGAGGTTGCAGTGAGCTGAGATCATGCCACTGCACTCCAGCCTGGGCGATAGAGTAAGACCCTGTCTCCAAACAGAAAAAAACAAAACAAAAAAACCTGTGATGACAGATTAGTAAACTGAGGCTCAGAAAAGTGAAGACACTTGCCCAAAGTCACACAGCAGGTAAATGACCAAGAAAAGCTGCCGTCCACCCCCCACCCCAGTGTTGGAGGTGTTGGGTCTGAGCCAGCAAGGCCCACAGCCTTTGGGATGTGAACTGCCTCCTTCAGAAACAGAGTCAAGACACTTGATTTTATCCACATCCCCCACCCCCTGCAGCAGAGGAGCCAGAAAACAGCCCCAGAAGCTCCAGGTGATGCCTGGGCGCCCCCACCTCTCCCTTAATGTGCCCTGTCCCCGGGGCCAGGATGAGAGTGGGGCTGGAGCGGCCCCCCCAGAGCTAATAGGCCTGGCCAGAGCAAATGGCATTAATTGTGGAGATGGATTAGCTGTCACAGCTGGGCCTCCCACGGAGGATCCAAGGGCCCAGCCACTCAGTGTGGGGGGATTAGGCAGCCACCCGGGAAGCGGGCGGTGGTTAGCGGGGCGGGGGTGAGGCAGGCGAGCACAGCAGCCACCCGGCACCTGGGAACTGGGCTGGGGGAAGGGCCTTTGGATGGGGACTTTTCTGGCAAGGAAAAACCACACAGGCCGGGCGCGGGGACTCATGTAATCCCAGCACTTTGGGAGCCCAAGGTGGGTGGATCCCTTGAGCCTGGGCAGTTTGAGGCTGCAGTGAGCTGTGACTGCAATACCGCACTCCAGCCTGGACAACAGAGCAAGACCGTTTCCCAAAACAAACAGGCCGGGCGCAGTGGCTCAAGCCTGTAATTCCAGCACTTTGGGAGGCCGAGGCGGGCGGATCACGAGGTAAGGAGATCGAGACCATCCTGGCGAACATGGTGAAACCCCGTCTCTACTAAAAAATACAAAAAACTAGCCGGGCGAGGTGGTGGGCGCCTGTAGTCCCAGCTACTCGGGAGGCTGAGGCAGGAGAATGGCGTGAACCCGGGAGGCGGAGCTTGCAGTGAGCTGAGATCCGGCCACTGCACTCCAGCCCCGGCCACAGAGCGAGACTCTGTCTCAAAAAAAAAAAAAAAAAAAGTAAGCAAGCTGAGGAGACCCAGGGCTGACTGAAGTGGGAAGGGGACAGGCAGGTAAACAGCACAGTCTCCACAGACTGTGGCAAAAATCTATGAAAACTCATCCGAACAAAATCTCACATATGCACAAGTACCCACCAGTAGGGACCTGCAGGCAGAGGCACGGGTCACCCTTCAACCCTGAACCAGGTGATTAGAACTCACTAGCCCAGGCAAGCCTGGAAACTCAGAAACTGCCTCCTCGCCAGGCTATGGTGTTAGTGCAGGTCCTGGAATCTCAGCGCTGAGTGTGAACCCTGGCTACAAAGCTTCACCGTGACACCTTTTTTTGAGATGGAGTCTCGCTCTGTCGCCCAGGCTGGAGTGCAGTGGTGCGATTTCGGCTCACTGCAAGCTCCGCCTCCCAGGTTCACGCCACTCTCCTGCCTCAGCCTCCCGGGTAGCTGGGACTACAGGCACCTGCCACCACGCCCGGCTAATTTTTGTATTTTTAGTAGAGACGGTGTTTCACCATGTTAGCCAGGCTGGTCTCGAACTCCTGACCTCAGGTGATCCGCCCGCCTCAGCCTCCCAAAGTGCTGGGATTACAGGCGTGAGCCACCATGACTGGTCCACCCTGCAACCTTTAACCTCAGCCCCCTCTCAAAAAGTGGGAACAAGCTGTTCTGGGAGAGGTACTCAGAGCCAAAAGGGCCTGGGATGAATTCCCCTCATCTCAGCCACCACTTGCTTGTTTTCCTCATATGACAGGGAACTCACCCCTCAGCCATGCCACACTGCTGTTGATCATCACAGTGTCCCTGGACTGAGTATTTTCCCCACGTTGGGCTCATTTCCTGTCACCTGCACTGTCCCATGGAAGGCAAGTGCTATTACTTTGATGCTCATTATACAGATTTGGGGTTTTTTTGTTTTGAGACGGAGTCTCGCTCTGTCGCCCAGGCTGGAGTGCAGTGGTGCAACCTCGGCTCACTGCAACCTCCACCTCCCTGGTTCAACCGAGTCTCCTGCTTCAGCCTCCTGAGTAGCTGAGATTATAGCTGCCCACCACCACGCCCGGTTAATTTTTTATTTTTGGTAGAGACGGGCTTTCACCATGTTGGCCAGGCTGGTCTCGAACTCCTGACCTGGTGATCCGTCTGTCTCAGCCTCCCAAAGTGCTGGGATTACAGGCGTGAGCCACCATGCCCGGCCCCCATTCTAGAGATTTGTCAACCAAGGCACAAAGTCACTGCCCAAGCTCCCATTGCTGCAAAGAGGACAGCTGGAGAAGGAGGTGGTGGACTATGTCCTCAGCACAGAGCACAGCAGCCAACAGGCACTTGATGGGAACACAGGGCCATGTGGAGCCAGTGTCTCTGAAGCTGGATCAGCCTGAAGCTGCCTCCCTGAGGCCAGAGCACTCCGTCCCATGCCCCCGATTCACCAACAGCCCCCGCTTCACGAGGCCCTGGGGCCTACATCTCCACCCCAGCAACTGGACAGGGCCGATAACAGATAACAGAAGTCACATCCGAGGGGAGTCCTCGGGGAAGTCAGAGGGGGCGGGGCTTGGTGACATAGCTCAAGCCCTCCCAGCAAGGGGCCTGGTATCACCCCATGTTACAGATGAAGGATCTGAGGCTTGGAGAGGCAGGGCTGTCCCCCGTCACCATCCAGACAATGCAAGGAGCCAGATGTGCACCTGGGTCTGACTCAGAACCCCAGAGCTACCCTGCTTCCTTCACCGCCCCTCATACCAAAGCCCCACAGACCTCTCCTCCAGGCCCCCAAAGACCTGCCTTGTACTTCCCCTGCTCCAGCACAGCCCATGGCTGCCCAGCATCCCAGGGCCAGGCCTGGCTGCCCCTAGGCCTAGTGTTGCACCACAAGGGCCTGCTCCTGTTTCAGTTGGTATCTGAGGGCTCACCACCCTCCCCTGGGCTTCTAGTGCTGAGCTGAGCACTGGAAATCGAGTCCCACCATCGGATGGAGCTGGCTGACTTCAACCAGTTTCCAGCAGGAAATTAAGAAACATCTTCAAGGCCGGGCGCGGTGGCTCAAGCCTGTAATCCCAGCACTTTGGGAGGCCGAGACGGGCGGATCACGAGGTCAGGAGATCGAGACCATCCTGGCTAATACGGTGAAACCCCGTCTCTACTAAAAACTACAAAAAACTAGCCGGGCGACGTGGCGGCGCCTGTAGTCCCAGCTACTCAGGAAGGCGGAGACAGGAGAATGGCGTAAACCCGGGAGGCGGAGCTTGCAGTGAGCTGAGATCCGGCCACTGCACTCCAGCCTGGGTGGCAGAGCAAGACTCCGTCTCAAAAAAAAAAAAAAAAAAAAAAAAGAAACATCTTCAAGCTTGTCATCCCAGCACTTTGGGAGGCCGAGGCGGGTGGATTATGCGGTCAAGAGATGAAGACCATCCTGGCCAACATGGTGAAACCCTGTCTCTTCTAAAAATACAAAAATTGCCGGGCGCGGTGGCTCATGCCTGTAATCCCAGCACTTTGGAAGCCCGAGGCGGGTGGATCACAAGGTCAGGAGATCGAGACCATCCTGGCGAACACGGTGAAACCCCATCTCTATGAAAAATACAAAAAATTAGCCAGGCACGGTGGCAGGTGCCTGTAGTCCCAGCTACTCAGGAGGCTGAGGCAGGAGAATGGCATGAACTCGGGAGGTGGAGCTTGCAGTGAGCCGAGATGGTGCCACTGCCCTCCAGCCTGGGTGACAGAGCGAGGCTCCAATTCAAAAAAAAAAAAAAATTAGCGAGGAGTGGTGGTGTGTGCCTGTAGTCCCCACTACTTGGGAGGCTGAGGCAGGAGAATCACTTGAACCTAGGAGGTGGAGGTTGCAGCAAGTCAAGATCGCACCACCGCACTCCAGCCTGGGCAACAGAGCAAAACTCTGTCTCAAAAAAACAAAAACAAGAAAACATCTGGCCTCTGGGGTAGACAGTGGGGACTGGGAGTCACCCACAGTCCCCTCCAGGAATGGAAGGAACAGGCAGACCACATCAAAATCCCCATGCCTGGCCAGGTGCCGTGGTTCACACTTCTAATCCCAGCACTTCAGGAGGCTGAGATGGGTGGATCACTTGAGGCCAAGAGTTCGAGACCAGCCTGGCCAACATGGTGAAACGCCTGTCTCTACTAAAAATACAAAAAAAAAAAAAAAAAAAAAATTATCCGGGTGTGGTGGTGGATGCCTGTGGTCCCAGCTACTCGGGAGACTGAGGCAGGAGAATCACTTGAACCCAGGAGGTGACGTCTGCAGTGAGCCGAGATCGTACCACTGCACTCCAGCCTGGGTGACAGAATGAGAATGTCTCAAAAATAAAAATCACATGCCCAGCCACCGGCCCCTCGGCACAATGCCCCAAACTCAGGGAGCCCCGGTCTCTGCCTGATGCACCTGCTTATTCCGTCCTCGGTTCTGTGCTCACCACCCCCAGAAACGGCCCCGCCCCCCACCTTGCCCAATCAGCCTTACCAGGAAGCTCTGGAAACCAACAGGCCCCAGCCTGTTTACTTCTTTGCTCCTTAATCACTGGTTCACTAGGCCCACAGAAAAGACGGGGTTCCCCCTCCACCCCCGTCCCTGCCCGTGCCCAGCCTGCAGCGGCGCTCGCTGCCTGTTTGTTGAATGAATAGCTAGACTTCTGTTGACACACTTCCCAAGGGCTGCTTCCTCTGTTTCCCACGCCACTTGACAAGACCACTTTACAGACGGGGAAACTGAGGACCCAGCAGGGGTATCTGAGGCTTCCTGGACCCTGAAGTCTCGAGGATGTGTGTGTACAGAGTGGGAGGCAGCCCGAGCCGAGGAGCTGCTGGGGTTTGGGGGAACAGGCCTCCTGGCCACTCCCAATTCTACTCCTTGCAGATTTTGAGAGGGCAACTTTTTTTTTTTTTTGTCCTCAGTCCCTTGGGCAAAAACACACCTTTCCCAGCACTGGCCCCTCCCCCGGGAACCCACAAGACAGAGCAAGAGAGGAACCCACTTGTCTACCAGGAAGTCAGGGCTCAGGGTGGAGGTGACTCAGCCTGGGGTGGGGCAGACTGGGGCGGTCCCCAGCAGTCTCCAACCCCCCACCAGGACACAGCTGGCAGGTAAACACCCAGCTACTGAGGGCTGACAGCGGAAACATGAGTGTGTTTACACAGTTACACAAGAGTCACTACACCTGGGCTTTAAGAGGACCCAGGGTGCCGGGCGTGGTGGCTCACGCCTATAATCCCAGCACTTTAGGAGGCCAAGGCAGGTGGATCACCTGAGGTCAGGAGTTTGAGACCAGCCTGGCCAACACAGTGAAATCTTGTCGCTGCTAAAATTAGCTGGGTGTGGTGGCACATGCCTGTAATCCCAGCTACTCAGGAGGGCGAGGCAGGAGAATCCCTTGAACCTGGGAGGCAAAGGTTGCAGTGAGTGGAGATCGTGCCACTGCGCTCCAGCCTGGGCGACAGAGCAAGACCCACCCCCCCAAAAAAAACAGAAGACACAGGAAGAGCCCATTTTGAGGGTAAATGCCCACTCCAGGTGGTTCAAGGCCCCCTTAGAAGAGACATTACGTGGGTGCTGTGGCTCACGCCTGTAATCCCAGCACTTTGTGAGGCCAATTGAGTCCAGGAGTTCTAGACCAGCCTGGGCAACATAGTGAGACCCTCGTCTCTGCAACAAATAAAAAAATTAGCCAGGCCGGGCACAGTGGCTCACGCCTGTAATCCTAGCACTTTGGGAGGCCAAGGCGGGTAGATCACCTGAGGTCGGGAGTTCAAGACCAGCCTGACCAACATGGAGAAATAGCTGGGTGTGGTGGCACATGCCTGTAATCCCAGCTACTAGGGAGGCTGAGGGAGGAGAATTGCTTGAACCCAGGAGGTGGAGGTTGCAGTGGGCCAAGATTGCACCATTGCACTCTAGCCTGGGCAACAAAAGCAAAACTCTGCATCAAAAAAAAAAAAAAAAGCCAGGCATGGTGGTGCACACCTGTGGTCCTAGCTACTCGGGAGGCTGGGGCAGGAGGATTGCCTGAGCTCGAAGGTGAAGGATGCAGTGAGCGGTGATCAAACCACTGCACTCCAGCCTGGGTGACAGAGTGAGATAATACTCTATCACCTATCACCAATAATACTAGGCCGGGTGCAGTGGCTCACACCTGTAATCCCAGCACTTTGGGAGGCCAAAGCGGGCAGATCATGAGGTCAAGAGATCAAGACCATCCTGGCTAACACAGTGAAACCCCATCTCTACTAAAAATACAAAAACATTTGCCGGGTGTGGTGGTGGGCGGCTGTAGTCCCAGCTACTCGGGAGGCTGAGGCAGGAGAATGGCGTGAACCCGGGAGGCAGAGCTTACAGTAAGCCGAAATTGCACCGCTGCACTCCAGTTCGGGCGACAGAGTGAGACTCTGGCTCAAAAAACAAACAAACAAACAAACAAACAAACAAATAAATAAATACAAATAATACTAAAGGCCGGGCGCCATGGCTCACGCCTGTAATCCGAGAACTTTGGGAGGCTGAAGCAGGCAGATCATGAGGTCAGGAGATCAAGACCATCCTGGCCAACATGATGAAACCCTGTCTCTACTAAAAATACAAAAATTAGCTGGGTGTGGTGGCGGGTGCCAGCTACTCGGGAGGCTGAGGCACGAGAATCACTTAAACCCTGGAGGTGGAGGTTGCAGTGAGCTGAGACTGCCCCCACTGCACTCCAGCCTGGGCGACACAGGGAGCCTCCGTCTCAGAACATTACTACTACTAATATAACGAATAAAGCATTAACGATAATTAGTAATGAGACCATGGACACTCCCGTTTGCTGGGCCTGCCCCAGTGCTAGCTCGGTAGCCCCCACCACTCGGAGAAGAGGCCCCACTTACTATCCCATTTTACAGAAGGGGAAACTGAGGCACGGGAGAGTTAACCTGTCCAGGTGGCGCCCTCCGCACACGGAGGAGGCAGGATCGGAACACGCGCTGCCTCCTCGCCCCCCACCAACGCGGACCCCAGGGGTGCACCCTGGGTCCCCGGGTCCCTGTGCGGGCTTGGGTGACACACGGGTGACCCCCGCACAGACAGCCCCGCTTCCAGGTTCCCCCGAAGGACGCGCGCGCTCCTGCTTGCCAGGTTTTAACCCACAAGGGTTGTGGGGATTTACCCAAAGGAAAACAAGGAGCCGGGTCTGCCCGGAAAGGCAGGGGGCGCAGAAAAGCCCAGAGGGCAAGTGGGGCCGGCACCAGGCTGGAGCGCATGGGTGAACCTCGACCCGCGGACAGGGGCCCACGACCCTCTGGCGGGAGACTCCGTCGCTGGCACCTCGGGGGCCCGGGGAATGGGGGCGCGGCCCGGGATGTGGGGGAGGGCGGACCGGGGAGTTAGGGAGCGGACGGGGAAGTCAGGGGACGGACCCAGGAGTGAGGGCATGGACCAGGGGAGTGAGGGGGGCAGACCCGGGGAGTGGGGGGATGGACCCAGGAGTCGGGGCACGGACCGGGGAGTGGGGGGATGGACCCTGGAGTGGGGTCAGGGACCGGGGAGTCATGGGGGGCGGACTCGGGGAGTGGGGGCCGGACCCAGGGAGTGGGGGGCCGTACCCAGGGAGCGGGGGGGCGGACCCGGGGAGTGGGGACACGGACCGGGGAGTTGGGGGGAGGACCTGGGGGGGTCAGGGAGCGGACTGGTGTAGTGGGGGCGTGGACCCGGGTAGTGGGGGGCGGACCAGGGAGTGGGCGGCGCGGACCTGGGGAGTGGGGGGACGGACCCGGAGAGTGGGGGCACGGACCGGGGAGTTGGGGGAAGGACCTGGGGGGTCGGGGGCGGACCGGGGAGTGGGGGGGGTGGGGGCGCGGACCAGGGGAGTGGGGGGCGGAACGGGTAAGTGGGCACGCGGACCCGGGTCCCCTCCCCCAGCGAGCCCCCGGCACGCCAGGAGGGTGTCCCCACTGGGTAACAATGAAGACCACCCCCAGCCTGGGGGTCCACAGCGGGAAGCCCCGGAAGGGGAGCGAGGGGAACGAGGGGAAGGAAGAGGAGGGAGGGGAGGCGGGGAGAGGATCGCAGGGAAGGGATCCCAGCCCCACGGCACCCGCCGCGCCCCGACCGCCCGCGCTCACAGCAGCCGCCGCCCGCCCGCGGTGCCCTCCGCCGCCTCCGGGCCGCACTCGGGGTTCTCCAGCGCGACCATAACTCGCACGCTGTTGCTACCGCCGCCGCCGCCCGGCAGGGCCTTCACCGGGCCGTGCAGGAAGTGACGGGCGCCCGGAGGCGGGCAGGGGCGGGGCCTGGGGCTGCGCGGCGGGGCGGGGGCGCCCACCTCCCGGCTGCCGGGAACGAACGCGGAAACCCAGGCGCGCGGGAAGGGGATCCAGCCCCTGGGGGGGCGCACAGGGAGACTGAGGCGGGAGGCGGGGCCCGGCCACGATCTCTACACCCAGAAATCTAGCTCCGGGGGGGACGGACACCTAGGCGAGGAGTCGAAAACTCAACTACAACACCTGCGTCCCGAACCTGGGCTGCGGACTGAGCCAGGAATCCAGCCCAGGGAGGCGAGGAGACACGGACAGGGTAACTGAGGCCTGGGTAGTGGCGAGGGAGGGGACGTCCTTTTTGGTGGCAGAGGATAGCGGAAATCAACACTGTCCGAGCCTTCTTCCACCTGCCCCGCCTTCTTCCACCTGCCCCTCCCAGTCCTGGAGCCTCGGCTGGGCAACCCCTTCCCCTGCTTAGCCTCGGTTTACTCTTCTCTAAAATTAGGCCTGGTGGCCGACGTGAGGGCTCACGCCTGTAATCCCAGCACGTTGAGAGGCCAAAGCCAGTGGATCACTTGAGGTCAGGAGTTTGAGACCAGCCTGGCCAACATGGCAAAATCCCATGTCTACTAAAAATACAAAAATCAGCTGGGCATGGTGGTGCGCACCCGAAGTCCCAGCTACTCGGGAGGCTGAGACACAAGAATCGCTTGAACTTGGGAGGCAGAGGTTGCAGGGAGCCGCTCCACTGCACTCCAGCCCAGGCAACAGAGTGAGACTCTACTCTGTCTCAAAAATAAATAAATAAATAAAAAAGGCTGGCACGGTGGCTCACGACTGTAATCCCAGCACTTTGGAAGGCCAAAGCAGATGGATCACGAGGTCAGAAGATCGAGACCATCTGGCTAACACTGTGAAACCCTGTCTCTACTAAAAAAAAATACAAAAAATTAGCCCAGATCGTGCCACTGCACTCCAGCTTGGGCAACAAGAGGGAAACTCCCTCCCCCCCCCCCCAAAAAAAAAGAGAGAGAAAGATAAATAAATTGCACAAGATGAAAGACCGGATTGCTTTACAAATAAAGAGTAAGGAGGAAAAAGAAAAGGAGGAGAAACTGTGGATGGACCCAAAAGAGCACATACTGTGAGATTCCTATAGATGAATGTGCAAAGAGGTGAAAGAGGACAATGAGGAGATGTATCCAGAGCGACTGGCAGGGGAGCTGGGCGTCGAGAATGAGTGGTTTCCCCATCCATCAGGCACAGGGTAAGGGTAGGTGCTCAAAGAACGGACCTGAACATTTATTCCTGAGAGAGGGAGGCAACTCCAGAGAGTCAGCCTGGGCCTTCCTCCCATTCTGGGTTCTGGGGCTTCCCTCCAGGGGCCTGTCCTGCCTGTGTCATCTTCTCCTTCTCCTCCTTCCCCTTCTCCTTCTCCTTCTCCTCCTCCTCTTCCTCCTCCCCCTCCTCGTCCTCTTCCTTCTTCCCTCTGTTGTGGTCTTCTTCCTCCTCCTCCTCCTCCTCCTCTTCCTCCTCCTCCTCCTCCTCCTCCTCCTCCTCCTCCTCCTCCTCCTCTTCTTCTTCTTCTTCTTCTTCTTCTTCTTCTTCTTCTTCTTCTTCTTCTTCTTCTTCTTCTTCTTCTTCTTCTTCCTCCTCCTCCTCCTCCTCCTCCTCCTCCTCCTTTTTCTTTCTTCTTCTTTTTTTGGAGAGAGTCTTGCTCTGTCACCCAGGTTGCAGTTACACAATCTCAGCTCACTGCAACCTCCACCTCCTGGGCTCAAGTGATTCTCCTGCCTCAGTCTCCCAAGTAGGTGGGATTACAGGCGCCTGCCACCAAGCCCAGGTAATTTTTGTATTTTTGTATTTTGGTATTTTTTTTTTTTTTTTTTTGAGACAGAGTCTTACTCAGTCGCCCAGGCTGAAGTGCAGTGGCGCAATCTCGGCTCGCTGCAAGCTCTGCCTCCCGGGTTCAGCCCATTCTCCTGCCTCAGCCTCCCGAGTAGCTGGGACTACAGGCGCCCGCCACTACGCCCGGCTAGTTTTTCTTTTTTTTTTTTTTTTTTTTTGAGACGGAGTCTTGCTCTGCCGCCCAGGCTGGAGTGCAGTGGCCGGATCTCAGCTCACTGCAAGCTCCGCCTCCCGGGTTCACGCCATTCTCCTGTCTCAGCCTCCCGAGTAGCTGGGACTACAGGCGCCCGCCTCGTCGCCCGGCTAGTTTTTTGTATTTTTTAGTAGAGACGGGGTTTCACCGTATTAGCCAGGATGGTCTCGATCTCCTGACCTCATGATCCGCCCGTCTCGGCCTCCCAAAGTGCTGGGATTACAGGCTTGAGCCACCGCGCCCGGCCTAGTTTTTCTTTTTTGTATTTTTAGTAGAGATGGGGTTTCACTGTGTTAGCCAGGATGGTCTCGATCTCCTGACCTCGTGATCCACCTATCTCGGCCTCCCAAAGTGCTGGGATTACAGGCGTGAGCCACTGCGCCCGGCCAATTTTTGTATTTTTAGTAGAGACCAGGTTTCACCATGTTGGCCAGGCTGATCTCCAACTCCTGACCTCAAGTGATCCACCTGCCTCGGCCTCCCAACGTGCTGGAATTACAAGCATGAGCCACTGTGCCCGGCCTATTCATTTCTTTTCTCCCTTTTTAGTCTTTTTTACCCAAATGGCAGCAACTTTTTCTTTGCTGTGTATTACTCCATGATGACCAAACATCTTGGAATTCTGTTGCAGGATGGACTTTGGGGGACCTCCTGGATGTCATCCGGGGGTATATTTCCAGCTGTGGGATAATGGGGTCGAGGTTGTGCTGACGGGGCTGGGTGGCTCATACTTGTCATCCCAGCACTTTGGGAGGCTGAGGCAGAAGGACTGCTTGAGCTCAGGAGTTCAAGGCAAGCCTGGGCAACCTGGTGAGATCCCATCTCTACAAAAAAATTTAAAAATAAATTAGCCGGGTCAGGCGCAGTGGTTCATGCCTGTAATCCCAGCACTTTGGGAGGCCAAAGTGGGTAGATCACCTGTGCTCAGGAGTTCGAGACCAGCCTGGCCAACATGGTGAAACCCCGTCTCTACTAAAAATACAAAAAATTAGCTGGGCATGGTGGCAGGTGTCTGTAATCCCAGCTACTTGGGAGGCTGAGGCAGGAGAATTGCTTGAACCCAGGAGGCAGAGGTTGCAGTGAGCTGAGATTGTGGCATTGCACTCCAGCCGGGGCAAAAAGAGGGAAACTCTGTCTCAAATAATAATAATAATAATAATAATAATAATAATAATAATAATATATTAGTTGGACATAGTGATGCATGAATCTCATCATCATGCATCATCTTGTCAGCAACTCCTAAGCGGTCCCATCTACTTAGGAGGCTGAGGCGGGGAGGATTGCTTCAACCCGGGAGGTGGAGTCTGCAGTGAGCTGTGATCACACCACTGCACTCCAACCTGGGTGACAGAGGGAGACCCTGTCTCAAGAATAATAATAGTCCGGGCTCGGTGACTCACATCTGTAATCCCAGCACTTTGGGAGGCCAAGGCGGATGAATCATTTGAGGTCAAGAGAGCGAGACCATCCTGGCCAACATGGTGAGACGGGGTCTCTACTAAAAGTACAAAAATTAGCTGGGCATGGTGATGCATGCCTGTAATCCCAGCTACTTGGGAGGTTGAGGCAGGAGAATCACTTGAGCTGGGAGGCAGAGGTTGCTTTGAGCCGAGAGTGTGCCACTGCACGCCAGCCTGGCAACAGAGGGACACCCTCTCTCATTGATAACAATAGGCTGGCCGCAGTGGCTCACACCTGTAATCCCAGCACTTTGGGAGGCCGAGGCGGCTGAATCACGAGGTCAGGAGATCGAGACTATCCTGGCTAACACGGTGAAACCCCGTCTCTACTAAAAATACAAAAAATTAGCCAGGCGTGGTGGTGGGCGCCTGTAGTCTCAGCTACTCCGGAGGCTGAGGCAGGAGAATGGCATGAACCTGGGAGGCGGAGGTTGCAGTGAGCCTAGATCGTGCCACTGCACTCCAGCCTGGGCGACAGAGCGAGACTGCGTCTCAAAATAATAATAATAATAATAAATAATAAGGCTGTGGCCTTTGTAAGCTGCCCTCCACCTGGTTCCCGCTGCTAGTGTCCCTGCGGGTATCAGTCACTCCTTGTCAGTCATGTGGGACACATTCAGTCCCAAACCGCCAAATCAGAGATGTCCCTCACCTACCCTGAACTTTCGGTGGCTCTCCAGGGTCCTGGAGAGACAACCCAAGCTATCCTCACTCAGGGTCTCCGGTGACGGCTGGCCTCCCCGCCAGCCTGGGCCTATACACCTGGAGCCCCAGCCCCTAGGAGGGTCAAAGCCCGTCCCATATTCACAGGCCTTATGGTTCGCGCCTCGGTTGGGCTCCTAGTCTGGGCTAACCATCAGCTGGTTAAGGTCGGTCCTTCCAGGTCCACAGCAGCCTCCACGCCGTCCACCCTCTGCCTGCTCCGCCCCCCTCAGCCCCCTCCCGCCCTCTCACTCCGACCTCGCACCGGGAGGAGGGAATAGGGGGGTTGCCACTGGGTGAACAGAGGGCGTGTGGGCAGGGGAGGGAGTGGCGAGAGGCTGCCGGAGAGGCGGGAAAGCAAGGACAAGGGGGGGCACGGGCTATAAATGCTCCACTGCAGCGGCGCCGGCAGAGGAGCCGCCGAGCCCAGCCCAGCTGCCCTCTGGACCCCGCGGGCTCCAGCCAAGCCCCTTCCTGAGTTCTGCAGGCGCAACCCGCGGGCGGCCGGGCGGAGGGGTCCCCGCGGCGGTGCCAGGGCGCAATCCAGGAGGGCGGCCGGGAGGAGGAGGGGCGCGCGGCCATGCACACGGTGGCTATGTCGGGGCCCAATGCCTCCTGGGGGGCGCCGGCCAACGCCTCGGGCTGCCCGGGCTGCGCCGCCAACGCCTCGGACGGCCCGGTCCCTGCGCCGCGGGCAGTGGACGCCTGGCTCGTGCCGCTCTTCTTTGCGGCGCTGATGCTGCTGGGCCTGGTGGGGAACTCGCTGGTCATCTACGTCATCTGCCGCCACAAGCCGATGCGGACCGTGACCAACTTCTACATCGGTGAGTGCGGGCGCTGCGCCGCACCTGCTGCGGTCCGGGGGCCTCCGAGGGCCGAGCGGCCTGGGGCGTCCTCTCGCGGCGCATCGAGGCCCTCGCAGACCCGGGTCTGTCCCCGGCAGGGGTCCCCCCGACCCCAAATCTTTTCCCTGTGGTTCCTGCACCTGTGGCTAGAGGTCGCAAACTCCAGCGCGGGCAGACCCGGGCGGGACGGAGGGTGGGGAGTGTGGCACATGGAGACCTCGACCTGGCCACTTGCGGGGCTTGCCCGGGTGCAGCGCAGGCCAATGGCTCGGTGTCCGGCTGAACAAAGGACTGGGGGAGGGGCTGGCTTGGCCCGCGGGCCTTAGTTTGCGACCCCTGCTCCGGTGGCTCTCTGAGCCTGTTTATGCATTTGTGTCCTGGGGTCCCCTACCCCAAACAGCTGCGAGCCCAATCGGTGGCTGCTGGGCCGGCACCATTGTCTCCAGTTTGCAGATGTGGAAACTGAGGCTCAGAGGGTCAGGGACCTGCTGCTCAGGCTCCCCCAGCCCGGACAGGGCCCAGCAGAACCGATTTCTGCCGGAATGGCCAGGAAACCCAAGCTGGAGGAGTAATGTTTGAGATGTAAGGGGGAATTACTAGAAGGCACCCCAACTTCTCTGCCTGAGGAGGCTGGGGGCGCTGCGGGGGGCCTCCCTGTGCCATCCTGCTGGTCATTCGGACCAAGGTGGGGGCCAGGGGGGAGGGCCAGGAGCGCTGGGCGGTTCCCGAGGCCAGTGGCGCCCACGCCCAGCGCCCACGGGTCCCCACCGCAGCCAACCTGGCGGCCACGGACGTGACCTTCCTCCTGTGCTGCGTCCCCTTCACGGCGCTGCTGTACCCGCTGCCTGCCTGGGTGCTCGGCGACTTCATGTGCAAGTTCGTCAACTACATCCAGCAGGTGCGAGGGGGTGGTGCGGAGCAGGTGCGGGGGGGGGGAGCAGGTGCGCGGGGGGGAACAGGTGCAGGAGGGAGGGGGGGCGGTGCAGGGGGGACAGGGGGGTGCGCTCCGGAGCAGGAGGGGGGGGCGCACAGCGGGGCGGGGTGCGGGGTGCCCAGCAGGTGCGGGGGGGCCGGAGCAGGTGCGGGGGGGCGGAGCAGGTGGGCGGGGGAGTGTGCTCCGGAGCAGGAGGGAGGAGGGAGGGGCGCACGGTGGGGACGGGCGGGGGCTGCGCTGCGGAGCAGGAGGGGATAGGGCGCACTTGGGGCCGGGGGAGTGCGCTCCGGAGTGGAAGAGGAGGGGGTCGTACGTGGGACGGTGAGGGGGGTGCGCTGAGGAGCAGGAGGGGAGGGGGCGCACAGTGGGGCGGGGGAGGGGTGCGCTCTGGAGCAGGAGGGGAGGGGGCGCACTTAGGGACGAGGAGAGGAGATGCGCTCCACAGCAGGGTGGGGCGCATGTGGGGAGGGGGAACGCATGTGGGAAGGGGGGAGGACCTTGGGCGCGGCGCGAGGCCACGCATAGGAGAACCAGGGGCTGGAGGACCCAGCTTGCGGGACGGGGCTGGGGTGGGGGGTGCAGCCTAGACCTGGAGTGGGGAGTGGGAACGGGGGAGGGATACAGACGGGGACCCGGGTCACTGGTGAGGAAGGGTTACCGAGGCCCTGAGGCTTCTTGCCCTGCCTGTCCCTCCATCCCACGCAGCCCCCCTGTCTCAGACTCGGGATATCAGCTGCCTCCCAAGGGCTCCTTCACTTCCCCAATCCTCCTGCCCTCCTCTCCCAGTCTCCCCACCTTCTGTCCCCTCAAGCCGCACTGGACACTCCTTCCAGGACACATCCCGTGTATGTGCCTGAGTGTTCGCACACGTAGGGGGATCGGCAGGGCGGGCGGACAGGGCAGGCTCCCAAATGCACAGGTGACCACACGCCCGGCTGGCGGCTCCTGCAGGTCTCGGTGCAGGCCACGTGCGCCACTCTGACCGCCATGAGCGTGGACCGCTGGTACGTGACGGTGTTCCCGTTGCGCGCCTTGCACCGCCGCACGCCCCGGCTGGCGCTGGCTGTCAGCCTCAGCATCTGGGTAGGTGAGTACAGCTCAGGGGCCTCACCGGGGAAGGCGGACCAGTCCTAGTGCCCTGGGCGCCCAGAGCCACCTGCCGCCTCGGTCCAGCAGCTGGAAAATGGGCGCAATAGCTCTGCCTGCCTAGGGCCAGTGAGGCTGCAGACTGGGCGCCCGGCCTTTTGCAAGGAACGCCTCCCGGGGGGTCGCTGGTACCCCGAGCGGGGTCTTCATCCCGGCTTTTGGCGCAGGCTCTGCGGCGGTGTCTGCGCCGGTGCTCGCCCTGCACCGCCTGTCACCGGGGCCGCGCGCCTACTGCAGCGAGGCCTTTCCCAGCCGCGCCCTGGAGCGCGCCTTCGCATTGTACAACCTGCTGGCGCTGTACCTGCTGCCGCTGCTCGCCACCTGCGCCTGCTATGGGGCCATGCTGCGCCACCTGGGCCGGGTCGCAGTGCGCCCCGCGCCCGCCGATAGCGCCCTGCAGGTGCGCGGCGTGGGTGGGAGGACAGCAAGTCTGGGCGGGCTGGTGGGAGGCGCCGGTGGGGGCATCTGCGCGGACAAGGACAGCCCAAGGGGTCCAGGAGGGGCGGTGCGAGGGGATGAGCCCAACCGGGTCCCGGTCTTTTCTCTGACCACCTCCCTGGTACCCCCCAAGGGGCAGGTGCTGGCCGAGCGCGCGGGCGCCATGCGGGCCAAGGTCTCGCGGCTGGTGGCGGCAGTGGTCCTGCTCTTCGCGGCCTGCTGGGGCCCCATCCAGCTGTTCCTGGTGCTGCAGGCGCTGGGCCCCGCGGGCTCCTGGCACCCGCGCAGCTACGCCGCCTACGCGCTTAAGACCTGGGCTCACTGCATGTCCTACAGCAACTCCGCGCTGAACCCGCTGCTCTACGCCTTCCTGGGCTCGCACTTCCGACAGGCCTTCCGCCGCGTCTGCCCCTGCGCGCCGCGCCGCCCCCGCCAACCCCGCCGGCCCAGACCCTCCGACGCCGCCGCCAAGCACGCGGAGCTGCACCGCCTGGGGTCCCACCCGGCCCCCGCCAGGGCGCAGAAGCCAGGGAGCAGTGGGCTGGCCGCGCGCGGGCTGTGCGTCCTGGGGGAGGACACCACCCCTCTCTGAGCGGACTCCGAGCGGCTGCCTCCGGAGCGGGGACTACTGGAACAGCGGCTATTCTTCTGTTATTAATATTTTTCTTACTGTCCGAGATCAACCGTGCAAATGTTTTGGTCTCTTGTGACGTTCGGTGCAGTTTTGTTGTGATGTTTGCTATTGATATTGAAATTACAATTTCTGTGTTTCCCGAAATTAAACATGTGTCAACACAGGACTTTCTGGATCATTCCAGAAAGTGTCGGACGTTTTCTTTTCTTTCTTTCTTTTTTTTTTTTTTTGAGACGGAGTCTCGCTCTGTCGCCCAGGCTGGAGTGCAGTGGCCGGATCTCAGCTCACTGCAAGCTCCGCCTCCTGGATTTACGCCATTCTCCTGCCTCAGCCTCCGGAGTAGCTGGGACTACAGGCGCCGCCACCTTGCCCGGCTAGTTTTTTGTATTTTTTAGTAGAGACGGGGTTTCACAGTGTCAGCCAGGATGGTCTCAATCTCCTGACCTCGTGATCCGCCCGTCTCGGCCTCCCAAAGTGCTGGGATTACAGGCTTGAGCCACCGCGCCCGGCCTGGACGTTTTCTCATTGTTTTGTAGTTGACTGTTACTGTGTACGATTCATTCCGCTTTTTTTTTTTTTTTTTTTTTTTTTCTTTTTTTGAGACACGGTCTCATTCTGTAGCCCAGGCTGGAGTGCAGTGGCGCGATCTCAGCTCACTGCAACCTCCGCCTCCAGGGACGGGGAGTAGCTGGGACTATAGGCGCCCGCCACCACGCCCGGCTAATTTTTGTATTTTTGGCAGAGACGGGGTTTCTCCATGTTGGCCAGGCTGGTCTCCAATTCCTAACCTTAAGTGATCCCCATGCCTCTGCCTCCCAAAGTCCTGGGATCACAGACAGATGTGAGCCACCGCGCCCGCGGCTTCATCTCACTCTTACAGATACTAAAATGTGAAAACAGACAGCGCAAATGCCCATCAATCAACGAGCGGATAATGAAAATGCGGGGAGTGCGCGCGCACACACACACACAGGAATACTACTCAGCCATAAAAAGGAATGAAATGGCATTCACAGCAACCTAGATAGAGTTGGAGACCACTCCTCTAAGTGAAGAAACTCTGGAATGGGAAAACAAAACATCCTATGTTCTCACTTATAAGTGGGAGCTAAGCTATGAGGACGCCAAGGCATAAGAATGATACCATGGACTTTGGGAAATCAGGGCGGTGGGGTGGAGGGAAGGTACAAGACTCCACAATGGGTACACTATACGCTGGTCCCGTGATGGGTGCACTGAAATCTCGGAAGTCAACACTAAATAACTTATCCATGTAACCAAGCATCACCTGTTCCCCAAAAACCTATTGAATTAAAAAATATATAAAATAAAATAGGCCAGGCGCTGTGGCTCACGCCTGTAATCCCAGCACTTTGGGAGGCCCAGACGGGTGGATCACCTGAGGTCAAGAGTTTGGGGTCAAGAAACCCTGTCTCTACTAAAAATACAAAAATTAGCCGGGTGTGGTGGTGGACACCTGTAATCTCAGCTACTCAGGAGGCTGAGGCAGGAGAATCGCTTTAACCCTGGAGGCAGAGGTTGCAGTGAGCTGAGATTTTGTCACTGCACTCCAGCCTGGGTGACAGAGCAATACTCTGTTTAAAAAAAAAAGAAAAAGAGTCCCACTTCTCCCAAATAATCTGGGGACACCGTGAAACTCCACACAATTTGCTGAGATGCCAACATAAGATCCAAAGGCTGAAACACCAGGGGATTTTGACACTGACCTGCAGCTTGTCCTCATCTTCAGGGTCAGGACTCCTGGACTGTGCTGGACATGACGATGAAATTCTCCCCTGGGGCTACAGGCCTTGACCACGTCCCTCTCCTCTCCTCTGCCCCTCTGTGGCTTGAGGAATTGCTGTCATTCTTCTTGCCTCTGGCTCTTTGCAGGGGCTGATTTCTCCTTTGCACTGGGCGTGTTCTCACTTGATCCATCAAGTCTCAGCTCAGCTGCCACCTCCTCCAGGAGGCCCTACTGGATCCCTCTGGGAGTGCCCACTGCTGCCCCCATTATGGGTCTGACCACCTTGTGCTGTACCTGCTGAGTGCGTGTCTGACTGCTCTCCACACAGGAGGACTGAATAAATATTTGTGGGATGAATAACCAAGTGTGTTGCAGTATGTGCAGAGAGAGTTGTAAGATTTCTCTGTGAAAAAAATTTTTTAAAAAGTTTCCCAGCACTTTGGGAGGCCGAGACGGGCGGATCACGAGGTCAGGAGATCGAGACCATCCTGGCTAACACGATGAAACCCCATCTCTACTAAAAAATACAAAAAACTAGCCGGGCGAGGTGGCGGGCGCCTGTAGTCCCAGCTACTCGGGAGGCTGAGGCAGGAGAATGGTGTAAACCCGGGAGGCGGAGCTTGCAGTGAGCTGAGATCCGGCCACTGCACTCCAGCCTGGGCCACAGAGCCAGACTCAGTCTCAAAAAAAAAAAAAAAAAAAAAAAAAAAGTGGATGGGCGCAGTGACTCATGCCTGGAATCCCAGCACTTTGGGAGGCGGAGGCAGGAGGATCAGGAGGTCAGGAGTTTGAGACCAGCCTGGCCAATATGGTGAAACCCTGTCTACTGAAAATACAAAAATCAGTCGGGTGTGGTGGCGGGCGCCTGTAGTCCTAGCTGTAGGAGGCTGAGGTGGGTGAATTGCTTGAACCCAGGAGGCGGAGGTTGCAGTGAGCCGAGATTGTGCCACTGCACTCCAGCCTGGGCGACAGAGCTAGACTCCGTCTAAAAAAAGGAAAAGAAAAAAAGAAAAGAAAAAAAAGGCCGGGCGCGGTGGCTTATGCCTATAATCCCAGCACTTTAGGAGGCTGAGGCCGGCAGATCACTGCTGGAGTGCAGTGGCACGATCTCAGCTCACTGCAAGCTCCGCCTCCCGGGTTCACGCCATTCTCCTGCCTCAGCCTCCTGAGTAGCTGGGACTACAGGCGCCCGCCACTGCGCCCGGCTGATTTTTTGTATTTCTAGTAGAGACGGGATTTCACCGTGTTGGCCAGGATGGTCTCGATCTCCTGACCTCGTGATCCGCCCGCCTTGGTCTCCCAAAGTGCTGGGATTGCAGGCGTGAGCCACCGCGCCCGGCCAAAAAACTCATTTTCAGGTGAGACGACGCCACCTTGCGGCCGCCGGCACTGGCCCCGCCCCTAAGGCCCAGCCCCCTGGCCGCAGTCCCGCAGGTGTCCGGCAGGTGGCACGCGCGGCCCGCGGAGGTTTCGCGCCTTCTTTTCTCGCCTCCAGAAAAGTTTCTTGGATGTCCCGGGGTCTCCGGCGCTCAGGGGCGCGTGTGGCTCATTCGGGTCTCAACCTGGACCCCCGGTTGGAGGTGTCCCCGCTGTGAAGTGGGGCAATCAGAGGCACATTACGAATTATCCTGGTCTTAGGCGTTTGCTTTTGAGGGCCCCTTCTATGAAAAAAATATTAAAAATGGTAATTTATTCTACAATATTCACTGTCAAAGAAAAGAAGAAAAAGATACTTTACTCTGCTTCATGTCCTGGAAGAGGGGTAAAAATTATATTTTATATCTGCGTCAGGATAAACATAGTTATAACAGTCTGGATCCATTACATATGATTTTTGTTTGTTTGTTTTTGAGACAGTCTCGCTCTATGGCCCAGGCTGGAGTGCTGTGGCCGGGTCTCAGCTCACTGCAAGCTCCGCCTCCCGGGTTCACGCCATTCTCCTGCCTCAGCCTCCTGAGTAGCTGGGACTACAGCCACCCGCCACCACACCGGGCTAATTTTTTTGTATTTTTAGTAGAGACGGGCTTTCACCGTGTTAGCCAGCATGGTCCCGATCTCCTGACCTCGTGATCCGCCCGCCTCGGCCTCCCAAAGTGCTGGGATTACAGGCGTGAGCCATCGTATTTTATTTTTTGAGACAGTCTTGCTCTGTGGCCCAGACTAAAGTACAGTGGTGTATCACGGCTCCCTGCAGCCTCGACCTCCTGGGCTCAAGCAATCCTGTTGCCTCCGCCTCCTGAGTAGCTGGGACTACAGGTGTGTGCCACCACACTCAGCTAATTTTTGTATTTTTTGTAGAGATGGGGTCTTGTTATGTTGCCCAGGCTGGTCTCAAACACCTGGGCTCCAGCGATCTTCCTTCCTCAGCTTCCCAACGTACTAGGATTATGGTCTTGAGCCACGGTGCTCAGCCTTAATTTTTTATTTTATACAGTTTTGTGGAGAGAGGGTCTATGTAGCCCATGCTCATGTTGAACACCTAGCCTTAGGCCATCCTCCCGCCCAGGCCTCCCAAAATCTGGGATCATAGACATGAGCCACTGCGCTGAGCTCTTTTGTTCTTCTTCTATTCTTTTTGAGACAGAGTCTCCTTCTGTCTCCCAGGCTGGAGTGCAGTGGTGCGATCTTGGCTCATTGCAACCTCCACCTCCCAGGTTCAAGGGATTCTCCTGCCTCAGCCTCCCGAATAGCTGGGGATTATAGACGCCTGCCATCACATCCGGCTAACTTCTTTGTATTTTTAATAGAGACAGGGTTTCACCATGTTGGCCAGGCTGGTCTCGAACTCCTGACCTCAAATGATCCACCTGCCTCGGCCTCCCAAAGTGCTGGGATTACAGGCATGAGCCATTGCACCCGGCCCTAGTTTGGGCTTTTTAATCTGCAGAGCTGTGAGGGCGGGATCTGGGGGGGTTTTAGGAGGATGTCCCCCACCTGAGCACAGAGAACCGAGAACCAGAGAACCGGTACAGTGACCAGCAGGGGTTAGGGGAGGATCAGGCTGTTTTTGTATGGGGGAGGTTCCCAAAGCCCCAGAACCCCTCAGGAGATGCTCTGGCTAGGAAACCTTCAGAGCTGGGGCTGCTGTGCCTCTGGTAGATGGTCTGGTTAGGAAATGCGTAAAGCTGGGGCTTTTGTGCCCAAGGCACAGCTTGAGAAAGAGACTGGGAGAGGTTTGCACTGATCTAAATCCACACTGCTGCCTACCCCCACAGGGCATGGGGGCATCTGGAATATGGTGGAGCCAGCTAGTCTGTGTAGACATTCCCGGCTCCCTCTCTGGGCTAAAAATAGGAGCCCCTCACTGCAGGCAGCTGCCATCCTGCATCCCCTCGCCGCCCTGCGCGCGGCCCCTTTCGGGGAAGCTGCGGCCAGCTACCCGGATCACAGCTTCCTCCTGGGAAACGGGTAGGGGCTCTACCCTTCCTGCCCTGGGGGTAATTATGCCTCCACCCCGTGCCCTTCCCTTTGAACAAAGGGCAGCCTAATCCAGAACAGGATGGTGAAAGGTTGAATTAACATTGGTCCATTTTACAGAGGGATAAACTGAGGCACAGACAGGCTCATGCACCTGCCCTCCAGGTGCCTTTCAGGTCCACTGGCCTCCAGGTGCTCCATCTTAGGTGGGAGGGACTTTCTGCACCTTCAGACCTGAGCTGGGTCCTGGCCCTAGAAGGGTTTACTCCCCCACCCTTTTATCCCGCCGCAGGGAGGTCTCTCCAAAGCACCCCCCACCTGGGGCAGGTGTCTCGGGCCTCTCCATCGGAGATAGGGGTGACAGCTGGGTTTGGGTGTTTAATAGCCTTATAGTGGAAGACTCTCAGACACCTGCTACCATTAGGCTACACGCGGCTCTGGGGCTGGAAGTCTGGATTCAGGCCTCGGAGTCGGGGGCAGCTCTCCTACCTGCAGTATTTTTTTTTTTTTTTTTTTTTTGAGACGGAGTCTCGCTCTGTCGAGCAGGCTGTAGTGCAGTGGCCTGATCTCGGCTCACTTCAACTTCCACCTCCCGGGTTCAAGCGATTCTCCTGCCTCAGCCTCCCAAGTAGCTGGGACTACAGGCACCCGCCACCACGCCCGGCTGATTTCTGTATTTTTAGTACAGATGGGGTTTCACCTTGTTGGCCAGGCTGGTCTCGAACTCCTGACCTCTGATGATCCGCCCACCTCCGCCTCCCAAAGTGTTAGGATTACAGGCGTGAGCCACCGCGCCGCCCCCGGTTGCAGTTTTGTCGAGGCAGGAGGTGCAACTAGGGGGAAGGACCGAGAGAAAAGTGGCAATGCGGTGTGCTAGTTTAGAGGAAGGGGAGGAGATGACTACAATCCCGCCCCCAACAGTCAGGACCGGGGACCCGAGCCCGACAGAGACCCTCCACAAGTTAGGGCCCCCCCGGGTGGCCCCTGCCCGCCCTCCAGTCTCCCCCGGGGCTCACGTCCTGGCTGGAGCCTGGGCTTCTAAGCTTAGCCCCCTGGGGTCGCTTCCCGCGCACACAGCTCTCTGCAGAGCACGCGCCCCCCTCCCGACCGGCTTCCTTGCACCTGGCTCGGTGCCTCAGTTTCCTGCTCTGTGCAGTGGGGACAAGAAGGTTGCCCACTACAGAGAGGCGTGAGGGCTGGGGACGGGCAGGGACCTCCCTGGAGGGCGGCGCGGGGCACGTGGTTGGGCAAGCGAACGCTCAGACTGTGGAAGTCATCACCACCTTCACCGGGAGCAGCCAAGCTCCCGACGCTGGTGACAGCCGGGCCAAGCAGGGTCGTCCCGGTTTCACGAAGGGGCTCCGGGTCCCCGCGCGCACCTCCCCACGCCCGCGCCGAGCCCCCGCCTACAGCCCGTCCCTCCCCAGAGGGAGGCCGGCGGGGCCCTGGCTCCCTCCCTCCGACGCCGCCCGCCCAGCTCTGCACCGGGTCTTTCAAGCCCATTTCACAGACTTGGAAACCGCGGCTCCGGAGAGTGAAGTCACTCTAGCAGGGTCGCTCCATCTAAGGGGCAAAGGTGAAACTCCGAGCCCAGGAGGCCCAGCCTAGGTGCTCCGTACGAAGGGAAGAGTCTTGGTCCCAGATCCGGCTCGGATGCGCCCCCAGCCCGCCCGGGCGGAGCCCGTCAGTCTCCTCTTCCTACCCCGGGGCGCTCCCGCTCCAGCCCGTGCCCCCGCACCCTCTGCGCTTGGGGCCGCGTCGCGCACTTTGCCCACCGTCCCTAGGCCGGGGGGCGGGGCCTCCCGCGGCGCTGTTCCCCTTCCCGTTTATTATTTATTATCCTTTAAAGGGGCCGCGACCTGAAAATTTCCGTCCACTCTGCCCGGCTCCCCAGCGCCCCCGGGCTGGTTGCCCGTCGTCCGACCGCGCGCGGGGGGCGAGGGGGCGTCTGGGGAAAAGTGGGGAGTCCTGGCGAGCCCCTCCCGCGCCCGGGCCGCGGCGCTGAATCACCGGCCAGGTATTTGCATCCGAGAGCGACTCGTCCCCTGGTGATTTGTCTGGGGGTGGGGGAGGGGCGGGGCGGGGGCCGGCCGCGCGCGGGGCGCCTCTTACCAATCGGGCGGAGGGGTGTAGACGCGGACGCGGCTGGCGGCTCGGTGAGTCGGCGCGCGGCACAGCCCCGTGGGTCGGGGGCCGGGAGCCAGGGGCGCTCACCGGCGGCTTGGAGGCCAGGCGGGCCCGGGCAGGCCGACCCCAGGCGCGGGGCGCGCGCCCCCCCACGAGCCGCCCTGCGCGGTAAGGCTGGGGGCCGCGCTGGCCGTTCCCAGCGCGGGTTCTGGTGCCGGGGTGGGCGCAGTGCGTCCTGGAAGCCAAAGAAGGGGGTCCCCAAAGTTGGGCGGAGATGTTGGTGGGGGTCCCGGGCTGGGAAGGCGGCCCTGGCGGTTCGGGGTTCGGGGAGTTTTCTCTGCGCCCCGCTTGGAGACTTCACTCCCCATTGGATCAATCGCTCAGGGGCGATCGGGGGTCGCGAGTGCGCGCCCCCCCTTCCCCAGCGGAAGGAAATGGTCTTTGCGCGCGCGCGGGGGGCTGCACCCAGATATTTTATTTCATTTTTACTTTTTCTCCCCGAAATCAGGGGTTTATTCGGCAGCCCAGAGAGGAGGGAGGGTAGTTCCCGGCGAGCCTCCCCAGCCGGGCTGGTTTATTTATAAAGTGTCCGCCCTAGCGCAGAGAGGGGCCCCCGGGGGAGACACCGAGGCCCCCGCGCGCCGGGGTGGGTTGGGCCCGGGCGCCCGGTTCCCCGGCGGGGATACCCAGGAAGAGCCCCCCGACCCGTTTCAGGGCCCCCCAGACACAAAAGCCGGCGCAGGAAGCGCTGGGAGCGCGCGTTTGTCAACTCCAACGTTCGGCGCCGACCCCAGGCGGCGGGTTCAATTATCTTCCGTTTTTAGGTGCTCGGGCTGAAGGGGTTCCCCCCCCCATGCAAATCGGCCGCTTTCCAAGAAGCCTTTGAAATCCGGACCAGGGTTTCTGTATTCTTGTTTCTTCTCCTTCATGAGTTTTTTTCTCACTTCCTCCAGGCCCCCCCACCCCAGGAGTTTCTTAGCCCCCTCCCCAGCTTTCTGCCCCGCCCCTCCCCCTCCTCTTCCCTTCGTGGAGTGAGGGGCCCCTTTCGCCACCCGCGGGCCCAGGGCCTTGCACAACTCTTTAAATAACCATGTTTTGCAAGGCCCGGGCCGAGCGGGTGACCTCTCTCTGGAGGCCCGGGGGGAGGAGGGTGTGGCTCAAGATCCCTCCGCCCCCCACCCCTGCCAGGTCCAACGACCACCCAGTGCCCTGTCCCAGCCTCTCCCTTGGGGCTGTCATAAAATGGGGGTGGGGGTCGAGGACAAAGGGCTCTTGGGGGGAGGGGTCTGAAGGGGGTGGGCGTTGCCAGTTTAGGGTTAATGGCGGCGATGGGGGGGGCACCCAGCCCTGGCCTAGGGGGGATCTGGGATCCCCACCTGCCCCCTCCACCGGCCCCAACGTGGAGGTCTGTCCTGCTCCCCTCCCCCATCGGGCGACCCGGAAGGGTCATTAAACCCAGCAGGGCTCGGAGCGGGCTGGTGGGGGGAGTGGCTTCCTTTGGCCTCTTCCTTCTGTGCCCCCAAAGAGGGGGGGCTTTGCTTAGAGCTCTTCCGTGGGGGGGGCTTGTCTTGAAGTTGTCACAGGTGGGGGAAGGGCGACAGACCCGACCAGACCCTGAGTCAGAAATGCCCCCTCAGCACTTTCTTGGGTTGGGTGGGTGGGGGGTGACCACAGGCCAGAGGGTGGGGGGCTGGGTGCCACCCTGGTGGCCTCTGGACCACCAAGCTCTCCTGGTCACTCCCCAGCACTATGGCCCTGAGGTCTTTGTGACCTGGGACCTCTGTCCCCACAACAGATGGAACAGAGGCTATTTTGGAACGTGCCCTCCATGCTTTCTCCCAGGGGCCACCCACCTGCCCCCCACTGCGTTTCACCCATGGGGCCGAAAGACTCAGGGGTCTGGGTAAAGGGTGTCTGTAGCAGAGGGGGCTGCACGGCTCTCCCCTCCCGTGACTGGGGAGGCTTGAGGGGGTCTGCTGTGTCACACTGACCTGGGTGGGGTCAGGTCACAGGAGGCATCTGAGTCCCAGGAGCCCCTGCCTCCTCGCCTTTCCAGACCTTGTCTGCCCCGGAGCTGTTTATGAGTCTTGGGGGCTCCTTTGCCAGGGTAAGGGTTGGGGGTGGCCTCCTGGGCCCAGCTGCCTCTCCGGAGGGTGGAGCTTTGCCCCCTCCGCTGTCCCCAGGATGTGCCTTCCCTCTGGGGTGTCACTCCAGGCCTGTTGGGTTCTGCCCGGCCTGTTTTATTGGCGGCCTGGGCGGGTGGAGGTGTGGCCTGGGCTGGGGGGTGGCTGGGGTGGGACCCAGCCCCTGGGAAGTCTCTTCCTCACCCAGGCCATTAGGACTGGCCCTGGGTGGAAGGGACTTTAGGCTGGAGTGTGTTACCGTCCTAGACATCCAGCCCACTTGGAGTCCCAGAGGACTGGGCAACTCCAGACTCCTGTTGCCCTGCGGAGACTGTGAGGTCTACGTGGGAGGCTCTGTGGTCACCCAGACCTGGGTTCAAACCCCAGCCCCATGTGTCCAAGCGAAGGGTCCCTGAGCCTCAGTTGTCCTCAACTGTGAAATGGGACCACCCTGGTGCCCCCTTCCCTGACACCTGTTGGTGCCCATCTTAACCTCCTGAACTCGATTCATCCCTCCTTGAGTGCCATGGGGGGAGTACTGTTATCCACGCCGTTTTGCAGGTGGGGAAACTGAGGCCCAGAGAGGTTGGGGCTTGGATGTTGCTGTTGAGTTAGCTGTTGAGTTAGCCGAGGGCCCGTATACAGTAAGCAGTCAATCTCGGCCAGCCACCATCTCTGTTGGCCTGAGATGGGAGGATACCTGGATACCTGGAGTCCGGGCTGGGCCACTCCAACAGGGATTCAGGCAGCAGCTGGAACTTAGAATCCACCTGACTGGGCCCGGAGCCTACTGGCCAATCACAGGCCAGGAACGCCCATTCCCCCACCCTGCTTGTGAAGCAATAATCCAAGATCTCCTGGGGCAGACAGTCTGGCCACAGTGTGTTTCTCTGTGGCCCAGAGCTGAGCGACCTTGCTACCCAGGCCCTCAGTAGGGTGTATGCGAAGAGCCTGCGCCTCTGCCTCCAGGAAGGCCTCCAGGTCTGCATCCTGCATGAGATGGACATGAGAGCTGATCCCCAGGGCCTTCATGGGGAAGGAGGGGGCCTGCGGAGCTCAGATCTGCTCTGACCATCCCTTTTCTCCCCCCTCAGGTTTCTGCAGATGCGTGAATGAGCCGGATGCCAGCCTCTGTCCCCTGGAGCCCAGCGTGAGGAAGAGGCATGCCCTGTCAGCCTTCAGCCTGAGCCCGGCGGCCCCCGCCCCCGCCCCCTGCCACCCTGCACTGCCCCGGCTCCCCCGCGGCCCCCACGCTGCAGTGCGGCCGGGCCCCCTCCCCGCAGGGGCCGCCCCCGCCGCCCACCCCTAGCGCCCGTGGTGGTGGTGGTGGTGGTGGTGGTGGTGGCCCAGGCCGCAGGGCCATGAAGCTACAGGCCGTGATGGAGACGCTCTTGCAGAGGCAGCAGCGGGCGCGCCAGGAGCTGGAGGCCCGGCAGCAGCTGCCCCCTGATCCCTCCACTGCACCCCCCGGCCGGGCCCGGGCTGCTGCCGACGAGGACAGAGAGCCCGAGAGTGCTCGGATGCAGCGGGCTCAGATGGCTGCGCTGGCCGCCATGCGGGCTGCAGCTGCGGGCCTGGGACACCCGGCCAGCCCCGGTGGCTCTGAGGATGGGCCCCCAGGCTCGGAGGAGGAGGACGCGGGCCGGGAGGGGACACCCGGCTCGCCTGGCCGAGGCAGAGAAGGGCCGGGAGAGGAGCACTTTGAAGACGTGGCCTCCGATGAGGACATGTGAGTTGGGGTCTGGGGCAGGGCCTTCTGAGGGCTGTTACTGGCTCTGAGCCGTCACTCTGCTCATCTGCAGAATGGGAGTAAGGGTCCTGCCACTGGGGTGTCATGCCTGTAATTCCAGCAGTTTGAGAGGCTGAGGTGGGAGGATCACTTGGGCCCAGGGCTTGGAGACCAGCCTGGGCAACATAGCGAGACCCCATCTCTGCAAAAAATTACCCAGGCATGGTGGTGCACCTGTGGTCCCAGCTACTGGGGAGGTTGAGGCAGGAGGATCCCTTGAGAACAGGAGGTTGAGGCTGCAGTGAGTTGTGATTGCTCCAGTGCACTCCAGCCTGGGCGACAGAGACAGACCCTGTCTCCAAAAAAAAAGGTTTTTTTAGCTGGGTGCTGTGACTCACACCCGTAATCCCAACATTTTGGGAGGCTGAGGCGGGTGGATCACCTGAGGTCAGGAGCTGAAGACCAGCCCGGTCAACATGGCGAAACCTCATCTCTACTAAAAATACAAAAAGTAGCTGGGCGTGGTGGCAGGCGCCTGTAATCCCAGCTACTCAGGAGGCTGAGGCAGGAGAATCACTTGAACCCAGGAGGCGAAGATTGCAGTGAGCTGAGAATGTGGTGGTTTTTTTTTTTTTTTTTTTTTTTTTAGAGAGAGTCTTGCTCTTTTCGCCCAGGCTGGAATGCAACGGCGTGATCTCTGCTCACTGCAACCTCTGCCTCCTGGGTTCAAGTGATTCTCCTGCCTCAGCCTCCCAAGTAGCTGGGATCACAGGCGCACACCACCATACCCGGCCAATTTTTGTATTTTTAGTAGAGACGGGGTTTTGCCATGTTGGCCAGTCTGGTCTCCAACTTCTGTGTTTTTTAATAAAGGGAGTAAGTGAGTGTCCTGTGGACCCTGTTCCCCTGAGCAAGTGTTTATCAACCCTGTACTATGTGCCGGGCAGTCAGCCTTTCAGGATGATGATAAAAATGTTCTCCATTTCTAATCTCTAGCACAGGAGTGGCCGCTAAACACTGGAAATGTCAGGGCAACTGAGGTCTGGGTTTTTAACTTTGTTTCATCTTTTTTTTGAGACGGAGTCTCGCTCTGCCGCCCAGGCTGGAGTGCAGTGGCGCCATCTCAGCTCACTGCAAGCTCCGCCTGCGGGGTTCATGCCATTCTCGTGCCTCAGTCTCCCAAGTAGCTGGGATCACAGGCGCACACCACCACGCCTGGCTAATTTTTTTTGTATTTTTAGTAGAGACGGGGTTTCACCGTGTTAGCCAGGATGGTCTCAATCTCCTGACCTCATGGTCCGCCCGCCTGGGCCTCCCAAAGTGCTGGGATTACAGGCGTGAGCCACCGCGCCTGGCTGTCTTTATTTCATCTTAGTTAACTTAAAGCAACGTAGCCACCGATGACGATGGCAGATTCAGCGTGAGGGGCAGATAAAATCTGCAGCCGGCCGGACCTGCATAGCGTGTGGGTCCCCCCAGGGCTGGTTGAGGGCTCACTTGCTGTGGGACCCTAGCCTCCAGGAACCCGCATCTTCCTGGGAGGACCTGAACAAGTAAAGATGCCGGGCGCGGTGGCCCATGCCTGTAATCCCAGCACTTTGGGAAGCCGGGGTGGGAGGATCGCTTGAGCCCAGAAGTTCAAGACCAACCTGGGCAACATAGTGAGACCCCATTTCTACAAAAAGTACAAAAATTAGTCGGGTGTGGTGGCATGCATCTGTGGTCCCAGCTACTTGAGAGGCCGAGGCGGGAGGATTGTTTGAGCTCGGGAGGTCAAGACTGCAGTAAGCTGTGATCACACCACTGTACTCCAGCCTGGGCAACAGAGAAGACCATGTCTCAAAACACCAACAAAACTGGCTGGGCACGGTGGCTACTCAGGAGGCTGAGGCAGGAGAATCGCTTGAACCTGGGAGGCAGAGGTTGCAGTGAGCAGAGATCGCACCATTGCACTCCAGTCTGGGTAACAGAGCGAGACTCCGTCTCAAAAAAAAAAAAAAAACCGGCCGGGCGCGGTGGCTCAAGCCTGTAATCCCAGCGCTTTGGGAGGCCGAGACGGGCAGATCACGAGGTCAGGAGATCGAGACCATCCCGGCTAACATGGTGAAACCCCGTCTCTACTAAAAAAATACAAAAAACTAGCCGGGCGAGGTGGCGGCGCCTGTAGTCCCAGCTACTCGGGAGGCTGAGGCAGGAGAATGGCGGGAACCCGGGAGGCGGAGCTTGCAGTGAGCTGAGATCCGGCCACTGCACTCCAGCCTGGGCGACAGAGCGCGACTCCGTCTCAAAAAAAAAAAACCAAACAAACAAAACCTAGCAAAGAAGCAGGTGATGTCAGGTTGTACAAAGGGCTGCAAGAAAATCTAGGAGGGTGCCGTGGAGGGGCAGTGGCCAGGGTGGGGTGGATGTCAGATAGCGGTGGGAGAAATCTCCCTGTGGAGGGACTGGGAGGTGGAGCTGAGACAGCATGCATGGTGCAGGAACCAACCTGCCACGATGATTCTCATTTTTTTTTTTTTTTTTCAAGAGACGGAGTCTTGCTCTGTGGCGCAGGCTGGAGTGCAGTGGTGCCGTCATAGGTCGCTGCAGCCTCCACTTCCTGGGCTCAAGGAATCCTCCCGCCTTGGCCTCCCAGAGTGCTGCAGGGATTATAGGCATGCGCCACCATACCTGCCCGCGTGATGCTTTTTTTTTTTTTTTTTTTTTTTTTTTTGAGACGGAGTCTTGCTCTGTCGCCCAGGCTGGAGTGCAGTGGCCGGATCTCAGCTCACTGCAAGCTCTGCCTCCCGGGTTGACGCCATTCTCCTGCCTCAGCCTCCCGAGTAGCTGGGACTACAGGCGCCCGCCACCTCGCCCAGCTAGTTTTTTATATTTTTTTTTAGTAGAGACGGGGTTTCACCGGGTTAGCCAGGATGGTCTCGATCTCCTGACCTCGTGATCCGCCCGTCTCGGCCTCCCAAAGTGCTGGGATTACAGGCTTGAGCCACCACGCCCAGCCCCGCGTGATGCTTTTCAAGGCCCCAGAATTCACGCTGTAGGGACGGCTTGTGCTGTTCTGGGCTGATTGGGAACAAAGTGGATGTCACGGCTGCCTCATGCAGGCTGTGTTCATGGGCGTGCTCTGCAGCCTGAGCTGGCGGCGGCCGGCTCTTCCTATTTCCAGAGAGGGAAACTGAGGCTGGGTGGGGCGTGGGTCTCTCCCTAGGTTGGTACGAGCCAGCACCTTCTCCCCTGACTCCTGCCCTCTCTGCTCACCCCAGGAAGCCCAAATGGGAGGAGGAGGAGATGGAGGAAGACCTCGGGGAGGATGAGGATGAGGAGGAGGATTACGAGGACGAGGAGGAGGAGGAGGACGAGGAGGGGCTGGGGCCCCCAGGCCCTGCCAACTTGGGCACCACAGCGCTGTTCCCCCGAAAGGCCCAGCCAGCCCAGGCCTTCCGAGGCGATGGCGTTCCCAGGGCGCTGGGGGGCCAGGAGCGGCCGGGGCCTGGCCCTGCCCAGACCGGAGGGGCCCATGTAGCTCCGCAGCTGCAGCCGCCTGACCACGGGGACTGGACGTATGAGGAGCAGTTTAAGCAGGTGAGTGGACGTGTCCCGTGTGGTAGCCCTTCGAAGGCCCTCGTTGCGCGGGGCGTGTGCTGAGCCGGGCGTCGAGTTGAGAGCTGGGGACTCCTGCGGTAGCTTCCTGTGCTTCCCTCCTGGCTGTGGGCTCGACCAGCCGGCTGTTCATTGCTCTGACGTGGGATTTGTGAGGCGTGCCCGCCAGGCAGGAGAAACCTGGGGGGCTTCACGGCCCCTGTATCGGAGGTGATGGGGCAGAGAGGGGAGGCGGGTCTGAGAGGGAGAGGCTGGCGCCAGCCCGAGCTGGGCGTGGGCTGGAGGAACCAGGCATGCGGGCGATGCGGGCAGAGAGGCCGGGGCCTTGGTGACGGGGTGACAAGGCCTCCTCCGTCCCCTGGCATCTGTGGAGAGCCATGGGGGGGTTGCAGGCTGCAGCCGGCAGCCGAGGGGACCTGGGGGTGACTCAGGTGTGACTGCAGGAGATGCAGGAGAAAGGGTCTGTGAGGCTCCGAGTGGATGGTTAAGGCCAGGGCCGGCAGGGGGGGTCTCAGGGACCCCAAGCTGAAGGAGGAAGTAGGGGCCGCTCCAGCCTTTCCCTGCAGGCGGCCAGGCCAGAGGAAGTGGCCGGGCGGGGGATGCTTTGAAGTTGGACCGTGCTGGGCCGGGCAGATGGAAACCAGATGGTGGCCAGGCTCACATTCCAGCCCTCGGCCAGCTGGGCTCTGCCCTGACCTCTGGGTGCGGCTGCGGGGAACCACCTCCTCGCCTGGGGCTGGAGACTGGTCTGGGCTCCCGCAGGGAGGTGGGTGATGGACACGCTGGGACATGCCTGCCTTGGGGCGGCCCCTTCAACCCTGGGCTCCCTGGGCTTCCGGAATCCGCTCCGAGGAGCCTCCTAGGAGGGGCCAAGGCACAGACACCCAGTGGGGCCTCCCGGGGCTCCTGACTCCAGGGGTGCCTGGTAGCTTAAGGGGCGTCTCTAACCCCAGCAACCCTCAGGAGACTTAAGTTTGAACTGCCTGGAAACTCACAAAGAGTAAAGAGCTGAAAGCTGGACACGGTGTGGGAGAATGGCCTGGGCTGCGGCGGGGACTCGGGGAGGGCCGATTCCACCCTGCTCCGGGACTCAGTTTCCCTCTCCTGCAGAAGGGGATACTCCATGGGCCACGCCGCCGCAAGTCCCATTTTGCCAGTGAGAAAACAGAGGCTCAGCGTTGGGACAAGGGGTCTTGTGATCTTTTCTGGGTTTAAGATGGTACAGATGAGCGTATTGAGAGTGGATTCTCTTTAATTTCATTTGTTTATTCACCCAATATCGCTGTCTACCCGGGACTCAGCCCGCAGCAAGCCCTGGGCTGGGGGGCGGCAGGAGCTGGATAGAGACCTCCATCCCCGCAAGGTTATAGCCAAGCCCAGAGGGAGGGTCAAGGCCCCCCATTCAGTCGGTCCTTCGGGGGTCAGAGGTGGACCTGACCCTGGACACGTGCACCGCCCAGACAGCCGCGGCCTCCAAGGCCCAAAGCCGACGGGGGAGTTTTGGGGTGACCAGCCCAGATCAGGCAGGGACGAGGGGCCAGGCGCCCTGACCCCACAGCCTGCAGCGTGGCCAGAACAAAGGCGGGAGGCAGAAGCCACTGTCCAGCTTGTCTGGGCGATGCCCCGGGTCAGGGTCGAAGGTACCATGCAGGGTTTTCCTGCAGCGGGAAGCCAAGATGGGGAAACTGAGGCCAGAGCAGGGAGGCAGTCACTGTGTCACCAGCAGCCTCAGGTATTCATGGAGCTCCTGCCTCGTGCCTGGCCCCCTGGCCCCCCTGCACCTGCCCCCTGGGTGTACCGGGAACGGACTGCACAGAGGCCCTTAGAGGTAGACTAAAGCTCGGTTTGTGTGTAGGGACCTGGTGCCGCCTCCGGGCTGGGTCTTGTGTGTAGGGACCTGGTGCCGCCTCCGGGCTGGGTCTTGTGTGTAGGGACCTGGTGCCGCCTCCGGGCTGGGTCTTGTGTGTAGGGGCTGGGTGCTGCCTCCGGGTCTTGCAGGAGACGGGATTGGGACTCTGAGAAGATGGGGGCCGAGGGAGGGTTGTGGGCAGTGGGGCTTGGGGGAGGCCCCCGCCCTGCAGTCCTGTGATTTTTTTTTTTTTCCCCAGAGAAGGGCTCTCGCTGTGTTGCCCCGGTTGGTCTCAAACTCCTGGGCTCAAGTGATCTGCCTAACTCAGCCTCCCAAAGTGCTGGGATTGCAGGCCTGAGCCACTGCGCCTGGCCGGGCCTGGGATCTTACTCTGGACCGTTCGTGGCAGGTCCAGCTGCTGATGCTGCCACCCGCCCAGCTGGCCAGGCACCTGCATTCCCAGTGTCAACAGTGGCCTGGGCCCAACCAGCCCAGTCAGTGTTACCCCTGCACCTCCGCTGGGGCCCCTGTTGACTCTGGCGCCTGCCCCACCCCCTTCCTGGCACGTGGCAGCCCTGGCCCGCCGGCCGGCCGCTTGGCACTGTCTCTGCCTCTTCCTCCCAGGTCCTGGCAGGCCTCGGGGCTAACTTCCGCCTGCAAATCCTCGACAGCTGTGAAATTCTGCTGTCGGCTGCAGGTCTGGTGGGTGGCCAGGCTGCAGGGGGGGCCGGGCGCAGCAGGCTCAGGGCCACGAGTTCTTTCCCTGGACACCTGGAACCTCACTGCCTGGGGCCTGGGGACGTGCAGTTTTGGAGGCCAGCACGTGTCAGGCAGTGATTAGGATCTCAGCCTCTTGATGCCTGACGTAGCCTCCTGGTGGCCTCCCGTCACCCACACAGCAGGCCTGGGTTCTAGAAAGTGGCCACGGTAGGATTTTGTCGGATTATGATTATAATTTTTGAGACAGGGTCTTACTCTGCTACGTAGGCTGGAGTGTAGTGGTGCCGTCCTAACTCCCTGCAGCCTCAATCTCCCAGGGTCAAGCGATCCTCCTGCCTCAGCCTCCTGAGTAGCTGCGAGCACAGACGGGTGCCACCACACTCAGCTAACTTTTGTAGAGATGGGGTCTCACTATGCTGCCCAGGCTGGTCTAGAACTCCTGGGCTCAGGCAATTTGCCCGCCTTGGCCTCCCAAAGTGCTGGGATTACAGGCGTGAGCCACCGCACCCCACCATGGTGGGATTTTATTTATTTATTTATTTTTTAATTTATTTATTTGAGATGGAGTCTCACTCTGTCACCCAGGCTAGAGTGCAGTGACATGATCTTGGCTCACTGCAAGCTCCGCCTCCCGGGTTTACGCCATTCTCCTGCCTCAGCCTCCCGAGTAGCTGGGACTACAGGCGCGCACCACCTCGCCTGGCTAGTTTTTTGTATTTTTTTTAGTAGAGACGGGGTTTCAATGTATTAGCCAGGATGGTCTCAATCTCCTGACCTCGTGATCCACCCGTCTCGGCCTCCCAAAGTGCTGGGATTACAGGCTTGAGCCACCGCGCCGGGCCAAAAAACAGCTTTATTGGGCTATGGTTCACATGCCATACAGTTCACTGTTTTAAGTGTAGAGTTCGGGCCCCGCACAGTGGCTCACACCTGTAATCCCTGCACTGTGGGAGGCCAAGCCGGGCGGATCGCCTGAGCCCAGGAGTTCGAGACTAGCCTGGGCAAGGTGACGAAACCCTGTTTTTACAAAAAAAAGAAAAAAAAAATTAGCAGGGCGTGGGGGTGCACACCTGCAGTCCCAGCTACGTGGGACCCTGAGGTGGGAGGATCACCTGAGTCTGGGAGGCGGAGGCTGCGGTGAGCTGTGATTGCAACACTGGACTCCAGCCTGGGTGACAGAGCAAGACCCTGTCTCAAAAAATAAATACAAACAAAGTATAAACTCAGCCGGGCGTGGTGGCGAGTGCCTGTAATCCCAGCTACTCTGGAGGCTGAGACAGAATCGCTTGAACCCAGGAGGCCGAGGTTGCAGTGAGCCGAGATCGTGTCGTTGCACTCCAGCGTGAGTGACAGAGCGAGACTCCCTCTCAAAAAAAAAAAAAAACAAGAACAAAGAAAAAAAAAGAAATGGGATCACACACCGCATGGCCTTCTGTGTCTGGCGTATCTCACTGAGCGTGACGTCCTCAAGGTGCATCAGCACCATGGCCTGGGTTAGAGTCTCCTTCCTTTTCATGGCTGAGTCATACTCCGCTGTGTGGATGTGCCCTATTGTGTCTACCAGTTCAGCTGTCGATGGCCACTTGGTTGGTTTCTGCCTTTTGGGTTTGTAGCGCTGGACAGGTTTTTATGTGGGCGTATGTTTTTGTTACTTTGGGGTGTAGCTGGGTCTGTTGGTGTCTTCATATTAACACATCAGAGGAACTGCTGCACTGTTTAGCAAGCAGCTGCCCACCTTACCTTCCCACCAGTCACAGATGTGGGTTCCAGTTCCTCTACATCCTCAGCACTTGTTACTGTCAACTTTTTTTTTTTTTTTTTTGAGACAAGAGTCGTGCTCTGTCACCCAGGCTGGAGTTCCCGAGTAGCTGGGATTACAGATGCCCATCACCACGCCCAGCTCATTTTTGTGTTTTTAGTAGAGACAGGGTTTCACCGTGTGGGGCAGGATGGTCTTGAACTCCCAACCTCAGGTGATCCTCACACCTCAGCCTCCCAGAGTGCTGAGATCACAGACGTGAGCCACCGCGCCCAGCCTATGGCCGACATTTTGGTCCTGGCCTTCCTTGTCGGGGTGGCGTGGTTTCTCACTGTGGTTTTGATTTTTATTCAGTGTTGGGATTTCTGCCTCCGCTTTCCATGGTAAAGCTTGCTCCCCATGGAACGTGCAGGTGAGCTCAGAGGCGTAGGAATGGCAGCACTAGCCAGTCTCATGAAGAAAGTCACTGAGTGTTTTAGACAGGTCCTTTCCCAGATCCTCACATGATCCCACAAGGAAGAAGCTGCTGTTGAACCTGTTGTGCAGGTGAGAAACTGAGGCCTGGGAACGATGATACGACCTGTGCACAGTCTCATGAGGGAAGTGTCAGAGCTGGAGTTTGATCCTGGGATGCACCCACCAGAGAGAACCCAGGAGTGTGTGGGTGGATGGCCCGGGGAGCCTCTGGCGGGATGGTTTTGAGGAAACCCAGCTGCCCCTCGGTTTTTTTTTGTTTTGTTTGGAATGAAGGTGGTTCGGCCAGGGCAGACCTCAATGCTGTCCTCACATCCAGGTCTCTGGGCCTGGCAGCTGGGCGTTTGTGGGCACTGGGGCAGCGACAGCCACCAGCACCTCTCGGGCTCAAGGCCAGACACACCTCGCTGGGCCCAGCCCCAGAGACCACTGGGTCCTCACCACGGTGCCTGCCAGGCAGCTCTCGGGGGGTGAAGCAGGACCCCAGCAGGAAGCAGGCGTCCAGTTCTGGTTTTTTTTGGTCTTTTCAGCTCATTTGGTTTTTTTAATTGTGGAAAATACACATAGATACATTATTTTATCTCTTTTTTTTTTTTTTTTTGAGACAGAGTCTCTCTCTGTGGCCCAGGCTGGAGTGCAGTGGCGCGATCTCTGCTCACTGCAGGCTCCGCCTCCTGGGTTCACGCCATTCTCCTGCCTCAGCCTCTCGAGTAGCTGGGACTACAGGCGCCACCACACCTGGTTTGTTTATTTATTTATTTATTTATTTATTTATTTATTTATTTATTTTTAGACGGAGTCTTGCTCTGTCACTGAGGCTGGAGTGCAGTGGCACAATCTCGGCTCACCACAACCTCTGCCTCCTGGGTTCAAGCAATTCTCCTCCCTCAGCCTCCTGCATAACTGAGATTACAGGCGCCCACCACCATGCCCAGCTAATTTTTGTATTTTTAGTAGAGACAGGGTTTCACCATGTTGGCCAGGGTGGTCTCGAACTCCTGACTTTGTGATCTGCTCGCCTCGGCCTCCCAGAGTGCTGGGATGACAGGCGTGAGCCACCGCACCCGGCCTCTCGATACGCTTTTGGTTCCAGAAGTAACACTTGACGCTCTTTTTGCAGAGAGGCAGAAAATGGAACGTTTACAGTGAACCCCAAGTCCCCCTTGACCTCTGGGGCATGAGCCGCGCGTTCTCCAGGCCTTTCTCTGCCCATGCGCACCCAGGAATGTGACCTGGGAGGTATCTAACGTGATCTTCAGCGGAGGCCGAGAGGGTCCTCCCACCGCTGGCTTCGAGGAGCTGTTTATCGCGGTGCGTTTGCGTTGTAATTGGGATGTTCCGAGATGCCTGGTTCTTTTCAGCTGTGTGGATGTTCCCCTCGTGGCCCTGGACACCGACATATCCATCCACACGCTTCCCGCGGTCATTTCCCTGTTGTAAACAATACCATAATGAACATCTCTGGGGCGTGGGAGGTGCTTGGAGCAGTGTGCTTGGGAGGAGGTAGGGAGCTGGAATTGCCAGGGCTCTGGGAGAAGCGGGTGCACGTTTTCTTCATCCTGTCCTGGAGACCGCCAGGCTGGTGGGACCCAGAGCTGGATGTGAAGGTAGCATTGGGATCTGCCCTGGGCTCACCACCTCCATTGCAGACTGAGATCTCGGAGGGGCCTCTGGGCTTTCCCAAATCCCTCGAGGGGTCAGGTCTGGGCTAGAGGAGATTGAGGGGGAGGCTGCCCAGAGGAAGAGGCACTGGGGCTGGGGCTTTGCAGAATGTGTAAGAGTTCGTTAGTGAGACAGTGATCCTGCCTGTTGGATCGCTGTGGCTGGAGCGTAATGTGTAGGGCCAAGGTGGCCAATTTTTTGGCTTCCCTGGGCTACATCGGAAGAAGAAGAATTGTTTTGGGCCTCACGTAAAATACAGTAACGCTAATGATACCTGATGAGCCAGAACGTTTGCAAAAAAAATCTCATTGCGTGTTAAGAAATTTACACATTTGCATTGGGCTGCGTTTAAAGCCATCCTGGGCCGTGGGGCAGTCAAACTCGGTGTAGCAGGAGCGGTGGGCAGAGCATCAGGGCACCCAGAGCTGGGCTCAGCGGGGAGCCTTGGTAGGGTTTGGAGCTGGGAGAAGGAGGCTGGGAGGACAGAACGGAGGCACCCTTGGTCCAGGCAGGAGTAGAAGAGGCCAATGCTGCAGCTGGGCTTCTGGGGCATAAGAAGGAGAAGGTAGAATTTTCCCAGCCCAGGCGGGTGCTCCAGGCAGATGGTGCAGCTGGGGCCTTTGCCCAGAGGTCAGGCAGCAGGTTCCAAGTGCACAGAGCCAGCGGCTATGTTTGAGACAGAGTGTGTTTGTCGAGAGGGCCCCGAGCCAGGCCCTCGGCTGCCAGCCCTGGTGCCTTCCTGGGCCTCCGGGAGGCCTGGCTGCACGTGAGCTGGGGGGAGGGCCGTCGGGAAGCCCCCCGGCGTCTGGTCCTCCCGCCGGGGCAGCGCCTGCCTCATCAAAGCCGCTGTGGCTGCTGGCGCCGCGCCAGCCCGGGCCCTGGAGGGCGAGGGGAGGGTGCCTGCCCGCCAGCCCCTGGCACCATGCCCCAGCCTATGCCCATGCCAGGAGCCTCGCTGACTCAGCCGGAAGAGCCTTATCTGGCCCCTGCACCACCGCCTGGCCACCGGGTCACCGCCGCGGGGTCACCGCCGCCGTGGCCTGGCCCCACGCCCACCGCCGGCGTCCCACCCTGGTCGCTGCTGCCAAGCGCCGGCCACGCCCCATGCTTTCTAATAACACACGCGGCAGCCCGAGGGAGCGGTGCCCGCAGGCAGAGAGTGTCCCCGCGTGGTGCCTGGGCGGGGAATGGGCGTGGCAAACCGCTGTGGCGTGCGTGCGAGTGTGCACGCTGGGGCTGTGGCCGGGCAGCATTGTGGGTCTGGTCTTGTGGCACCCTGCCTGGGAGGGGTCTTGCCCCAGAGACGGCATCTTTGGACCCTCCATGGCCTCTGCCCACCGGGCGCCTGCTGGATTCTGTGGGTCTCATGTGTGGGGCTGTGTGCACCCAGCCAGCGCCACCTCACACGTCCGCCTGCATGTCCCCAGCCAGCACCACGGTGTTTGTTCAGGTCTCTGTGTGCTGAGTGACGTGACAAACTTCCCACGTCCCTGTTTTGCGTGGACCTGTTGGTGAGTGTGTCCAGGCGCGCGTCTGCCCTGCTGTCCGGTGTGAATGTTTATGTTGGGGTGATGGTCTCTTGTGTAGGCATTTTTTTAACGATAAAGATGGGATCTCGCCATCCTGTTGCCCAGCCTGGTCTCAAACTCCTGGGCTCAAGTGATCCTCCCACCTTGGTCTCTGAAAGTGCTGGGATTACAGGCGTGAGCTGCTGTGTTGGACTGGTCTCCTGTGTTTTGTGTGGATGTGGCTGTGTGTGTGTGTCAGGGGTGGCTGCAAGCGTATGTGTGTGTGCACGCCGAGGCTGGAAAGTGTGCGTCCAAAAGCGTGCCTGCCTGGGCTCCCCGCGTGTGCACAAGTGTGCCTGTGATGGACGACCTTCCTGTGTGCCTGAGTGTCTGGGGGCCTCGTGCTGGCCCCTGAAGCATGAGGTCACGGTGGGGCCTGTTAACCATTAGCCCCCCGGGGCTGCCAGAGAGTGGTGCTGTCTGTCTTGGTCAGCGGTGCGCATCGGCCGCAGGGCACAGATCAGCGCCCGCCCTGCCCGCCGTGGGCTCTGGAGCCAGCTTAGCTGACGGAGCCCTGGTGACCGCCAAGCTATGGACAGGGCCTCTGGGGGTGCACCCCCACCCTCTCTGACCCAGAGGAGCTGCCGGCAGAGCCCTGTCCTCTCTTGCCTCAGTTTCCCTGCTGGACACAAAGGGCTGAAGTCCAGGTCCCTTCGATGCCCCAAATTCTCTGTCAGTCCTGACCAGGGCATGGCATACCAGGGGCTTCACCCACGAGGGACGCTTGACTCAGGGTCCTCTTCACTGGCGTCCGGGAGCCGCTGCGGTGCCGACCTGGTGGGTGGCGCACGGGGGGCGGGTGCGGACCGCCTCTTCTCCGCTCTGCCGACTGCACACGGCCAGAGGACAATTGGGGGTCACAGGGTTAAACGGTGACTAATCTGGCCATTGAAGGCCCCGGCGCCGGGATGTGGCCTTGCCCCTTGGTCAGGGCTGGGCTGGGGGTCCGTGGGCCGAGGCGGGTGGGCAGGGAGTGGGTGGAGGCCGCTGGCCCGCAGGCCCTGGTTCTGGCCAGGCTCAGGAAATGGGCTCCCTGGGGACTCAGGCCCCATGCCCAGAAGCCACGCCGGACACATGTCCGATTCCATGCCCAGCAGCCTCCTCTGCCACCCTCGGAGACAGAGAACGTGAGAGCAGATGAGAACCCGCTTTCCAGGAGGAGCCCCGTCCTGGATTGGATGGCGTCCCCCGAAACTCAGGTCCACCCGGAACCTCAGAAAGGAACTGCATTTGGAAATAGGGTCTCTGCAGATGTTGTTAGCTTCAGTGAGGTCCTGTGGCGTCGGGTGGCCCCAAATCCCATGCCGGTCGGTTGTCCTCTAAGGGGGAGGTCACGCTGTGATCCCTGCGCTTTGGAAGGCCAAGGCAGGAAGATCGCTTGAGTCCAGGAGCTTGAGACCAGCCTCAGCAACAGAGCGAGACCCCGTCTCTACACAAATTAGCTGGGTGTGGAGTGCACGCCTGTGGTCCCAGCTACTCAGGAGGCTGAGGTGGGAGGATCACTGGAGCCTAGGAGTTTGAGACTAGCCTGGGCAACATAGTGAGACCCCATCTGTAAAAAGATAATAAAATTAGCTACATGCGGTGGTTTGCTACTGTGGTCCCAGCTACCCAGAAGGCTAAGGCGGGAGAATTGTTTTGAGCCCAGGAGGTCGAGGCTGCAGTGAGCTATAGTGGCACCACGGCACTCCAGCCTGGGCGACAGGGCAGGACCCTGTGTCAAAAAAAGAAAAAAAAAAAAGGACGGGCATGGTGGCTCAAACCTGTAATCCCAGTGCTTTGGGAGGCCGAGGCGGGCAGATCACCTGTGGTCTGAGGTTTGAGACCAGCCTGGCCAACACGGTGAAACCTTGTCTAAAATACAAAAATTAGCTGGGCCTGGTGGCAGGTGCCTGTAATCCCAGTTACTTGGGAGGCTGAGGCAAGAGAATTGTTTGAACCCGGGAGGCGGAGGCTGCCGTGAGCCGAGATTGCGCCACTGCACTCCAGCCTGGGCGACAGAGCGAGACTCCGTCTCAAAAAAGAAAAAAGAAAAGAGAAATTTAGACACAGACACTTGAGGAGATAACTGTGTGGAGACAGAGGCAGAGGCTGGAGCGATGTGGCCACAAGCCAAGGACACCTGGAGCCCCCAGAAGCTGGGAGAGGAGGGAAGGGCCCTCCCCTGGAGTCCCACTGATACGCTGATCTCAGACTTGTGGAGAGAGGACATCTCTGCTGACGTGGCACCATGCCCTGAGCGAGGTTAGGGCAGAAACACCAGGCTTTGCCTCCCTGGGCGCATGTGTCTGAGCCTGACCGTCTCATGGGCACTTACGGGGCACCTGCTTTATGCCAGCTCACCTGCGTACTGGGGACACAGCCGTGCATAGAGCAGAAGCTCCTGCCCCTGGCGCTGGAGTCCCGACGGCGGGCAGCGTGGTGGAGGGCGGGCCTGTCTCGCCGTTATCTCCCGGGCGTGTCTGCTCCCCGTGTGTCTGGCTGCAGGGGCGCGTCTGGGGTGTGTGTGTGTGTGTGTCTGCGTGGGAGTGGCTGACTGTGTGGCTCACGGAAGCCTGTCTGGGTAGGAGTGTCGGTGGTGGGGTTCCCTCGCGGCCATGGTGTGTGTCTCTCGCGTGGCAGTCCCCGGCCTCAGCCCCGTTGCTCCGGTGCCCCCAAACCTTTACCCATCTCAGGGGCACCACGCTCACTGCTACAAAAGTGGGTCTTCCGGGCACGTGAGTGTCCCCCACCCAGGACCCCTGACCCCGGCCCTGGGAGGGCCCCACTGCCAGCCTGGCTGGACCTCCTTCATAGTCTGGTTTTCGGGGATGGATTTTGAGACAGGGTCTCGTGCTGTGGCCCAGGCTGGAGTGCAGCGGTGCAGTCATAGCTCACTGCAGCCTCCACCTCCCGGGCTCCAGTGATCTTCCCCCTTCAGCCTCCCGAGTAGCTGGGAGCACAGACAGTCACCACCACACCCGGCTAATTTCATTTTATTTCTTGGAGACACGGTCTTGCTGTGCCATTTCTCTGGGAGCAGGCTGGGCGTCTCTGCCCCAGCTGGCACCCTGCCCGGCCACCGGCCCCCCCAGTTGGCCACGTGCCCAGCCCTTGGGGGCACTTGGACCTGGTTCTTGGGGAGGAACTAGGCAGATCACCTCTGGTTATTCATTGCTTTAATGCCACCTGGTGGGAGAGAGCCCAGCCACGCCAATGTGCAGCGATCCCAGCTCTGCCCGACCTGGGCCAGCCGCCTGTGACCTCCTCTGGGCCGCAGTTTCCCCGCCCATAAGACAGGGATGGCATCGGAAGGAGTGCAGCTCCTGTGACTTCGTTTTCATCCTTGGCCATTACGGTTCCCCAGGTTTCTCTGACTCCTGTAAGGAGGGGATGGTGTACAGCGTGGGCCCTGCTGCCTGCCCTGGGCGGCCCCAGTCCACCTCCGTCTGCTCCCTGCGGGGTGAGGTGTCCCTGGAGCAGACACAGCCTTGAGTGACTCCTCCGAGGCTGCTGCCCACGGTAGGGGCAATTCCTTCCTGTCCTTGACCTGGGGTTCTGGCAGAAGCTCCTGCCGGATGTGCCCGAGGGACCCCGGATCCTGAGCCCACCAGGGCGGGCCCTTCCTCTTGACTCCCGGGTGAGAGGTGGGATGCGGCCCCTTCCTTCCTGCAGCCGTCTTTGGGCTCAGACTACAGGTGGGCCCATGTCTCACTGTGGGGACGGCGTCGACGTGGCCGGGCCAGGCATGTTCTGGCCCCTTGGACTGCCCGGCTCCTGCTGCTGGTGCCTGGCTGCATTTCTGTTCAGAGAACCTGGGCTGGGAGTGATGGGACCGCAGTCTCCCACCAGGTGCCTCTTTTCTTCTGGGGCTTTCTGGGACTGTCCAGGTCCAGTCTGCAGAGAACCCCAGGACAGAGTTAATTGCCGAGTGCCCAGCCCTGGACAAAGTACTTGGACCCTGTGGTTCCTCGAAGCCCATTTCTCAGCAGGGAAAAATGAGAGCCACAGAGGCAGGGCCCCGGTGTCCAGGTGGGAGCATGAGGGCGTATTGTGGGTGGGCCGGCCGGTCTGCGGGGCGGGGCCCTGTGTGGGACACCCCAGCGTGGCAGGTTCAGCACTGCCTGGGGGAGAGAACACTGGGTATTTCATTTTTATTTTTATTTTTATTTTATTTTATTTATTTTTTTTTTTTTGAGACGGAGTCTCACTCTGTCGCCCAGGCTGGAGTGCAGTGGCCGGATCTCAGCTCACTGCAAGCTCCGCCTCCCGGGTTCACGTCATTCTCCTGCCTCAGCCTCCCGAGTAGCTGGGACTACAGGCGCCGCCACCTCGCCCGGCTAGTTTTTGTATTTTTAGTAGAGACGGGGTTTCACCGTGTTCGCCAGGATGGTCTCGATCTCCTGACCTCGTGATCCGCCCGTCTCGGCCTCCCAAAGTGCTGGGATTACAGGCTTGAGCCACCGTGCCCGGCTTTATTTTTATTTTTTTGAGACGGAGTCTCGCTCTGTCGCCCAGGCTGGAGTGCGGTGGCGCAATCTCAGCTCACTGCAAGCTCCGCCTCCCGGGTTCACGCCATTCTCCTGCCTCAGCCTCCGGAGTAGCTGGGACTACAGGCGCCGCCACCTCGCCTGGCTAATTTTTTGTATTTTTAGTAGAGACGGGGTTTCACCACGTTGGCCAGGATGGTCTCAATCTCCTGACCTCATGATCCGCCCGCCTCAGCCTCCCAAAGTGCTGGGATTACAGGCGTGAGCACCGCGCCCAGCCTGGGTATTTCTTTTTTTGTTTGTTTGTTTTTTTACTTTTACTTTTTCCTTTTTATTTATTTATTTATTTATGAGACAGAGTCTCGCTCTGTCGCCCAGGCTGGAATGCAGTGGCACGATCTCGGCTCACTGCAACCTCTGCCTTCCGGGTTCAAGCGAATCTCCTGCCTCAGCCTCCCAAGTAGCTGGGATTACAGGCGCCCACCACCATGCCCAGCTAATTTTTTGAATCTTTAGTAGAGACGGGGTTTCACCATGTTGGCCAGGCTGGTCTTGAACTGCTGACCTTGTGATCCGCCCGCCTTGGCCTCCCAAAGTGCTGGGATTACAGGCATGAGCCACCACACCTGGCATACTTTTTTCTTTTTATTTATTTATTTATTGATTTATTTTTAGATGGAGTCTTCCTTTGTTGCCCAGCCTGGAGTGCACTGGCCTGATCTCGGCTCCCTGCAACCTCTGCCTCCCGGGTTCAAGCAATTCTCCTGCCTCAGCCTCCTGAGTAGCTGAGATTACAGGCGCTAATTACATGCCCGGCTAATTTTTGTGTTTTTAGTAGAGATGGGGTTTCACCATGTTGGCCAGGCTGGCCTCAAGCTACTGACCTCAAGTGATCTGCCTGCCTCGGCCTCCCAAAGTGCAGGGATTATAGGCGTGAGCCACTGCACCTGGCTAATTTTTTCTTTTTTTAATCCCAGAGGCTTCAAAACTAAGATTCTGTTTGTGTGTTTGTTTGTGACAGGGTCTTGCTCTGTTGCCCAGCCTGGAGTCATCACGGCTCACTGCAGCCTCCACCTCCTGGGCTCACGCGATCCTCCTGCCTTAGCCTCCCATGTAGCTGGGATTACAGGTGTGCGCCACCATGCCTGGCTAAGTTTTGTTTTTGTTTTTGTGAAAACAGGATTTTGTCATCTTGCCTGGGCTGGTCTCAAACTCCTGGGCTCAAGCAGTCTGTCCGCTTCGGCCTCCCACAGTGCTGGGATCCCACAGTGGGAGCCACTGTGCCCAGCCCCCACTGAGATTCTGCATTTGTGGCTTCCTGATCCTTTGAAATGTTTTCTGGGTGCCCCCCAGTGCTGGGCACCGTGGGGTGTGTCTGAGTGTGGCCCGGGGCACCCCCTGCTGTCAGCCCAGATCTGCGTGTGTGTCTGCATCTGTGAAATGGGTTTCCTGGCAGACAGAGGGGTTGCTTAAGGCCAGTGTCCTGGGTGGGTGGTGGGGACTCCACTGGGGACTGCAGTCCCCGGAGTTCCATGTCATTTCTCGCCGCCATGCTGCCTCCTGCCTTCTCTGCACCAACTTTCTGGAAGTGCCTGTCAGCTGATGCCTCCCCAGCCGCATCTCAGCGCCAGGCCTGCCGCTGCCCTCCCGTCCTCATGTGTCTCAGTTTCCCCAACTGTGACACGGGCTGGCAGCCGGTCAGGGTCTCCTCCCTGAGCGAGGGACTCCCCCATCCATGTCTCAGCCTCCACCCAGCTGGCCCAGGACCGTTTCCCAGGTGAGAAGACCGAGGTTGCAGGGTGGCGATCGCACGAAGGGCCCGTCACGGGAGAACGAGGAGGGTTGGCGTCAGCGAGCTCCCCCGGATCTCGTGATCCGGAAATCCAGAGAAATCCAGAGAAGCACCTTTACCGCGCTGGCTTCCCAGGCTGCGCCTCGTGGTCATCTCTGGAGCGCGTTATTAATATCCGCCCCGTGGGTGGGGCGCTGTGTATTTCCAGAGAGGGGCCTCGGGGCCCGCCAGGGCCGGGGGAGTGGAGCTGGCAGATGTTCAGCCCTGCCCAGAATCACTTCCCCAATTTCCCCACGCCCGGCAGGGCCCTCAGCATCTGCATCCGCCGAGGCCCGGCTGCGCTGACGGGAATTGAAAGCCTCGTGGCTTAGGCAGGCGGGGGAGCCCCCGGCTGGTCAGGTGCACTGGGAGCAACCCATGGCCAGGCTGAGCCCAGAGAGGGCAGGGAAGGGCCTGAAGTCACACAGCAGACACTAGCTAAGTAAGTGCCTGCTGTGTGCGGGCACAGGGTCACCCTACAAGTAAGCGCCTGCTGGGTGTGGGTGGCCCTGCCTTCCCCCAACCCTGCATTGCCCACCGGTCAGTCGGGGCCGCCTGTCTCCTGGTGTCTTACGTCGCAGTCCACCTGCCCCCGCTGACCTCTTCCTCCTGCTCCCTGAACCGGGAAGTCCGGGCCCTTTTTGGACACTGCATCTCCTCGGCGTACAAGATAGTCCAGGACATACAAGAGGTGCTCAATAACGGCTGCAGAGCGCACTGTCCTGGCAGAAACCCTGTGGGCTGACAGCCCCGTGTGGCCGGCCCTGTGGTCCGTACTCAGCTCTGCCGTCTCTGTCAGTCCTGGGAGTTTCCGCCACGGGAAAAACATCGAGACTGAAAATCCCCGGCGTCCCGGGGCCGCGCCGCAGCGCCAGCTTTCGCTTCTTGATGGCATCAGCCCTACCCCCACCATGGGTAAACTGAGGCCCGGAGAACGGGCAGGCTGGGGCGCGAGACTCCAGGTCCTCCAGGTCCTCCTGCCCCCCTGCCCTCCTCCCGCCTGCAGCCCCAGGCTCTGCTCCGACTTCATTCCTTCTTCATTCCTGCCTCATCCGTCCAGCTGTTCATTCCTGGCCTCTGGACTCTGTGGGAAAGGGAGGAGGGACGAGGCCTGGAATCTTTTTTTTTTTTTTTTTGAGACGGAGTCTCACTCTGTTGCCCTGGCTGGAGGGCAGTGGTGCAACCTCGGCTCACTGCAGTCTCCACCTTCCCAGTTCAAGCTATTCTCCTGCCTCAGCCTCCTGAGTAGCTGGGATTACAGGTGCCTGTCACCACGTCCGGCTAATTTTTGTATTTTTAGTGGAGATGGGGTTTCACCGTGTTGGCCAGGCTGGTCTCAAACTCCTGACCTCAGGTGATCCGCCTGCCTCGGCCTCCCAAAGTGCTGGGATTATGGGATTACAGGCACGAGCCACCGCGCCCAGCCAGCCTGGAGTCTACAGCAGTGATGTGGCTGTGGGGGCGCACTCTGGCCGCCTCCTTCCTGCCTCTCTGGGCTGTGGACAAGTGACAGGCTTTGCAGGTTGCTGGTGCTCTGCAAACCTGGTTACCAGACAGCTGTGGACCCCCTCCCTGCCTCAGTTTCCCCAAATGCAGAGCGGGACCCCAGGGGTGTAGAGAGGCAGTGCTGGGTCGCGCCCTCCCCACCCCTCCCAGAGGCAGCGTGGGTGCTTCTGTGGAGGGGGAGGCCCCAGGGCCCCCAGGGACCCTGCCACCTGGGCAGTAGTGGCCGCGGGTGCTGAGTCATCTCAGCCTCTGCCCTGGGCCTCCGCCGTGCCCGATAACAGGATTATCAGGCCTCCGGAAGGGGGCGGGGGACTGGGGGTGCTGTCAGTGGGTGGGAGCTGCCAGGAGTGGGGCTTCAGGGAGGGGCCGGGAAGGGGACGCCAGCACTGGAGGAAGGAGAGCTCCTTACGGCCTCTTTCTTTTTCTTCTTCCTCCAACTCCTGGCCTCAAGTCATCCTCCCGCCTTGGCCTCCCAAAGTGCTGGGATTATGGGTAGGAGCCACCGCCCCGGCCTTCCCCCGTCCTCCCGTGGACACCTGCTGGATTCCTAGCACTGTACCCCACAGACCCTGATTCTGTTTTTTTTTTTTTTTTTTTTTGAGACAGAGCCTTGCTCTGTTGCCCGGGCTGGAGTGCAGTGGCGCGATCTCAGCTCACTGCAAGCTCTGCCTCTCAGGTTCAAGTGATTCTCCTGCCTCAGCCTCTGCAGTAGCTGGGATGACAGGCACCCGCCACCACGCCCAGCTAATTTTTGTATTTTCAGTAGAGACGGTTTCTCCATGTTGGCCAGGCTGGGACTCCTGACCTCAGGTGATCTGCCCACCTCGGCCTCCCAAAGTGCTGGCACGACAGGTGTGAGTCACCGTGCCCGGCCCAGATTCTGCCTTCATGGGTGGGAGGCAGGCAGGTAAGATGGAAAGAGGCCGCCACTAGAATAAATGGATGAGTTCCCAGCCTGACCCCGGGAAGGTGCAGAGGGTCAGCGCAGGCCGTCGGCTGCTGCAGGAGTGAGAGGGGCCCAGGCGGGGAAGGGAGCATTCGGGGGAGCAGCCAGCGTGTGTACAGATGGCCGTAGTAGCCATGTGCAGGCTCGCGTGGGGCTCGCCCGGCAGGCAGGGAGTTGGGCCTTCTCCTGGGGGCAGTCAGGAGCCATGGTTGACCGTGGAGCAGGGGAGAGACCTGGTTTGATCTTCTTGACTTCCAAGCCCCTCGGTCCCTCCACCCTCGGAGGCTGCTGGAAGGAGGGGGCATCTCATTTTTCCATCCTGGCTGCTTTACGGGGATTGGGGGGATGAACATCGGCTCTTTCAGTTTAATGTTGTTGTAGTCTCAGTGAGTGAGTTCTTTTTTGTTTTCTTTTTTGAGACAGAGTTTCACTTTTGTCACCCAGGCTGGAGTACAATGGCACGATCTCAACTCACCACAACCTCAGCCTCCCGTGTTCAAACAATTCTCCTGCCTCAGCCTCCTGAGTAACTGGGATTACAGGGGTGCACCACCACGCCCGGCTAATTTTGTATTTTTAGGAGAGACGGGGTTTCTCCATGTTGGCCAGGCTGGTCTCGAACTCCCGACCTTAGGTGATCCGCCCGCCTCCGCCTCCCAAAGTGCTGGGATTACATGCGTGAACCACCACGCCCCGCCAAGCAGTGATTTATTTCTTGTCTGAAAACCAGAGGAAACAAAAATAGGTGGGACGTTTATACAGGAAGGTTCAAACCAGCTCAGTTCACGAGAGCCAAAAGGTGGAAACGGCTCAGGTGTCCGTTGAACGATAAATGGACAAATATAGTGTGACCCGTCCACCGTGGAACATGGTGCAGCCATGAGCAGGAGCCAGGCTCTGCCCCAGGCCTCAGCACAGGTGCACCCTGAGGACGTCATGCTCAGTGAGAGGTGCCAGACACAGAAGGCCACACAGTGTGATCCCGTTTCTATGAAATGTCCAGGACAGGCCCATCCACAGAGACAGGAAGGGGATGTGTGCGTGCCAGGGCTGGGGAGAGGACAGGGAGTGACGGCTGATGGGGACAGAGATTGTGGTTTACATAACACGGTGGATACACTAAAAGCTACTTAATTGTAAATCTTAAATTAGTTTACGCTGCAGCTGGACGCTGGAGGGCAGTGGCACAAACTCACAATCTCAGCTCACTGCAACCTCTGCCTCCTGGGTTCAAGCGATTCTCCTGCCTCAGCCTCCCAGGGATCTGGAATTACAGGTGCACATCACCACACCCCCCTGATTTTTGTGTGTTTCGTAGAGATGGGGTTTCACCACGTTGGCCAGGCTGGTCTACAACTCCTGACCTCTCAGGTGATCCTTCTGCCTCGGCCTCCCAAAGTGCTGGGATTACAGGCATGAGCCACCCCACCAGCCTTTTATAAGATCTTTTAAAAGCAGACTGCATTGGCTGGGTGCTGTGGCTCACACCTGTAATCCCAGCAGGTTAGGAGGCTGAGGTGGGCAGATCGCCTGAGGTCAGGAGTTCGAGACCAGCCTGAATGAGCACCATGGTGAAACCCCATCTCTACAAAAAATACAAAAATTGGCCAGGAGCGGCGGCGTGCGCCTGTGGTCCCACCTACAGGGGAGGCTGAGGTGGGAGGATCACTTGAGCCCAGGAGACTGCAGTGAGCTCTGACTGCACCACTGCCCTTCCAGCCTGGGCAACAGAGTTAGATCCTGTCTCAGAAAAATGAAAAAAAAAAATGAAGTAGACTAGATTAAAGAACCAAACCTTGGCCGGGCGCGGTGGCTCAATCCTGTAATCCCAGCACTTTGGGAGGCCGAGACGGGCGGATCACGAGGTCAGGAGATCGAGACCATCCTGGCGAACATGGTGAAACCCTGTCTCTACTAAAAAATACAAAAAACTAGCCGGGCGAGGTGGCGGGCGCCTGTAGTCCCAGCCACTCGGGAGGCTGAGGCAGGAGAATGGCGTGAACCCGGGAGGCGGAGCTTGCAGTGAGCTGAGATCGCGCCACTGCACTCCAGCCTGGGCGACAGAGCGAGACTCAGTCTCAAAAAAAAAAAAAAAAAAAAAAAAAAAAAAGAACCGAACCTCAGAGTTCCCCAGCTGGTCTGAGTGGTCCCGGCCGTTGGATGAATTCTCTGTTTCCCTCTGAGCCCTCAGCAGCCTAGGAACGCCCCGCTGGGTGTGTGGGCGCCTGGGAGGCTCAGGCCGCTGCCCGGAGGGGGCGGCTGCTGACTCAGACCTATTGCTGCCTCTTCTGAGTGTCCGCAGACCTATATCTGGCCTTAGAGGAAAACATACTTCTACACTTTCCCAGAAGCCATATTGGACAGTGCAAAAACGTGTCTTTTAGAGCATTTCTCAGGCTGGGCGCGGTGGCTTATACCCATAATCCCAGCACTTCCGAGAGGCGGAGGTGGGGGGATGGCCTGAGGTCAGAAGTTCGAGATCAGCCTGGCCAACGTGGTGAAACCCCATCTCTGTGAAAAATACAAAAAAAAATTAGCCGGGTGTGGTGGTGCGTGCCTGTAATCCCACCTACTCGGGAGGCTGGGGCAGGAGAATCTTTTGAACCTGGGAGGCGGAGGTTGCAGTGAGCCGAGGTCATACCACTGTCCTCCAGCCTGAGTGACAGAAAGAGACTTGGTCTCAAAACAAAAATAAAGTGTCTCCGGCTGGGCACGGTGGTTCATGCCCAGAATTCCAGCACTCTGGGAGGCCAAGGAGGGAGAATCACTGGAGCTCAGGAGTTTGTGCCCAGACTGGGCAACATAGCAAGACCCCATCTCTACAGAAAAAAAGTTAAAACTGGGCAAGATGGTGTGTACCTGGAGTCCCAACTACTCCAGAGGCTGAGGCGGGAAGATCACTTGAATCTGAGAGGCTGAGGCTGCAGTGAGCTGTGATCGTGCACTCCAGCCTGGGCCACAGAGCAAGACCCTGTCTCAAAAAAAAAGAAAAGAAAATTTATCTTCGTCTGACTTCTCTGTGCCAAGTCTCAGGCCAACCCTCCTGGAGGCTCAGGGCTCGGCAGGCCCCGCACGCCAGACACTGGGGTTGTTTCTTGGATTTCCCTGAATTTTGTGGCCAAAGACAGCGTCTGAAGGGCTGCAGCTGACCAGGTGCCTCCCAGCTCCTGCACCCCCACCCCGCTCCCACCATGGCCTCATTCCCAGGTGGGGCCCCATGGACTTTGGAACCTCCTGTGAGACAGGAGGGGACCTGGGGGGCAAAGGTTCTCCCAGGGGGCCCTTCAGACAGGCAGTTTCTTTACAGCCTGGGCCTCTGGGCCCAAGGACACCGCCCTGGGCCCTCCGCAGCTGCTGGGACCTGGTGGGAGTGCCCAGGTGGGGCCTTCCTGGGGACTGAGCAGGGAAACCACAGCCCCGGCGACATGACCTTGGGTGCTGCCCATCTGTGACCTTGGGTGCTGCCTTGTCCTGCCCTGCTGGGGGAGGGGCCGCCTGTGCTGGCCCCGGCTGCCCCCTCCTGTCCCAGCCAGCCCTTCCCTTGGATTTCCTGCAAACCTCCGGGGTCTTTTTCTGACCTTCCTCCCACCTCCCAGAGCTGGTGGGCTGGGGAGGGGAGTCCCGAACCAGGGCTGAGCTCCCTGGTTCCAGAGGGTTCCGGGCGGCCGGGGAGCCCCCTCCCCACTCCCAGGTGGCGCTGGGTTATCTTGCACCGTCCCCAGCAGACTCCACTGACCCCCTCGAAGCTGCCGTTTCTCTGCGAGGAGAAAATAATCAACATTTCGCCACAAACAAGAATTTCCTGTTTGCCCTTGGAGGGCTTGGGGGGGGGGTTATCTCTGTTTTTCCTCCCCTCCCCCACCGGCGCCACCTGAGCCCTGTGCCGTCGTTCGTCACAGGTGCCCACTCCAGGGGGGCCACCTCATCAGCAGGTGGGGGCGGCACCTCCCCCCCCAGGCCTCCCACACCCCCGGTGCAGAGCCGGGGGAGTGTCAGGGACCGGGGGCCATCCCCAGAGCCATGGAGTGTGTCCTGCAAGATCCATGTAACGGGCTCGGGCCGTGCAACGTTCTGGGAAGGAAACGAAAGAGGACTGAAGGGGTCAGAGGCTGAGGGGGGCGGTGGAGGGGCTCTGTTTAGAAGGCGACGTTTGGGCGGGAAGGCAGGAGCCGTGCGGGGACCTGGGAGCTGCATTCCGGGCAGAAGGAACAGTGCCACACAGGCTATGGGGTGGGGGTGTGTGTGTTTTACTCAGAAAGCCGCCAAGGCTGGGTCTGGTGGCTCCTGCCTGTAATCCCCGCGCTTTGGGAGGCCGAGGCAGGAGGATCACTTGAGGCCAGAAGTTTGAGACCGGCCTGAGCAATATAGCAAGAGCTTGTCTCTATAGAAATCCAAAAATTAGCCAGACATGGTGGTGCTTGCCTGTGGTCTCAGTGGCTCAGGAGGCCGAGGTGGGAGGTGGGTCTCACCACTGCACTCCAGCCTGAGTGACAGCGAGACCCTGTCTCTAAATAGAGCAGCCCAAGGTCAGGACGGAGGGAGCAGGAGAGGGCAGGGAGGGGCCAGGAGGGTGCCGAGGGGCTCTGAGAGGCTGTGGTCAGGGGAGGGTCATGCTCAGACGGCTGTGAAGAGCCCCCACCCCACTCTACCCAGCTGCTGAGTGGGGAAAGGTCTGGCAGGAGGGGCGGCTGGGGGACCTGGAGGTGGCTTGGCTCCACGCACTCTGTGCCTCGGTTTCCCCTTCTCCGAAGCAGGTGGTGCTGGGAAGGGGAGACGATGGGCCCAGCCTTAGTAATTAGGGGTCTACACCTTCCATCCCCCACAGCAGGACGTGGACAGAGCAGAGGGGACCCCCCGGGGAAAGACCCCAGGCCTGCCCTGCAGCCCCGCACTTTCCCAGGATCACACTGAGAAAGCAAGTTCATTTAACGTGCATATATTAGGCAACTGCTGTGTGCCCGATTTTGGATGCTAGCAACAAGATAAGAATTCCGCATGTTCCAGGGCAGACACACGAGAGACAAATGCGTGAATCTGCACATCTGGGGCCATGCAAGGGCTGGGGGGCCACGGGGGGCCGCGAACCAGAAACCCCGTGAGGCCGGTGGTCAGTAAAGGTGGGTGGGAGCAGAGCGTCTGCGGAGGTGATTTCGGTCCTGGGAGGACGAGGGCTCCCCTCCAGGAAGGGGATGACCACAGGGGACCCAGATGAAAGGAAGGGGCTGAGAAGGCCTTGGAGAGGAGAGGAACAGCCCGGGTGAAGGCGGCCTGTCGGGGCAGATGGGAGGGGCAGTGGGGGTCTCAGCAGAGGGGCACCTCCCGTGATGAGAGCGGGCCCCAGGGAGACCAGGCGGCGGGGACGGGAGGGCAGACCGCTTGTCTCAGCCCTTGGCCCCCGGGGAGGGAGTTTCCGGAGATTTCACCCACTCTCCAGCCTGGGTTTAGACCTCCTGTGGGTGCATGGTGGGCAGCTGATTTCAGAGCTCTCTGGTCGACATTTCAGAGGGGCAGGGTTTCAGCCACAGAACCCAGGTGAGAATCAAGGCCTGGGTTTGCCATGGGGTGTGCTGTGGCCCAGCAGTTCAACTCAGGATCTGGCCCACAAGGGGGGCCTGGACACTACCATGGGCAGCCTGGACATCGTCCCCTGCTTTCCCTTCCCTGGGGCCTTGGCCAGCTGGCCAGGGCGGGACACCCCCGGCAGGGGAGCGGAACCGGGGGCCAGAGACCCATAAAACCCAGGCCGCCTTTACTGCCGGCTTTGTTACTGGCTGCCCACAGCAACGGCCATGAGAGCCGCCTCCCCCGCCAGCAGCTGGGGCCCCCGCAGGTCCTCCCTTTACTGCCACACATCAGTGCCCCGGCCCCACGGGGGTCTGACCGTGCCTCGCCGTCGGCCCAGTTCACCCACCATTTGGCCTGGGGGTTAATGGCTCCCCCCCTCCAACCCCAACCCTGGCTGGTCCTACACAGGGCAGCTGATTGCTGCCGGGCACCTCAGTTTCCCCTCCCGGGATGTGAGGGTTGCTGGGGCTCCAGGTGCTTAGGGTAAAGCTGCTGTGTTTTCTCACATACTCTCCTTGAGAGGAGGGGAAACTGAGGCAGGAGGTGCGGTGAGGTTTCTTACAGGGGCTGTGCTGGGGAAGGGGGGGGGTCCAAGCAGGGTAGACCCTGGCAACACCGGGTCAGAATCTCAGAGGAGACGACCTTCCCCTCGCCCTGGAAGGGCCCAAGGTGTGCTGGTCTCTACCTTCACATCTTAGGGAGCTGCCGTAACGAAGGCCCTCAAACAAATGAAACCTGTTCTCCCTCTGTCCTGGAGCCCAGAGTCCAAAATTGAGGCGTCTGCAGGGCTGTGCTCCCTCCAGGGGCTGCAGGAGGAGCTCTTCCACCTCTCCCAGCTCCTGGGGGCTCCGGGTGTGGCCCCGTGGCCGGCCTCTGCCTCTGTGCAACCATCTCCGTGTCTAAGGCCCGGCCCTTGGATGTAGGACCCGCCGGCCTTCACTGTGACTTTTTCTCCATTTGATCACATCTGCAAAGGCCTTTTTCCAAGTAACGTCCTGTTCTGAGGTTCTGGACGGATATGAATTTGGGTGCGGGGGGGCGTTCACCCCAGGACAGCCCCAACGGTGAGGTCCTCCCCATTCCAGTACCTGCTGCCTCAGGCGCTTCCCCTGCAAGCTCATCCTGTCCCCCGCTCCGCCCTGTCCCCCTCTCCGCCCTGCCCAGCTCACACTCGCAGCTGAGAAAAATCAAGATTCAAGTAACGAGCATTTATTAGGCAACTGCTGTGTGCTCGACCGGATCCCAGATTCTGGCAACAAAACAGACAAAATCCTAGATAGAACCCTAGATCCGGGACTCGGTGATGGACGGGGTCTCGGAGGAAAGGCGTGGAGGGGAGTGGGCGGGAGCTGGCCCGGGGTCGGAGGACAAGGCCAGGTGTGTGGCCGTGTGTGCGTGCCTGTGCTCATGGGACCCACCAGCCCGGCTGGCCGTGTCTACCTGCGGGCCCCACACCCCTCGGGCAGCTGAAGGGGAAAGGCCTCGTCGGCCACCATAAATCAGTGCAGGAATGCGGGCTGGCCAGTCTGGCGCTGGCCAGGGTGGGGCGGAGACAAAGGCCAGGCAGCTGGACCTCGGGCAGCCTCGACCACCCAGGGCAGAGGTCAGGACTCCCAGCTGCCCCCCCAGCCCCCTCCCGGAAGCCCTCACCGAGCCTCCAGTACACAGATGAGGAAACTGAGGCCCAGAGAGGGGCGGGACGGCTGCAGGGTGGCGGGGCCCTCGGCCGGCCTCCCTAGCACCTGGGACGTCCCCGGCAGCAGGGGCTGGGCGTGGGCCTCCTTCCTGGGCCCTAATGACGGATCATCCCAGCTGAGGTCTAATTGGTGGTTTCAAGGCCCCCCACTGCCCAGCCAGCCACATTCCCCGGAGCTTAATTTGCAGCCTGGTATTTGTCGCGGCTCCTCCTCGGCAAATTGGCCCCCGCCTGAACTCCGCTTTCTAATTATCCCTGCCGGCTTCCCCCCACCCTGCCCGCCCCTGCCTGCCCGCCCAAACCTGTGGGCGGGGAGCTGGGGGACCTCCTGGCCCCTTGTACCCCAGACAGAGCCCCTTTCCCCTCTGGAAGACATTCCGAGGCTTGCTGATCTCCTTCCTCCCCAGCCACCACCCTGGCAGGCAGAGGCAATCGGAGGCTCATTTCACAGCTGGAGGCCGAGACCCCAGGCTCCAGGTGCGGGGAAGCCAGCAGGAGGCAGGAGGACCGGGATGGGAAGCAGGACGGGGCTCTGAGCCGAGTCCCTGACATCCCCCCAGGCTCTAGTGCCTCAGTTTCCTCATCTGCAAAGCAGAGCCAGTTCTCAGAGCAAAGGCTCTCCTGTCTGACCCTCAGGGCAGCCCCGGGAGGCATGCTGGTGATTGTTTGCAGTGATTTGCTGTGTGAAATCAGGCAGGCACTGTCGTAGGTTAAATTGTGTCCCCCAAAGAAGATAAGGTGGAGGGCAGTGGCTCCTGTCTGTGACCCCAGCACTTTGAGAAGGCGACATGTGAGGAGCGAGGGAGCCCAGGAGTTCGAGACCAGCCTGGGCAACATAGAAAGACCTCATCTCTACAAAAGAAAATGTGAAAACTTAGACCGGTGTGACGGCGAGTGCCTGTGGTCCCAGCCACTTGGGCAGCTGAGGCTGGAGAATCCCTTGAGCCCAGGAGGTCGAGGCTGCCGTGAGCCATGATTGTGCCCCTGTACTGCGGCTGGGCGGCAGAGTGAGACCCTGTCTTTAAAAACTAACAAACAAAAAAGACTTTGGGAGGCTGAGGCAGGCAGATCCCTTGAGGTGAGGAGTTTGAGACCAGCCTGGCCAAATGGTGAAACCCTGTCTCTACCAAAAAATACAAAAATTAGCCGGGTGCGGTGGCAGGTGCCTGTAATCCCAGCTACTGAGGAGGCCGAGGGGGGAGAATTGCTTGAGCCTGGGAGGCCGAGATTGCGCCACTGCACTCCAGCCTGGCCAAGAGAGTGAGACTCCATGTCAAAAAAAAATAATAAAAATTAAAATTAAAAAAAAAGGCCGAGTGCAGTGGCTCACTCCTGTAATCCCAGCACTTTGGGAGGCCGAGGCGGTTGGATCACAAGGTCAGGAGACCATCCTGGCCAACATGGTGAAACTCTGCCTTTACTAAAAGTACAAAATTAGCCGGGCGTGGTGGTGGGCGCCTGTGGTCCCAGCTACTCCGGAGGCTGAGGCAGGAGAATGGCATGAACCCGGGAGGTGGAGGCTGCAGTGAGCCGAGATGGCGCCACGGCACTCCAGCCTTGGGGACAGAGAGAGACTCTGGCTCAAAAAAAAAAAAAAAAAAAAAGAAGAAGAAAGAAAAGAAAAAGGATAGGTTCAAGCACTGGACCCCCAGTATTTACGACGGGACCTCATTTGGAAACGGGAGACCTTACTGAAGTACAATCACGTGCTGACGTGAGGTCAGCCTCAGACCGCAGATAAAACGGTGGTCCCACAAGATTAGAATTCCATATTCCTTGTGCACCTTTTCTGTGTTCAGCTGTGTTAGAGGCACAAACACTCACCGTCGCCTTGCCGTTGCCTGCAGGACCCAGGACAGCCACAGATTTGTGTTCCAGGAGCGCTGGCTGGGCTGTGCCTGTGCCTGGGTATGTGGGAGGCCCCACCCGTGAGGTGCGTGTGACTCAGTCTTTGATGTTCACACTGACGAAATCACCAACAGACACATTTATCAGGACGCGTCCTGCACGAAGACAGAGGCAGGGGCTGGAGTGACACGGCCACAAGCCCAGGAACCTGGAGCCCCCAGAAGCTGTGAGAGGCAGGAAGGTTTCTTCTTTGGAAACTTCGGAGGGAATGCAGCCCTGCAAACACACCTTTTGTTTTGTTTTGTTTTGTTTTTAGAGACAGGGTCGTGTTCTGTCACCCAGGCTGGAGTGCAGTGGTGGTCTCGGCTCACTGCAGCCTCCACTGCCCAGGCTCAAGCAATCCTCCCACCTCAGCCTCCCAAGTAGCTGGGACGATAGGCACGAGCCACCCCGCCTGGGTAACTTTTTGTATTTTATTGTAGAGATGGGGTCTCACTGTGTTGCCCAGGCTGGTCTTGAATTCCTGGACTCAAGCCATTCACCTGCCCTACAAAATGCTGGGATTACAGGCGTGAGCCGCCACCTTGCAGAGAAATTGGTTTTGGACTCCTGGGCTCCAGGACTGCGGGAGAATAGATTTCTGTTGTTTTAAGCTGCAACGTGTGGCTGCAGGGAGTTGAGGGTCGATTTGAGATGAGGTGGCCCTAAAGCCAGCAGGCTGGTGTCCTGAAAAGAGGAAAGAGAGACGGGGAGAGGGTCTTGTGGAGACGGAGGCAGAGACTGGAGCGCTGTGGACACAAGCCAGGACGCACCTTGATCTGGGGTTCCCGGGCCCCTGGAACCGGAGAGGACACCGTCTGTCATCCCAGGCCGCCTGGTTTCTGGGGCCTCCTTGCAGCCCCTCTGGGAAGCTCGTTCACCAGCATTTCTGTCGCTCAGCCTTGTGGTTCTTCACCTGCCCAGCGGGGCCTCAGGCTCTGTTTCAGCTCTGGCAGCGGCTCGGGGGTCCTAGGGGTGGCAACCCCTGCTCCTGTCCTCCTGGCCTGGCCTCCAGCTCAGGGGAGACATGGTTCCCACACCTGAGCTCTGGCACCAACTAACCCATCCCCTCTCCCCCCTCGCAGCTCTACGAACTCGACGGGGACCCCAAGAGGAAGGAATTCTTGGATGACTTGTTCAGCTTCATGCAGAAGCGAGGTGAGCCCTCTGTTCTCACCCTCCCCCCCCAGAGGGAGGTCACAGAAACGGGGCCATAGGAGGGTCCTTATTGGCTCCAGGTATGTTGGGGTGGTAGTGAGCTCCCCGTGGCTGGAGGCATCCGAGGCTCCTAAATCAGGAGGGACTTCAGGGATGTCTTGAGGGGAAGCACATCCTGCCATGGGGGTTTGATGCGGGAGGCACGCGTGTGAGTTTAAGGGGTAGGCCCCCTGGTGGGGGGCAGGGCAGTCTCAGGGCCCCAACCCAGAACAGACAGTCCAGGCCGTCTCCTTGGCATCCAGGGTGCAGGGAAGTGGGGGTCCCCGCTACTGGGTACTGGGGGAGTGGTGCCAGCCTCTGTGTTTGGGGAGTGGGGTCAGATCCAGGCTGGCCAGTGGGTGCAGGTGCGGCAGGACAAAAGCCCCCAGCCCGCCGTGAGGTGACTTAGAGTCTAATGATCTCATGGCATTTGAGTCCCGGCCCCTCCCCTCCTCCCACGAGGGCCTCAGTTTCCCCATCTGTAAAAATGGGCCACAAACAGTCCCTGCCCAAAACTCAGTGGCCAGCGGGTACCCCAGACGTGCTGAGAGCAGGGCTGCTGTTTACTGTGCGCACTTATTGGGCACCCACGGTATATTAGGCCTTGGCCGCTTGTACACTGCTCTGTGCCCCTGAAGTCTCCTGGCCTGGGGAGGGCAGGTCTGGGCTGGTGTCCAGGTGGGGAAACTGAGGTCCAGACATAAGAGACTCAAGACCACCAAGGGTAGCCAGAATATCCCCAGCGGCCATTCCCAGGCCTCACCCCAGCTTAGAGCAACCACGAGGCAAAGCGAGTGTGGCCAGGGTTTCCGTCTCGCCTCCAAGTCCTCGTTGGCCAGAGAGTGGCTAAGAGCGTCTGCCGCCAGGTAGGAGCTGCCCCAATCCCCTGGACACTCCTCTAGGGCAGGGAGCTAGCTCCGGTCCTCACTGTTCAGACCCCACTGTTCAGACGGGGGAGGAGGTCTCAGGGTCCACAGAGGCAGGAAGGGGTGGGGCAGAGGGCTCTGTCCCTACACTTGGGGCCATGCCGGGGGCCGTCGTAGGGGCCGCTGTGTCCCAGCCTCCGCCCACCCCTCCCCTGGCTTCTGTAAACACAGGCCCCAGACCCGCCACTGCCAGCCGCCCGCCCGGAAGGGAAGGAGAAGGAGGAGGGCTGTGAGCCCCCAGCCCACACTGCCCAGCAGCCTCCGAGTTAACCCCTCCTGTGCTGGGAACACAGGATCCAGACCTGGGACCTGGGCGGGGGCCTCTCCTGTGTTATCCTCCAAGCCCAGCCTTGACCAGGCCCACTGCCCCCCATGAGGCTGGACCCTTTATCATCCCGTTCACACCTGCTCAGCCCTGACCACTCTGCTGTGGGGCTCCAAGCTCCTGGGTCCAAAGCTAACCCGTGTTGCTGTTACCCATGCCTGGTGTCATGGGGGTACTTAGAAAGCACGGTGGGCCGGGCACAGTGGCTCAAGCCTGTAATCCCAGCACTTTGGGAGGCCGAGACGGGCGGATCACGAGGTCAGGAGATCGAGGCCATCCTGGCTAACACGGTGAAACCCCGTCTCTACTAAACAATACAAAAAACTAGCCGGGTGTGGTGGCGGGCGCCTGTAGTCCCAGCTACTCCGGAGGCTGAAGCGGGAGAATGGCATGAACCCGGGAGGTGGAGCTTGCATCGAGCTGAGATCCAGCCACTGCACTCCAGCCTGGGTGACAGAGCGAGACTCCGTCTCAAAAAAAAAAAAAAAAAAAAAGAAAGCACAGTGAGACTGGGTGTCGTGGCTCACGCCTGTAATCCCAGCATTTTGGGGGACCGAGGCAGGTGGATCACTTGAGGTCAGGAGTTCGAGATCAGCCTGGCCAACATGGTGAAACCCCCATCTCTACTGAAAATACAAAAATTGGCTGAGCATGGTGGTGTGCACCTGTAATCCCAGCTACTTGGGAGGTTGAGGCAGGAGAATCGCTTGAATCCAGGAGGCAGAGATGACAGTGAGCTGAGATTGCACCACTGCACTCCAGCCTGGGCGACAGAGCAAGACTCTGTCTTTAAAAAAAAAAAAAAAAAAAAAGCACAGTGAGGCTGGGTGAGGTGTGGCTCACGCCAGTAATCCTAGTACCTTGGGAGGCCAAGGAGGGAGGACTGCTTGAGCCCAGGAGGTCGAGGCTGCCCTGAGCTATGATTGCATCACTGCACTTCAGCCTGGGTGACAGAATAAGCCCCTGTCTCAAACAAACAAACAAAGCAAGCATGGTAGGCTGCTCATGAGTGTGCATGAGATGGAGGCTCCTGGCACATGGGGCCGTGAGGGTTGGTGTCCAGCTTTACCTCCCTCTCCAAACTGGGAATTCCTATAGGACAGGAGCCAGCGAGCTCCTATGCATCCCTCAAAACCCAGCCTCAAAGCTCCCTCTTCCTTGCCTTCCTCCTGGAGCTTCCCGCTCTGTAATGGGGACCCTTGGAGCTGAGAATCTGTCAGGTGAACTCGCCTGTCACCCTAGACGCCACAATCTACCTCTCCTTCACTCCAGACAGAGGGAAAGAATGTTTTTTTTTTTTCCTGTATCACAAAGTAAAAACCTCCAACTAAATTTCTCAGAATTCTCTGGGGGCTGGAAGTGAGGGAGGGGTCCTGACCGCACCCCCTTCCCTCAGCAGCAGCCTCTGGACCACCTGACCTGCTGTTCCCTGACAACCTCCCCGCCCTTCCTTATCTGGGCCTGCTGATGCTCCCAGCTGCTTCTGTAAACATCCTCCTCCCACCACTGCAGAGCCAGGGCGCGGCCCTGGGAACCAATCCTCTAACCCTCTGCTGCCAATCCTTTTTTTTTTGAGACAGAGTTTTGCTTTTGTTGCCAAGGCTGGAGTGCAATGGTGGGGTCTCGGCTCTCTGCAACCTCCATCTCCCAGGTTCAAGCAATTCTCCTGCCTCACCCTCCCAAGCAGCTGGGATTACAGGTGCCCACCACCATACCCAGCTAATTTTTGTATTTTTAGTAGAGACGGGGTTTCTCCATATTGGCCAGGCTGGTCTCGAACTCCTGACCTCAGGTGATCCTCCCGCCTTGGCCCACTGAAGTGCTGGGATGACAGGCGTGAGTCGCCACACCTGGCCTGATGCCGTTGCTTTTGCTTTGCAAACTCTGAGGCCTGAACTGGTGTCCCGAGTGAGGCCGGGCGGAGGCTCTGGGCAGGTTTCCGGGCTGATCGTGCAGCTAACACCCTGCCTGGCTCCTCTATCGCAGGCTGTAAAATGGGTTTCAGGTGGGGTCGGGTCTGAGGCCCCACCTTCTTCCAACCCAGGATCTCCTCCATTCACTGGAGGTTTTGCAACCTGGGAAGGGCCTGGAAGTGGCCGAGGGTGGTGGGGGGTGGTTCCGGAAGCTTCTTCTGGGGGTCCCAGGGGTGGCAGGCCTCGTCCAGGCAGAGGGCTGGCCGCTCACTCAGGGCTGCACTGGCTCTCCAGCCAGTCACATCACAGAACACCGATGTCCACGTCCCCATCCCCAACGGGGCGATGGGCGTCCCCTCCCACTCCATGGTGACTGGGCAGCAGCTGTGGCCTGGGCCACTTGCCCTCACTGGTCTTCACTGAGCGTCTACTGTATGCTGCTGGGTGCCGGGACCCCACGTAGGCAGAACATGGAGCGGGGGCCACAGACAGTACACAGTTGATCTCCTAAGTGCAGAATTTCACTGACCGAATGAGAGGTTTAAGTGGGGGCTTGCCTACTGTCAGGCCAGGGAGAGGCTGGGCAGAGGTGGAGCTGACATCTGAAGCCAGAGGCTCCCGGTGCAGGGGCAGCCTGGGAGAGCCCTGGAGGGGGCGGGTGGGGCTGGAAGGGTGGGGAGGGGCCCTGTCTTCAGCCAGCTCCAGGAGGAGGTTGCAGGAACCTGAGTCAGCCCAGCCCCATCTTTTTCCTGCGCTAGCCCACCCGCCGCCCTTCCCCTGCCTGAGCTGATCCTCCCCCTTTCCCACCCTGGCATAGCATAGCCCACAACCCTCTCCTCCTGGGCTAGCCCACCCCCCCATGCCGGGGCTAGCCCATCCCCTTCCCCTCCCTAGGCCAGCCCACAGCCCTCCATTCTCCAAACTCCACACCCGGTATGCCAAGCTTTACTCCTTGCCTGCCGGAGGCTGCAGAGTCCCTGTCAGCATGGAGGGAACAGGCCTGAGGCTGCAGAGTCCCTGTCAGCGTGGAGGGAACAGGCCTGAGGCTGCAGAGTCCCTGTCAGCGTGGAGGGAACAGGCCTGAGGCTGCAGAGTCCCTGTCAGCGTGGAGGGAACAGGCCTGAGGCTGCAGAGTCCCTGTCAGCGTGGAGGGAACAGGCCTGAGGCTGCAGAGTCCCTGTCAGCGTGGAGGGAACAGGCCTGAGGCTGCAGAGTCCCTGTCAGCGTGGAGGGAACAGGCCTGAGGCTGCAGAGTCCCTGTCAGCGTGGAGGGAACAGGCCTCTGGAAACCCGGGCGGAGTTGTTTTGGCAGCTGCCGTGGTGGGTGGCGTGGAGAAGGGATAACAGAGATCCGGGCGTCTCCCATACATCCCTCCTCTCAGTAACCCTCCTCCCGAGGGCTGCGCTGTCCCTAAGCCCAGGCTACTGGTGGGTAAACTGAGGCAGAGCTGCCCCCCTCGGTGCCCTCTTGAGCAGCAGGTTCCAACCTGGAAGATCTGCACCCACAGAGGACCCTGGGCAATGTCTGGAGACATCTGTGGTTGTCACAGCCTGGCCGGGGAGTGCTCCTGGCGTGGAGAGGGTGGAGGCCGGGACGCTCGGCTCCCTGCAGTGCCCAGGTGGCCCCCAACCTCCCTCTCGCCCCTGCCCCCAGGGACACCTGTGAACCGTATCCCCATCATGGCCAAACAGGTCCTTGACCTGTTCATGCTATACGTGCTGGTGACGGAGAAGGGCGGCCTCGTGGAGGTCATAAACAAGAAGCTATGGCGAGAGATCACCAAGGGCCTCAACCTGCCCACGTCCATCACCAGTGCGGCCTTCACCCTCCGGACCCAGTGAGTGGTGGGCAGCTGTGCCCTGGTTGGGCCAAGGCACTCTGAGCAGCCAGTGCAAGTGGCTCCCTGCAGAAGAGGGAGGGGGTGGTGGGCAGCCGCAAAGGGCACAGGGCCACACTGTGCATCCAGGGCCTGAGAGCATCAGGTAGGGGTGCGAGGACCACACAGGCTCTGGGGTTATGCAATCAGGGGCCATTGCGAGGAACAGCATTGAGATGGAGGGAACAGCGTGGCGAAGGCCCAGTGGCTCTGGGGGCTGCTGAGCAAGTCCAAGGGAGGAGCCAGGGATGGTGGTGCCACAGTGGGGTTTACTTTGTACTGAAGGTCAAAGGGAGCCACAGGGGTGATCTGGGTGCCATCCTCTTCCCTCGTCCCACCCACAGATACATGAAGTACCTGTACCCCTACGAGTGTGAGAAGCGGGGCCTCAGTAACCCCAATGAGCTCCAGGCAGCCATAGACAGCAACCGACGGGAGGGCCGGCGCCAAAGCTTTGGGGGCTCCCTCTTTGCCTACTCGCCAGGTGGGGCGCACGGCATGCTCTCCTCACCCAAGCTGCCCGTGTCCTCCTTGGGCCTGGCCGCAAGCACCAACGGCAGCTCCATCACCCCCGCCCCTAAGATCAAGAAAGGTAAGGGCCTGCATGGGGCCTGGGGTGTGTTCCCAACTGAGCTTCAGCCTGGCTGGCTGACCTTGGGGGATACCTCTTCCCCTCTCTGGGTAACCAGGATGAAAAACCCTATAGTTGGCATGGAAAAGGGCTTCCAATCTACCAGTCTTCTGTCCATGGCAGACATTACCAATCCATCACCACTTTTCTTTTTTTTTTTTTTTTTGAGACGGAGTCTCGCTCTGTCGCCCAGGCTGGAGTGCAGTGGCCGGATCTCAGCTCACTGCAAGCTCCACCTCCCGGGTTTACGCCATTCTCCTGCCTCAGCCTCCCGAGTAGCTGGGACTACAGGCGCCGCCACCTCGCCCGGCTAGTTTTTTGTATTTTTTAGTAGAGACAGGGTTTCACCGTGTTAGCCAGGATGGTCTCGATCTCCTGACCTCGTGATCCGCCCGTCTCGGCCTCCCAAAGTGCTGGGATTACAGGCTTGAGCCACCGCGCCCGGCCTCCATCACCGCTTTTCTAATCCCACACAGGTGGCAGCCAGCCATTGCTAATCAATCTGTGTTTCCAGTCCTGTGGCCAAGGCAGACATTACTAATTGATCACTGTTTTTCCAGTCCACACTGAGGCAGGCATCATCAGTTGATCAGTTTTCCCTCCCACTGAGCCTCTGTACACTCCATAACACAGAGGTACCAATAGCACACGCAGCAGCGTAGCCTCGGTTTGCCTGTCTGAGTTCCCATTTCTCATCTGGGCAACATAGTGAGACCCCATCTCAAAAAAAAAAAAATTAGCTGGGCGTGGCAGCATGCACCTGTGGTCCCAGCTACCCAGGAGGCTGAAGTGGTCAGATTAGTTGAACCCAGGAGGTCGAGGCTGCAGTGAACTGAGATTACACCACTGCACTACAGCCTGGGCAACAGTAGTAAGACCCAATCTAAAAAAAAATTTTTTAGGCCAGGCACAATGGCTCAAGCCTATAATCCCAGCACTTTGAGAGGCTGAGGCAGGCAGATCACTTGAGGTCAGGAGTTTGAGACCAGCCTGACCAATATGGTGAAACTCCGTCTCTACTAAAAATACAGAAATTAGCCAGGTGTGGTGGCGTTTGCCTGTAGTCCCAGCTACTTGGGAGGCTGAGACAGGAGAATCACTTGAACCCAGGTGGCAGAGGTTGCACTGAGCCGAGGTCACGTCACTGCATTCCAGCCTCGGCGACACAGTGAGACTCCGTCTCAAAAAAAAAAAAAAAAAATTAGCTGAGTGTGGTGGTGGGCGCCTGTAATCCCAGCTACTCGGGAGACTGAGGCAGGAGAATCACCTGAGCCTGGGAGGCGGAGGTTGCAGTGAGCTGAAATCACACCACTGCCCTCCAGCCTAAGCAACAGAGCAAGACTCTGTCTCAAAGAAAAAAAAAAAGAAGGTGCATGTTCCTGCCTCAAGTGGAAGGCAGTCCCCAGCCCCTCCTGGCCACAAATTCCCCTTCTTTCCTACCTAGAGGAGGACTCAGCCATCCCCATCACGGTCCCTGGCCGCCTGCCTGTCTCCCTGGCAGGCCACCCTGTGGTGGCAGCCCAGGCAGCAGCTGTGCAAGCAGCAGCCGCCCAAGCAGCTGTGGCCGCACAGGCAGCCGCCCTGGAACAGCTGCGGGAGAAGCTGGAGTCTGCGGAGCCTCCTGAGAAGAAGATGGCCCTGGTGGCTGATGAGCAGCAACGGCTGATGCAGCGGGCACTCCAGCAGAACTTCCTGGCCATGGCGGCCCAGCTGCCCATGAGCATTCGGATCAACAGCCAAGGTACTGCCCTGGTGCCCAGACCCGCTGTGCTTCCTGGTTGTGTCACACAGTGAGGGCCTTGGCACCTCCATATGTAAAGAGTGCCAACAAATCAATAAGAAAAAAAAGAGGCCGGGTGCAGTGGCTTGCACCTATAGTCCCAGCACTTTGGGAGGCCAAGGTGGGTGGATCACTTGAGGTCAGGAGTTTGAGACCAGCCTGGCCAACATGGTGAAACCCCATCTCTACTAAAAATACAAAAGTTACCTGAGTGGTGGTGGGTGCCTGTAATCTGAGCTACTCAGGAGACTCAGGAGAATCACTTGAACCCAGGCGGCGGAGGTTGCATTGAGCTGAGATATCATACCATTGTACTCCAGCCTGGACAACAGAGTGAGACTCCATCTCAAAGAAAAAAGCAAAAACGGGGGGTACCGGGGGACTGGACATGGTGGCTCATGCCTGTAATTTTAACACTTTGGGAGGCCGAGGCGGGCGGATCACCTGAGGTCAGGATTTCAACACCAGCCTGGGCAACATGGAGAAACCCCGTCTCTACTAAAAATACAAAAAATTAGCCAGGCATGGCAGCGCACCCCTGTAGTCCCAGCTACTTGGGAGGCTGAGGCAGGAGCATCACTTGAACCTGGAGGTGGAGGTTGCAGTGAGCCGAGATAACGCCACTGCACTCCAGCCTGGGCAACAAGAGTGAAACTCCATCTCAAAAAAAAAAAAAAAAAAAAAAAAAAAAAAAAAAAAAAAAAAAACTGGCTGGGCACAGTGGCTCACGCCCATAATCACAGCATTTTGGGAGGCTGAAATGAGAGGATTGCTTGAGACCAGGAATTTGAGATCAGCCTGAGCAACACAGTGAGACACCATCTCTACAAAAATTAGCTGGGTGTGGTGGCATGCTCCTGTAGCCCCAGCTACTCGGGAGGCTGAGGTGGGAGGATCACTTGAGCCCAGGAGGTCGAGGCTGCAGTGAGCCATGATTGCACCACTGCACTCCAGCCTGGGTGACAGAGCAAGACCTGGTCTCAAAAACAAGGTTAAAAAAAACAAAGCAGGCCGGGCGCGGTGGCTCAAGCCTGTAATCCCAGCACTTTGGGAGGCTGAGATGAGCGGATCATGAGGTCAAGAGATCGAGACCATCCTGGCTAACACGGTGAAACCCCATCTCTACTAAAAAATACAAAAAACTAGCCATGCGAGGTGGCGGGCGCCTGTAGTCCCAGCTACTCGGAAGGCTGAGGCAGGAGAATGGTGTAAACCTGGGAGGCGGAGCTTGCAGTGAGCTGAGATCCGGCCACTGCACTCCAGCCTGGGCGACAGAGTGAGACTCCGTCTCAAAAAAAAAAAAAAAAAAACCCAAAGTAGAGTGTAGACAAATACACTTATTGAACAAATAAATATTGAGCACCTACTGTGTGCACTGGTGACAGCATGAGTGTGAGAAACACTGTCTACACCTTGTAAAGCTAAAATCTAGTTGGCAAGAGACAGAAAACAGAACATGCCACAGGTGTCTTTATGATCAGAAATGGCAGTTTTGGCCGAGCGTGGTGGCTCACGCCTGTAATCCCAGCACTTTGGGAGGCTGAGATGCGTGGATCATGAGGTCAGGAGATTGAGACCATCCTGGTTAACATGGTGAAACCCCGTCTCTACTAAAAATACTAAAAAAAATTAGTCGAGTGTGGTGGTGGGTGCCTGTAGTCCCAGCTACTCAGGAGGCTGAGGCAGGAGAATCGCTTGAACCCTGGAGGTAGAGGTTGCAGTGAGCTGAGATCGCGCCACTGCACTCCAGCCTGGACGACAGAGCAAGACTCCGTCTCAAAAAAAAGAGAAAAAAAAATGCATTTATTCTTCCCACAGCCTCTGAGAGCCGCCAGGACTCTGCCGTGAACCTGACAGGCACCAATGGCAGCAACAGCATCAGCATGTCTGTGGAGATCAATGGCATCATGTACACAGGTAGGACCCCTGAGGCCATGTGCTGCCTGGACCTTCCCTCTCCCACCATGAACTCAGGACCCTGAGTTGCGCCTGGTCCGAACTGCTTGAACCAGGTGTGCGGGCAAGCAGGGCACGGCCAGGGGCTTTGCGGGGTAAACAGTCAAGGCTGATGGAGAGGATACCATCGTTCACCTGGTGCCGCGCTCAGCCCAGAGGGGGTCATCCACAGATACATAATCAGTTTGACGCTGGATGGATCACATTCCTAGTTTATTTATTTATTTATTTATTTTTATAAGACGAAGTCTTGCACAGACATGCACCAGCACACCTGGTTAATTTTTTAATTTGTTGTTGCTCTTTAAATTTTAAATTGCTTTGTTGCTCAGACCGGTCTTGAACTCCTGGGCTCACGCAATCTTCCTGCCTTGGCCTCCCAAAGTGCTGGGATTACAGGCGCAAGCCACCACACCCAGCCGATCCCAGCATTTTCGGAGGCTGAGGAGCAAAGAATATGTAACCCCAGGGGTTAGAGACGTTGAGGCTGCAGCGAGCTGTGATGACACCACTGCACTCCAGCCTGGGCCACAGACCAAGACCCTGTCTCTTGAAAAAAAATTTAATGAATTTTTTTTTTTTTTTTTTTTTTTTTAGACGGAGTCTTGCTCTGTCGCCCAGGCTGGAGTGCAGTGGCCGATCTCAGCTTACTGCAAGCTCCGCCTCCCGGGTTTACACCATTCTCCTGCCTCAGCCTCCCAAGTAGCTGGGACTACAGGCGCCGCCACCTCGCATGGCTAGTTTTTTGTATTTTTTAGTAGAGACGGGGTTTCACCGTATTAGCCAGGATGGTCTTGATCTCCTAACCTTGTGATCCGCCCGTCTCGGCCTCCCAAAGTGCTGGGATTACAGGCTTGAGCCACCGCACCCGGCCTTTTTTTTTTTTTTGAGACGGAGTCTGGCTCTGTCACCCAGGCTAGAGTGCAGTGGCTGGATCTCAGCTCACTGCAAGCTCCTCCTCGGGTTTATGCCATTCTCCTGCCTCAGCCTCCCGAGTAGCTGGGACTACAAGCGCCCGCCACCTCGCCCGGCTAGTTTTGTGTATTCTTTAGTAGAGACGGGGTTTCACCGTGTTAGCCAGGATGGTCTCGATCTCCTGACCTCGTGATCCGCCCATCTCGGCCTCCCAAAGTGCTGGGATTACAGGCTTGAGCCACCGCACCCGGCCTAATGAATTTATTATTTTGTTAATTTTTAATTTTTGTGAGTACATAGCAGGTATATATATTCATGGGTTTTATGAGATGTTTTGATACTGGCATCCAATGCCTAATAATCACATCAGGGTAAATGAAGTGACAAAAAAATTTAATCTAGGCTGGGTGCAGTGGCTCACAGCTATCTATAGTCCCAGCACTTTCGGAGGCTAACACGGGAGGATCACTTGAGCCCAAGAGTTTGAGACCAGCCTGGGCAACATAGTGAGACCCCATCTCTCCTAAAAATACAAAAATTAGCCGGGCGTGGTGGCGCGCAGCTATGATCCCAGCTACTCTGGAGGCTGAGGGGGAGGAACACTTGAGCCCAGGAGGTGGAGGTTGCAGTGAGCTGAGATCACGCCATTGTACTCCAGCCTGGGTAGAAGAGAGATCCTGTCTCTCTCTCTCTCTCTCTCTCTTTTTTTTTTGAGATGGAGTCTTCTGTCTGCCACCCAGGCTGGAGTGCAGTGGTGCAATCTTGACTCACTGCAACCTGTGCCTCCTGGGTTCAAGTGATTATTCTGCCTCAGCCTCCTTGAGTAGCTGGGACTACAGGCGTGTGCCACCACGCCCGGCTAATTTTTTTTTTTTTGTATTTTTAATAGAGATGAGGGTTCACCATGTTGGCCAGGCTGGTCTCAGACTCTTGACCTCAGATGATCCACCCGCCTCGGCCTCCCAAAGTGCTGCAATTACAGGCGTGAACCACCGTGCCCGGCCTATATATACATATATATATATATATATATTTTTTTTTTTAATAAAATGAATTTAAAAGTTGCCGGGGATAGTAGCTCATGCCTGTAATCCCAGAACTTTGGGAGGCTGAGGTGGGTGGATCACGAGGTCAGGAGTTCAAGACCAGCCTGGCCAACATGGTGAAACCCCATCTCCCCTAAAAATACAAAAATCATCCAGGGGTGCTGGTGTGCGCCTATAATCCCAGCTGCTTGGGAGACTGAGGCAGGAGAATTGCTTGAACCCGTGAGGTGAAGGTTGCAGTGAGCCGAGATCACACCAGTGCACTCCAGTCTGCATGACGGAGCGAGACTTTGTCTCAGAGAAAGAAAAAAAAAAGAATTAAAAAAGTGGAGTCAGACCAGGGGCCGTGGCTCATGCCTGTAGTCCCAACACTGTGAGGCTGAGGACAGAGGTTTGCTTGAGGCCAGCCTGGGCAACACAGGAGACCCCATCTGGACAAAAGAACGTAAGTAAATGAACAGTTTTTCTTGAAGTGGAGTCAGGCCCATGGCTTATAGCGGCCACCAGGTGGCGCTGCTGACACAGAGCAGCCTGGTTGCAGGAGCCCTGACTGGTCAGAGCAGAGGCTGAGCTGAGGTCAGTGGTGTCCTCACAGGTCCACAGATGGATTTTGAGGGGTCCATGCCCTCCTGAAATTAGATGCAAAACGTGTACATTCATATTGAATCTTACAGGGGAGAAGGCCATCTGTGTGCTAGGGGTCCCGCAACCCCATGTCAACAAACCATGGGCATCAGGGTTCTCCCTGCACGAGCTGTGTACACGCTGATGTATATGTGTGGATTATGCACGTGTGTAATATACGAGTGAGCAGACACAGTGGGGAATCCCAGCACTTTGGGAGTCAGAGGTAGGAGAATTGCTTGAGGCCAGGAACTTGAGACCAGCCTGGGCAACATATTGAGAGCCCATCTCTACAAAAAATAAAAAATTGCCAGCCACGGTCGCTCACGCCTATAATCCCAGCACTCTGGGAGGCCGAGGTGGGTGGATCACCTGAGGTCAGGAGTTGGAGACCAGCCTGGCCAACATAGTGAAACTCTATCTGTACTAAAAATACAAAAGTTAGCCGGTGTGGTGGTGGGCGCCTGTCATTAGTCCAGCTACTCAGGAGGGTGAGACAGGAAAACTGCTTGAACCCAGGAGGTGGAGGTTGCAGTGAGCCGAGATCGCACCACTGCAGTGCAGTCTGGGTGACAGAGTGAGACACCATCTCAAAAAAAAACAAGGCCGGGCGTGGTGATTCACGCCTGTAATCCTAGCACTTTGGGAAGCCGAGGCAGGCAGATCACGAGTTCAGGAGATCAAGACCATCCTGGCTAACACGGTGAAACCCTGTCTTTACTAAAAATACAAAAAAATTAGCTGGGTGAGGTGGCAGGCGCCTGTAGTCCCAGCTACTCGGGAGGCTGAGGCAGGAGAATGGCGTGGACCCAGGAGGTGGAGCTTGCAGTGAGCTGAGATTGCGCCACTGCACTCCAGTCTGGGAGACACAGTGAGACTCCATCTCCAAAAAAATAAAATAAATAAAAAATCAGCCAAATGTGGTAGCACACCCCTGTGGTCTCAGCTACTTGGGAGGCTGAGCTGGGAGGATCACTTGAGCCCATGAGGTTGAGGCTGCAGTGAGCTCTGATGGCACCACTGCACTCCAGCCTGGGGGACAGAGTGAGAGAAGTTTATGTCCCGGAGTACCCCGTTGGGTCTCCCTTGTGGCCCGCCTCGCGTCTTCTTAAACTCTGCATGGCATATGTCTTCTGTTCTTGCCTTAGGAGTTCTGTTTGCTCAGCCGCCGGCCCCCACGCCACCCTCTGCTTCCAACAAAGGTGGTGGTGGCGGCAGCAGCAGCAACGCAGGCAGCCGGGGAGGAAACACCGGAACCAGCGGTGGCCAGGCCGGGCCAGCAGGGCTGTCTGGACCTTCCACATCTACCTCAAATAACTCGTTGCCTTAACCGCATCACTCCCCACCCGCCACCCACCCCGGAGCCCGCCGGCCTGGGCAGGGGGGGTCCAGGTGGGCCACACAGGGTCCAGGATGGCGGAAGATACGGGTGGGGAGGGAAGATATCCAGAAAGGAGCCACAGCTGACGCCAAAAAGAAGAGAAAAAATATATATATATATACGTATATATATAAAGAAAATTTAATAAAACAGGGGAAAACCAAGGAACACTTGAATTTCTCAGGTTTTGGACATTCAGAGAGATGAATTGTGAGAACAGCAAAGGAAATCCATCAGAAAAACAGAAAGAGGCAGACGTTTCTCAGGGCAATCCAGCAGCCCTGATGGACCGAAGGCTCTGGTGTCTGGTTCGGCCCCACTGCAGCGTGGGCCGATCCCATTTACCTCAAACATCCCTGCACTGTGTGTTTTCATTTTTGTCTGCTTTGGTTCTCTTTTAGTTTCTATTCACCCACACACTCACCACTCCCAGCTTCTCGTGTCCAGTGAGACCCCTGAACTAAGATCACTGAATTTTTTTTTTCTTGTTGCTTTGGGAATTTTTTTTTTTTTTCTCCGTAGGGTTTTTAAGAGGGTTCAGGGGTTTTGTTGTGTAAATATTCTATTTTATTCTTGGGGGGATCAAACCTTAGGAAAAGGATATCTATATATCTATATAGCTATATATTTGTGTTCCTTCAGGGAAACTGGTCTTGAAAAAGCAAGAAAAAAAATCAAAAAAAAAGAAAAACTCACCTTTTTATTTTTCCCATGACCAATTTGGGTCCCTTTGTCCGGTTCTGGGGGTGCGTTTGGGCAGCTGTGAGCCCAGCACATCGGATCCCTGGGGCTAGAGCCGCGGAGCCAATGAACTCAGGTGCTGTGGGCCGGGCTGAGGCAGGGGGTGCATGCTGGGGTCCTAGGGGCCAGGGGCCCCATGACAGTGATTTGCTGACTGTGATATTCCACTTTGCTTTTGCTTGTGCCGTGCTTGTCTGCTGCGTTCTCGAGTCAGGGGCCTGGAAATCTTTTTTTTTTTTTGAGACAGAATTTTGCTCTTGTCGCCCAGGCTGGAGTGACTGCAGTGGCACGATCTCGGCTCACTGCAACCTGCACCTCCCAGGTTCAAGCGATTCTCCAGCCTCAGCCTCCCACGTAGCTGGGACTGCAGGCACTCGCCACCACGCCCGGTTAATTTTTGTATTTTTAGTAGAGACGGGGTTTCACCATGTTGGTCAGGCGGGTCTCAAACTCCTGACCTCGGGTGATCTGCCCGCCTCGGCCTCCCAAAGTGCTGGGATTACAGGCGTGAGCCACCGCGCCTGCCCGGCCTGGAAATCTTATCTAAAAAGTAGCAAGTGCTGGCAAAAGGACCTGGGGGGCAGGGGTGGTTCATTGTGGCAGCCCCCAGGCTCCTGTCTCAGGGATGAATGTGGCTCTCATTGTCTCATCGATTCTTCTCTTGCCCGAAAGGGCTGCTTTTGGGGACTATCAATACTGGGGAGTGGGGGCGAAGCCGGACCTCGTTCAGGGTAAGGATTTCAGGGCCCCGGTGTCCTGAACACCCCCCCCCACACCCCAACATGCTCCTCGCTCTGTCCCTTCCTCTTCTCCCAACGCCTTTTGTGCCGGGTCCGCAAGCTCCCCGAGTTCTGGGCATCTGCCCCCCCAACCTGTGGGTCAGTGCCCCTCCCCCAGGCTAGAAGAAAGTGGGGTCACCGCAGCTGAGCTGGGGGTTATTTTGACTGGAGCTGCTGGAGCAGAAAGGCCGGGTCTGAAATACGCGGCAGGGTCTGGGGACCTTGCTGGACCCGCGTGGTGCTGGGTGGTGTTGGGCGGGGCTGTCATGTCCTACCCGGGAGCTCTGGGCTTTCATTTCTCTTGGGGTGGGGATTAATTCAGCTACTCCCAGGGTAAGCCTGGGTCTCTAATTGGGCCCTGGGAGCCCTGTTAGGCCACTGGCATGGGGGGTGGGTGACAAAGGGGACTCCCCAACTCCCCCCGCTCCCAACCACCCTCCCGCCATTGCCTTGGAGACCCCTGGGGGAGGGGGCTGGGAGGCTTCTGAGCCCCTGAGTCTGGGTTCACTTTCCCGTCAGGCTGTGGGAGGGGGCTGTCACTTTCCTGTGTCTTTGGGGAGGGTCCCCACTTCCTTCTCGGATCTCAGGGCTGTGGACACACACCCCCTTTCCAGGAGGGGGTGGTGAGTATCTAGGTTCTCCCCGCCCCTTCCTGGGGCCGGCACCGTAGCAGCACAATCACCCTGGGAAGGGGGTGTCTTTTCACCTCCAGACACAATCGGGCCCCATTTGCAGGACCACCTGAACTCTGTGCCCCCCAGCCTCCAGGGCTCCTCCCCAGACCCCCGTCCCACGCCTGGGCCCCGCGCTGGGGGAGGCACCTGCTGCCTATCTCTGTCTACCTCAGGTCTGACTTTTGATGCCAAAATCTGAGCCCCTGGGGTGCCTCTCCCCCACCTCCCGTGCACCAAGGTCTGCAGCAGCCACTGAGGCTGGCTGCCCGCTGCATCTGGCGGCCCGTGCACCCACCTGCCTCGGAGGCTGGGGAGGGGCTGCGCAGGGCCGCGGGCTGGGCCGCGTTTCTCAGGCTGCGTGTTTGTGTCGGGAATCCTGTGTGTCGTGTCTGTGTGGGCAATCCGGCCTCCCGGCGGTGGGTGGAACTGGATTCTAACTCAGGGAACTTGGGCCTGCTGTTAACTCCAATGATTGTAGGGACAGGCGGGGGGCGGGTGGGGGGTGGGCGCGAGGCTGGGTCCCGGCCTAGGAGAAGGGAGGCACTGAAGGCCATGGCCGTGCTGGCCGTGGAAATGGGAGGCTGTTGCAGGGAGTCTGTGGGGCCCGATTCTGGATACTGGGCAGGAAGCCGTGGTCTCCGGAGGGTCCTCCCTGCCTCAGGTAGCCCCGTTCAACCCCAGCCGTGCCCATCTCCCACCACCGCCTGTCGGTGGGGGTTTAAAGTTGGGGTGGCTTTCTGGGGTGCAGCTCAGCAACCCCCTTATGCAGACCGGGAGGGGGTCAGGCAGCCCCCTCAGCCACAAGGACCCTGGACGGGTTCGAGTTCACTTGGGACCGTGGGGCCTAGCTGCGTACTGAGTGGGCACCCCACACTCAAGGCCAAGGGGGGCTCCCCCTGCTCTGAGATGTTGGGGGGATAGGCGGGAGGGTGGGCACGGGGCACTGGGGGCAGCCAGGTCGTTGTTAAGAGTCATGCATCTGTACAGTCGAATTTCCTTCCTTTTATCATTTTTTAACTCACTTTGTCCCTTTATTCCCTAACTGTGCTTTTGCATTTTTTTCTTGGCAAACGTAAACTCAGCCTTTCATTCATGACGTGTGAAATTTCAGTTTCTCTGGGGTTTATCAGACGGCGTGGGGACCACGCCTGAAACTCAGGTAATAGGAGAAAAAAAATAAATAAATAAACTTTAAAAAAAAAAAAACAAAACCGTAAAACTACTCTCTACCTCTGGCTGGGCCCAGCCTGTCTCGCCCTGGCCGCGGCAGGGTGGCCTGTAACAATTTCAGTTTTTGCAGAACGTTCAGGTATTAAAAGGAAAAAAAAAAAAAAAAAAAGACAAAAAGACCAAAAAAAAGTGTGATTTTGAAATTTAAAAGAACACTGAAAGTTTACATTTTATAATAACATTATTATGCAGATTGTATTTAAACTTCAGAAATATTTAAGACGATTGTAACCCTGTAAAGCTGATGAGATATTAAAACAAGACAAAACACTTCTGACTTTTAACAGAAAACACTGTGTCCTGTGGTGGTGTTCTCTTTTGGTGTCTCCTCAACCTCCAGTTCCACCCGCCACCCCTGCCCAGCACAGCCAGGGGTGAGTGGAAGGGGGTGCTCTATCCCCCTCTGCCCAGCATCGCTCCAGGTCTGGTTCCCGGCGGCAGAAGACAGATACAAAAGCAGAGTCTGGCCAGGCGCGGTGGCTCACACCCGTTATCCCAGCACTTTGGGAGGCCAAGGTGGGCTGATTACCTGAGGTCGGGAGTTTGAGACCAGCCTGAGCAACATGGAGAAACCCCGTCTCCATTAAAAATACAAAAATTGGCCGGGCGCGGTGGCTCAAGCCTGTAATCCCAGCACTTTGGGAGGCCGAGACGGGCAGATCATGAGGTCAGGAGATCGAGACCATCCTGGCTAATACGGTGAAACCCCGTCTCTACTAAAAAATACAAAAAACTAGCCGGGCAACGAGGCGGGCGCCTGTAGTCCCAGCTACTCGGGAGGCTGAGGCAGGAGAACGGCGTGAACCCCGGAGGCGGAGCTTGCAGTGAGCTGAGATCCGGCCACTGCACTCCAGCCTGGGCGGCACAGCAAGACTCCATCTCAAAAAAAAAAAAAAAAAAAAAAAAATTAGCCAGGTATGATGGTGCATGCCTGTAATCCCAGCTGCTCGAGAGACTGAGGCAGGAGAATTGCTTGAACCCGGAAGGCGGAGGTTGCAGTGAGCCAAGATTGTGCCATTGTACTCCAGCCTAGGCAACAAGAGCAAGACTCTGTCTTAAAAAAGAAGAAGAGAGGCCGGGCGCGGTGGCTCAAGCCTGTAGTCCCAGCACTTTGGGAGGCCGAGAAGGGCGGATCACGAGGTCAGGAGATCGAGACCATCCTGGCTAACACGGTGAAACCCCGTCTCTACTAAAAAATACAAAAAATTAGCCGGGCGAGATGGCGGGCGCCTGTAGTCCCAGCTACTCGGGAGGCTGAGGCAGGAGAATGGCATGAACCCGGGAGGCGGAGCTTGTAGTGAGCTGAGATCCGGCCACTGCACTCCAGCCTGGGCGACAGAGCGAGACTCCGTCTCAAAAAAAAAAAAAAAAAAAAAAAAAAGAAGAAGAGGCCGGGCGCGGTGGCTCAAGCCTGTAATCCCAGCACTTTGGGAGGCCGAGACGGGTGGATCACGAGGTCAGGAGATCGAGACCATCCTGGCTAACACGGTGAAACCCCGTCTCTACTAAAAAGACAAAAAACTAGCCGGGCGAGGTGGCGGCGCCTGTAGTCCCAGCTACTCGGGAGGCTGAGGCAGGAGAATGGCGTGAACCCGGGAGGCGGAGCTTGCAGTGAGCTGAGATCTGGCCACTGCACTCCAGTCTGGGTGACAGAGCGAGACTCAGTCTCAAAAAAAAAAAAAAAAAAAAAAAAAAGAAGAAAATAAAAAAGGCTGGGTGTGGTGGCTCACGCCTATAATCCCAGCACTTTGGGAGGCCAAGGCGGGCCAATTGCCTGAGGTTGGGAGTTCGAGACCAGCCTGACCAACATGGAGAAACCCTGTCTCTACTAAAAATACAACATTAGCCAGGCGTGGTGGCGCACGCCTGTAGTCCCAGCTACTCGGGAGGCTGAGGCAGGAGAATCGCCTGACCCCGAGAGGCGGAGGTTGCAGTGAGCCAAGATCGCACCACTGCCCTCCAGCCTGGGTGACAAGAGGGAAACTGTCAAAAAAAAAAAAAAAAAAAAAAGAACAGGGGTCCTCAGCCAGGGTCTGTGCCCCCAGGGGGACCCTGCCCCATGTCTGGGGCCACCTGTGGTGGTCACAGCTGTGGGGGTGCTCCTGGTGTGGAGTGGGTGGAGGCCAGGGACACTGCTCAGTGGCCTGCAGTGCCCAGGATGGCCCTACCCCAGAGAACAATCTGGCACCTCAGTGTCCACAGAACAGGAGTTGGGAAACTCTGCCTTAATTATTTAAGGTGGGAAAAAGCAGTTCTCTTCCTGCCCACAGCAGACACCAGGATCAACTCCCAATGGGGCAGACGGTGTAAACTAGGGGACCCCAGTTCCTGGGACTCACCTCCTCTGCCTCCCCACTCAGGGCATGGATTTCAGTGTGTGCAGCTTCCTGGGACCCCAGCAGGGCAGAGGATCACGGGACGCAGAGTCTAGGGGGTCTGTGGAATCCCCTAACCCAGGGGTCTTAACCAGGGTGATTCCGCCCCCAGGGGACCCTGGCCCATGTCTGGGGACATCTGTGGTTGTCACAGCTTGGGGGAGCTCCTGACATAGAGTGGGTGGAGTCCAGGGACGCTGCTCAGCATCCTGAGTGCCCAGGACAGCCCCACCCCAGAGAACGGTCTGGCCCCAAGGTCCACAGGGCTGAGGGGAGCTCCTGGAGGCCGCTCTGGGCCCCTCTGGGCCTCGCGGAAAGCCCAACACCAATCCCGTTTTAGGGATTTGGGATGACAGGTGTGGCAGGGCCAGTGTGCGCACCCCCAGCCACCTGCCTGTGAGCCTGACCCCTCACCTTCTGGAGGCCTCTTCCCCCAACAGGGCTCTGCATGCGGGTGCCGCTGGCATTATCTGACCAGAGCTCCCAGGGCAGGTGGCCCGGTCCGGCCTCAGGGCCTTCACACAGCTGTTCCACTGCCAGGAACAGCCCCCTCCCCCTTTGCTCTGACAGACTCATTTCCATCCTCTGCAGCCAACACACAGTCCCGCCTGCCCACAACAGGAGGGTGCGGCTCCTTGGGCGGGAGGCACAGGACTCCCCCGTCCTCCACCCTCTGCGTCCTCCGCCCTCTGCGCAGCCCAGATGGAGGCCTTTGGGTCGAGCGGGACACCCTGTTCCCGAGACCCCCACTGCGGTTTGCCCTCCGTTACCTCCTAAACGACCCCAGGAATCAGCCCACGGGTGAAGCCGCCTGGAGCTGAAGCCACCGGGAGCTAAGGCCTCCTGGGTTCAGGGGCGTCCTGGTGGCTGGGGGAGGGAACTTTTCCAGCGCCGGCCACATTTTCACCTTTTCCCTTGCAGCACCGTGCAGGTCCTAGGAAACAAGACCAAGCGCCAGAGTTGGTCCCTGGACAGCCAGTTTGCAGCCCCCAAACCCGGCACATAGTAAGGGACTCAGCTGGGACTGGAGGTTCACACCCGTAATCCCAGCACTCGGAGGCTGGAGCGGGAGGATGGATGGAGCTCAGGAGTTTGAGACCCGCCTGGGCAACATAGGGAGACCCCATTCCTACAAGAAATTTAAAAAAAATAAAACCTGGGCATGGTGGCTGCTGTGAACAGTGATCATGCCATTGTACTCCAGCCTGGGCAACAGCAAGACCCTGTCTCTCTCTCTCTCTCTCTCTCTCTCTCTCTCTTCTTTTGAGACGAAGTCTCGCGTCTCCCAGGCTGGAGGGCAGTGGTGCGATCTCGGCTCACTGCAAGCTCCACCTCCCGGGTTCAGCCCATTCTCCTGACTCAGCCTCCCGGGTAGCTGGGACTATAGGTGCCCGTCACCACGCCCGGCTAATTTTTGTATTTTTAGTAGAGATGGGGTTTCACCGTGTTAGTCAGGATGGTCTTGATCTCCTGACCTCGTGATCTGCCTGCCTGCCTCGGCCTCCCAAAGTGCTGGGATTACAGGCGTGAGCCACAGTGCCCGGCCCCTGTTTTTTTTTTTTTTTTTTTTTGTCGGAGTCTTGCTCTATCTCCCAGGCTGGAGTGCAATGGCGCAATCTCAGCTCACTCCAACCTCCATCTCCTGGGTTCATGTCATTCTCCTGCCTCAGCCTCCCGAGTAACTGGGAGTACAGGCGCCGCCACCGCACCCGGCTAGTTTTTGTATTTTTAGTAGAGATGGGGTTTCACCATGTTGGCCAGGCTGGTCTCAATTTCCTGACCTCATGATTTGCCTGCCTCGGCCTCCCAAAGTGCTAGGATTACAGGCGTGAGCCACGGTGTCCAGCCTTTCCCTTGTTTTTTTTTTTTTGAGTCAGGGTCTCTGTGTCACCCAAGTTGGAGTGCAGTGGCACGATCTTGGCTCACTGCAACCTCTGCCTCCTGGGTTCAAGTGATTCTCCCAACTTAGCCTCCCAGGTGGCTGGGATTACAGGCACCAGGCACACACCACCATGCCTGGCTAATTTTTGTGATTTTAGTAGCAACAGGTTTTCACCATGTTGGCCACGCTGGTCTCGAACTCCTGACCTCAAATGATCCACCCGCCTTGGCCTCACACGACCAACCAGGACCCTGTCTCTTAAAAATAATAATAAAAAGCCGGCCGGATGCAGTGGCTCACGCCTGTAATCCTAGTACTTTGGGAGGCCAAGGTGAGTGGATTGCCTGAGCTCAGGAGTTTGAGACCAGTCAGGGCAACATGGTGAAACCCCGTCTCTACTAAAATACAAAAAATTAGCCAGGCGTGGTGGCAGGCACCTGAAGTCCCAGCTTCTTGGGAGGGTGAGGCAGGAGAATTGCTAGAACCTGGGAGGCGGAGCTTGCAGTGAGCTGAGATCGACCCACTGCACTCCAGCCTGGACGACAGAGCAAGACTCCATCTCTAAAAACATTAATTAGGCCGGGCATAGTGGTTCATGCCTGTAATCCCAGCACTTTGGGAGACTGAGCCTGGCAGATCACAAGGTCAGGAGATCGAGACCAGCCTGGCCAGTATGGTGAAACCCCGTCTCTACTAAAAATACAAAAATTAGCCGGGCGAGGTGGTGATGCCTGTAATCCCAGCTACTCAGGAGGCTGAGGCAGGAGAATCGCTTAAACCGGGGAGGCAGAGGTTGCAGTGAGCCAAGATCGTGCCACTGCACTCCAGCCTGGGCAACAGAGCGAGACTCCGTCTCTAAAAACATTAACTAACTAATTAATTAAAAATTAAAAAATAAAAGGCCTCTCCTTCTTTGCCCACAAACCCAAAGACAGTGGCATTGCAACATTTTCCCAGGAAAGGGTTTCCTGGGCCGCCCAACCCACTGTCCACCCTCCCATGGCCCATGCCCAGGGAACGTGACTGGAGGTGGGTCTGCGTGGCCGGAGGTGGACAGGCCGAGACTCAGCTGCCCGGCCCCCTGCGCACCATCCTGGCCGAGGCTGGCCGGGACACGTCCCTCCCCAGGGCTGTGTTGGAGGTGAGGGACCAACAACCCCCCCTACACCTGTCCCAGCCGGTTGGTTCCACGTTAGACCCTGGCCCCGGAAGGGAAAATGGCGTTCTCCACTTCAGCCAGAAATGAGCCTGCTAAACCCTGGGTCCTGGGGATGGAGGCCCACTCGCCGCCTGGAGGAGCCCCCGGCCCCCAGGGAGAGGACGGAAGAATTCTGGAAAAGCTCCCCCGCCCCCCGCAAACTGGATCGTCAGGCTCTGCTTGTTCACCTGCAGCTGAGGGCCTCAGAGGCGGGAGTCAGAGGGGGTGCGCCTCTCAGTTCCCCAGCCTGGAAGGGAGGGACTCAGCCCCCACCCCTCCCCAGCCAGGGAGGGACTCAGTCCCCCACCTCCTCTCCAGGCCCCCACCTTCTCCCCAGCCAGGGAGGGACTCAGCCCCCCACCTCCTCCCCAGGTTCCCCACCCCTCTCCAGCCAGGGAGGGACTCAGCTCCCCACCTCCTCCCCAGGCCCCCACCTTCTCCCTAGCCAGGGAGGGACTCAGCCCCCCACCTCCTCCCCAGGCCCTCCACTCCTCTCCAGCCAGGGAGGGACTCAGCTCCCCACCTCCTCCCCAGGCCCTCCACTCCTCTCCAGCCAGGGAGGGACTCAGCCCCCCACCTCCTCCCCAGGCCCCCACCTTCTCCCTAGCCAGGGAGGGACTCAGCCCCCCACCTCCTCTCCAGGCCCCCCACCCCTCTCCAGCCAGGGAGGGACTCAGCTCCCCACCTCCTCCCCAGCCCAGGAAGGGCCCAGCCACCCCCTAGCCTCTCAGAGCCCAGCCGCCTCCCTGGGCTGCCTGCTAGGTGCTTGCTAGGAGGGCGGGAGGCTCCCGGAGGTGAAACTCAAACCGTCCACTGATAGCAGATTTTTGGAGCTGGCTAAGAGCCCAGCCTGGAGAGGCGGTGGCCGAAAGGCTTCCAAAAGCAGAGGGCTACTGGAGCCGGCTGCTGCTCTCCTACTGGCACAGGTCATGATGGGGCTGCCAGCTGGAACTGCTGGATTGGTCTGTGGGGCCGAAACGGGGCAGCCGAGCTGACTGGGGTCTGGCTGGGTTCGTCCGTGCCTGCAAACTGGCAGTGCTCCACAAATGTGCAGGGGATGGAGAATGAGTGCCTCACACCCCGAGGGGAACGTTCCTGCCTCTGTACCTCAGTTTCCCCTCCCGGGCTACCCACCCCCCAACCTCCAAGCTGGCACCAATGAGATCCGATCCGGCCGCCGGGTGGTCTGGAGACGCCCCCAAAGTGTGGCTTCTGTCCCTCTGCTCCAACACAATTGGTCTGTCCTCATTCCAGGAACCAGGCTGGGGGCGGGGTGACCTCTGACCTCACACTGCAGCCTGGCCTGGCCACGTCCCCAGGGAGGGGAGGAGGGGAGGAAGGCCTGGCCCAGGCTGGGCTGCAGCAGGAGGCCTGTGAGAAGGTGGAGACTGCAGTCCATCGGCCTCCTGCTGCCCGTGCCCTCTCCTGCCTATGGCAGCAGCCCACACCTGCCCGGCCTGCTGGGTGTCCTGGAACCCAGGAATTTAACAACTTCCAGGTCGGGCCAGGTGGTGGCTCATGCCTGTAATCCCAGCACCTTGGGAGGTTGAGGAAGGAGGATGGTTCCATCCCAGAAGTTCAAGACGCGCCTGGGCAACGTGGCCCCTATCTACGAAAAATTAAAACATTAGTCAGGTGTTGTGGTGCGCATCTGTGGTCCCAGCTACTTGGGAGGCTGAGGTGGGAGGATGGCTTGAGCCCTGAAATTTGAGCCTGCAGTGAGCCATGATTGCATGATTCTCCTACCTCAGCCTCCCAAGTGTCTGGGATTACAGGCATGTGCCGCCACACCCAGATAATTTTTGTATTTTTAGTAGCGGGTTTCACCTTGTTAGCCAGGATGATCTTGATCTGGTGATCCACCCACCTCAGCCTCCCAAAGTGCTGGGATTGCAGGCATGAGCCACCGCACCCTGCCAATTTTTAAATAATGTTGGAGGCCGGCCATAGTAGTTCACGCCTGTAATCCCAGCACTTTGGCAGGCAGAGGCGGGCGGATCATCTGAGGCCAGAAGTTCGAGACCAGCCTGGCCAACATGGTGAAACCCCCATCTCCACTAAAAAATACAAAACTTAGCCAGGCATGGTGGCAGGCGCCTGTAATCCCAGCTAGGGAGGCTGAGGCAGGAGAATCGCTTGAACCCAGGAGGCAGAGGTAGCAGTGAGCCGAGATCGCGCCACTGCACTCCAGCCTGGGCCACAGAGCAAGACTCTGTCGCAAAATAAATGAAGAAAATAAAAATGAGGTTGGAGGAAACTCTGGAGGCACAGCAGGTCCTGGGATTGGACTCCCTCCCTCCCTCCCTTCCAGGATAAAATGAAATCCAGGCCCAGCTCTGTGGTCCTGCCCCAGGGCCTTCGCACAGGCCTGCGGTTGGCTGCCTGCTCAAACGGCCCCTCCTGCCAACCAGGCGGGTCCCCAGGGCCGCCCTCCCTCTGGCCTGGGCCCCGGGTCGGTGGCTCGCGCCTGCCACCTGGCGGCCAGCGGAGATGCGGCGCCGCACGCTCTGGCGCCAGCCTCCTGCCCGGGCCGTGCCCTCTGCCGGGAGCCGCGGGCCGGGGGTCGCACCATCTCCGGGGACCGCACCCCGCATCCAGCATCCAGTCCCTGCCTCTTGCTGCTCGAGGACACACGGCCCAGGACAGCTACAACCCCCGGGGGAAATCCCGACTTTTAAACGAATGCTCCCTTTTTAAGCGGGTTGGCAACTAATTCCACTTTTTTTTTTTTTTTTTTTTTTGACGGAATCTCGCTCTGTCGCCCAGGCTGGAGTGCAATGGCGCCATCTCGGCTCACTGCAACCTCCGCCTCCTGGGTTCAAGCGATTCTCCTGCCTTAGCCTCCCAAGTAGCCGGGATTACAGGAACCCGCCACCACACTCGGCTAAGTTTTTGTATTTTTAGTAGAGACGGGGTTTCACCGTGTTAGCCAGGATGGTCTCGATCTCCTGACCTCGTGATCCGCCTGCCTCGGCCTCCCAAAGTGCTGGGATTACAGGCATGAGCCACCGCGCCCGGCCCTAATTCCACATTTTAAAACTGTTTTTAGACCAGACGTTGTGGCTGAAGCCTGTAATCCCAGCGGTTTAAGAGGTCAAGGCTTGAGCCCAGGTGTTTGAGACTAGCCTGAGCAACACAGTGAGACCCCCCCATCTGTATTAGATAGATATTTAAATAAATAATATTTAATTTTTTTTCTTTGAGACAGAGTCTCATTTGCCCAGGCTGGAGTGCAGTGGCGGGATCTCAGCTCACTGAAACCTCCGCCTCCCGAGTTCAAGTGATTCTCCTGCCTCAGCCTCCCACCACACCCGGCTAATTTTTGTACTTTTTGTAAAGACGGGGTTTCACCATGTTGGCCAGGCTGGTCTCGAACTCCCGATCTCAGGTGATCCACCCACCTCAGCCTCCCAGAGTGCTGAGATTACAGGCCTGAGCCAAAGCGCCCGGCCTTTTTTCCGTTTTTTTGTTTGTTTGTTTGTTTGTTTTTTGGGGACGGAGTCTCAGTCGCCCAGGCTGGAGAGCAGTGGCGCAATCTCAGCTCACTGCAAGCTCCGTCTCCCGGGTTCACGCCATTCTCCTGCCTCAGCCTCCCGAGTAGCTGGGACTACAGGCGCCAGCCACCTCGCCCGGCTAGCTTTTTGTGTATTTTTTAGTAGAGACGGGGTTTCACCGTGTTAGCCAGGATGGTCTCGAACTCCTGACCTCGTGATCCGCCCGTCTCGGCCTCCCAAAGTGCTGGGATTACAGGCTTGAGCCACCGCGCCCGGCCTTCTGTATTTTTTTTTAGTAGAGACGGGGTTTCACCGTGTTAGCCAGGATGGTCTCGATCTCCTGACCTCGTGATCCGCCCGCCTCAGCCTCCCAAAGTGCTGGGATTACAGGCTTGAGCCACCGCGCCCGGCCCCTTTTTTTTCTTAATGCCATTTTCAGACATGGCCCGCGACGGGCAGCCGTGCCGTGAGGTTAGACCCTGCTTGGCTCAGACAGAACTGACGACTTGTTTGACCTATGCCAAGTTATCCGACCAAGAATTTAGATGCTGGGGCCCCTAAAGAGGGGTCCAGAGGAGGCAGATATGGACCAATAAGGAAGCACTGGGCCGGACGCGGTGACTCACACCTGTAATCAGCACTTTGGGAGGCCGAGTGGGGAGGATCACTTGAGCTCAGGAGTTCGAGGCCAGCCTGGGCGGGACAGCGAGACCCCGGCTCTACAAAAATAAATAAATAAGGAAGCAGTGAATTCCAATGTATTCATCGCCAACGAACCATGTTGTTGGGTGTGCTCTCCTCTTTTAGGTGCAATGTGTCATTTAGGCCTGTGCCGTCGGAACTTTATTATTTGAACATTTAAAAATAAGTGAATCCAAGAGGTCGAGTCACTTGGCCAAAAACGCCCAGGAGGAAAAGGCCAAGTCTAGTACCCCGGCTCTAGACCTACTAACTGATCGCCGGAGACTCCGGGCCTTGGAAGAAGTCGCCTCCCCAGATCTCTAAGCAGGCCGCGCGACCCTCGAGTCTCAGCTAAGCGGGAAATCCCACTTCACAAGGAAGCCCCCTCTCCGAGGCACGGGCGCATGCGCGGATCGGCCACCCGCTGGAGCCGCGGGTGCGCCGCTCTGGCCCGCGTGGCGCACTCGTCCGCGTCTCGCTGATGATGACGCACGTCCGGGGCGGTAGGGAAGGCAAGATGGCGGCGCCCATGGAGGTGGCCGTGTGTACGGATTCCGCAGCCCCGATGTGGAGCTGCATCGTGTGGGAACTGCACTCGGGCGCCAACCTGCTCACCTACCGCGGCGGCCAGGCGGGACCCCACGGCCTGGCGCTGCTCAATGGCGAGTATCTGCTGGCGGCGCAGCTGGGCAAGAACTACATCAGCGCCTGGGAGCTGCAGCGGAAGGTGCGGCGGTGCGGGCTCGCTGCTGGGCTTGGCTGCGGGGATCACGGGGCGCCCGAGGCTAAAGTCGGGGGATGGGTTGGTGGGGGCCGCGTGCACCCTGAGTCGGAATTGGCGTGGGGCGCGGAGGAGGTCTCCGTTCGGGCGCTCTGCGCATGCGCGGGTCTGGGGGCTTTGGGGAGATGCGCGACCTGTTAGGCCGCTCTGCGCACGCGCGGGGCTCAGGCTTAGGCTGCGGTGGGGCAGTGGGGGAAATGGAGACGCTCCGGGGGTCCCTTGGGGCAATTGCGCATGCACGAGTTCTTGGCGCGCGAAATTTGATAAAAGGGGACTATACGGATCGCGAGGTCAGGAAATCGAGGCCATCCTGGCTAACACGGTGAAACCCAGTCTGTACTAAAAATACAAAAAATTAGCCGGGCGTGGTGGCGGGCGCCTGTAGCCCCAGCTACTCGGGAGACTGAGGCGGCACAACCCGGGAACCCGGGAGGCGGAGCTTGCAGTGAGCCGAGATCGTACCACTGCACTCCAGCCTGGGCGACACAGTGAAACTCCGTCTCAAAAAAAAAAAAAAAAAGACTGTGAGCTCTGTGGATATTGTGGTTCTGCAGGAAGAGGGAGAAGGACCGAGATCTGGGGGAGTCCCCCATGAAGGAGTGGCGCAGGAGACTCATGCGTTTATCCCTCCAATAAAGAAGCAGATACTCACCGTCGCCCACTGTTTCACCTCTACCCTCAAGCCCAAAATGCAGCCAGTCCCTGAAGCTACTCCCTTCCCCTGTGCGCACACTGAGATCTCTTGGGACTGGTTCTGTGCTATGGCATTGCCTGATGGAGTCCACGCACAACTCATAAATTTTTCCCATTTTATTTTATTTTTGAGACAGGGTCTCACTGTGTCGCCCAGGCTGGAGGGCAGTGGTGCGATCTCGGCTCACTGCAGCCTCCGCCTCCAGGGTTCAAGAGATTCTCAGACCTCAGTCTCCTGAGTAGCTGGGACTACAGACCTGCACCAACCACCACACCTAGCTAGTTTTTGTATTTTTTGTAGAGGCAAGGTTTCACCATGTTGACCAGGCTGGTCTCGAACTCCTAAACTCAAGTGATCCGCCCACCTCGGCCTCCCAAAATGCTGGGATTACAGGCATGAACCACCACGCCTGGCCGAGTTTTCCCATTTTAGAGAGGAGGAAGCTGAGGCTTGGGGTCTTAGGCTGCACATTATGGATAGAAGAATTGGTGCACAAGCCTACTGGGCTCTTGGGCCCCAGTGTCCTTCTAGACCCTCTTTGTTTTGTTCCTGTGTTCCTCCCAGCCAGGGTCCCTCTGGCCCTCAGGGGGAGGCACCAGCCTCCTCTTATCTACCACCTCCAGCCTCAAAGCCTCTTGCAGGGGCGAACACTTCCTTGCTGGACCATGCATTTGCTCAAACCACCCTGCTCCCGACTCCTTTCCCTGGTGCTCTTAACCACTGCCCAGGCGTCCCCTCCCCTCGCCTTTCACTGCTGTAGGGGCTCCCGTCTCCTGCACGGGCTCATGAGGCTGATTGTGCATCCGTAGGACCAGCTCCAGCAGAAGATCATGTGCCCTGGGCCTGTCACCTGTCTGACCACGTCACCCAACGGTCTCTACGTCCTGGCAGGAGTTGCAGAAAGCATCCACCTGTGGGAGGTAAGAGGCACAAAGCGTGAGGGTTTCCCACAGGACATCTCAGCCCATCTGAGCCTTGCCTGCAGGGCACCAGGGAAAGACCATGTGGCCTGGGGCCCTGGGATGGGTGACTGTTCAGGGGTCACAGCCTAAGCTTCACCCTGCTGCCTCCTTTCTCCAGGTCCCCTCGAGACTCTTGCGAATCCCAAAGTGGCCCTAATCCTGCCTTGAGTGCTTGGATAGAGCCCGGTGCAGCCCAGTCCCCAGCGCACACACACACCACAGCATCTTCCAGAGCTAGCGGGCATCTCTTCCAGGCAGGGGGCAGCACCTGGCACTTGTAACTTGACAGTTATAAAGGGCTGGGTGCAGTGGCTCATGCCAGTAATCACTGCAACCTCCGCCTCCCAGGTTCAAGCTATTCTCCTGCCTCAGCCTCCTGAGTAGCTGGGATTACAGGCGCCGCCACCACACCTGGCTAATCTGTTTGTATTTAGTAGAGACAGGGTTTCACAGTGTTGGTCAGGCTGGTCTCAAACTCCTGACCTCGCGTGATCCACCTGGCTTGGCCTCCCAAAGTACTGGGATTACAGGTGTGAGCCACTGTGCCCAGCCAGTGCCTCCTTTTTCTTCCCGCTGGAGCAACCAGGTGACAGCAACCCCTAGACACATTCACCGCCCGGATCCTGCCATGCTCTCGCGGTGAGACAGAGCGAACTGTTCAGGCTTTGCATTTAGGTCAGCCTCTCAGCTCCGCCCTGGTTAAGGGAAGCAGCCCTGGATAATGTGTGCGTGAGTGGGTGGTGCCGGGAAGACTTCATTCACAAAGCCAGGCCTCTTGGGATTTGGCCCATATCGTAGCTGCTGTGTTAGATCGTTGGCTGTGTTGTTACAAATGGTTCATTATATCTGGGGGGAGACCTGCCCTCAAACCCACATAGAGGAGGGCAGCCAGTACAAGATTTGGAGCCAGAAGACCCAAAGGTAACCCTGTTTCTGCCCTTCCTGACCTCGTCCTTGCCTCCCCCAGTGGGCTGCTCAGAGAACTGAGAGGGCTGGGTGGGCATGAGGATTCTCTGAGAGATAAAAAGGCCACCAGGGGGATGGGCATGGTGGCTCATGCCTGGAATCCCAGCACTTTGGGAGGCTGAGACGGGCAGATCACTTGAGGCCAGGAGTTCAAGACCAGCCTGGGTAACATGGTGAAAACCCATATCTCTAAAATATACAAAAATTAGCTGGGCGTGGCGCCATACACCTATAATCCCAGCTTTTTGGGAGGCTGAGGCATGAGAATCACTTGAATCCGGGAGGCAAAGGCTGCAGTGAGCTGAGATCGTACCACTGCACTCCAGCCTGGATGACAGAGCAAGACCTTGCCTCAAAAAAAGGCGGGGGGGAGGTGGCGGGGAGCACAGGAATGACAGGAGGCATCATTATCTCACCCCCAGGACACGTGTGTATGTATGTAATTTTTAAACTTATTTTTGAGATGGGGTCTCACTACATTGCCGTAGCTGATCTGGAACTCCTGGACTCAAGCGATCCTCCCAGGTAGCTGGGATTATAGGCATGCGCCACCATGCCTGGCATCCCAAGGCTTTTAAATCTCAGTCCATGATTTTGAAACTAGGATGCTGTTGCTGAGAGAGAAACTGAGGCAGGGAGGCAGTAGCTCACAAGTCACCCCTCACGATAGACCTCCTGACCCTGGTGGCTGTCAGTCTGACAGAAGGGCATGTGGGTAGGAATTAAATGTATCATCGCCCCACGGGGGATGTCTTAGGCGGGACCCCTTCCTGTTCTTGGCTGGGGACAGTGTGCTGGGTGGCACCCACTACCAGACCCCTGCTCCCCTAGCCTCCTCCATTTTTTTTTTTTTTTTTTGAGATGGAGTCTCGCTCTGTTGCTCGGGCTGGAGTGTGGTGGCTCGATCTCAGCTCACTGCAACCTCGGACTCCTGAGTTAAAGTGATTCTCCTGCCTCAGTCCTCCCGAGTAGCTGGGATTACAGGCACCTGCCACCATGCCTGGCTAATTTTTGTGTTTTTAGTAGAGACAGAGTTTTGCCATGTTGGTCAGGCTGGTTTGGAACTCCTGGCCTCAGGTGATCCGCCCTCCTCGGCCTCCCAAAGTGTTGGGATGACAGGTGTGAGCCACTGTGGCTGGCCCTCCTGGAGAGTTTCTGACCGGCATGAGCTGTGACCACAAGGGGGTGCCCCATGTGCTCAGCTGGAGCTCAGGCCGGACTGCCTCCACTGTGCCCCCTGCCACGGTTGAAATCCTCCTCCTATTCTCTGTGTGCATGACGGGCTTGTGAGTGGTGAGTCAGGAGTGGGCTGGAAACCTGAGAGCCGGAGCTGTGGAGCGGGGGCTGGTCTGCCTCTCCCATGCCACGGGGACAGGGACCTCCTAGGAGGCACTGATGCTCTGATGCTGCCCTGTGTGTACCGGCCCCGGGCAGTGGTGGTCACCAGAACTGCCATCTGTGGTTTGGGACTGACCTGGACCCTGCTTCATCTGGTGCCATTTAACCCTCCTCGGCCACCCTGGGTTCTGCATGTGAGGAAACTGAGGCCCAGAGAGGGCATGGCCTGTCAGATCTGGGCTCAGCAGGCCCTGCCTGCCCCAAGAAAGCACCACACACAGGGACTTTCGACAGCAGAAACTCGGCCCCCATCCTGGAGGCCAAAAGTCCTAAATCAAGTTGTCCGCAGAGCCACACTGCCCCTGGAGGCCCCAGGAGGAGCCTCCCCACCTCTCCGGTGGTGGCCAGCGCCCCTTGGCGCCCTTGGCTTGTGGGTGACTCTCCCCTGCCTCTGCTGCCACGTGGAGCCCCCTGCGTGTTTGCACTTCTCTCAGCTTACCACAGCCGGGACACACGGGATGGAGGCCCTCGCCCCAGAACCACCTCATCTTAACTTATTATATGTGCAGAGACATTGCATCCAAAGACAACCATTCACAGATTCCAGGTCCGGACTTTAACAAGCTTTTTGGGGGGAAACACACGATTCAACCCACAACCCCAACCAGAGATCTCAGCCCTCGCCAGGCGTCCTGGAAAGTGCTCCTTGTCCTGTTGCTCAGACAAGCTGCCAGGCTTCCTGCCCCCACCCCCGGTCAGGCCACCACAGCCTGCCCAGAAGCGACTTCCCGCTGAGTGGTGGGAGCTGCCTACAGGTCTTGAGTGCAGCCAGTTCCTACAGGGCCTGCGCAGGAAGCCCGTGCCTTCCCTGGGGTCAGGCTCATGGGACCGGCACCTCCCTGAGGCAGCAGGGAAGGGCAGGAGACTTGCCCCTCTCCTGGGCCCTCACACAGGTGGGGATGAGGCGGGAACAGGTGCTCACCCAACTGAGGCAGGGGCGCGACAGTGTGGCCATGGCCGTGTGGTCATGGGGTTCCCTGGGCTGCAGCCCGCCCTTTCCTCCCCTGACCTGGATGCCCTCGGCCCCTCACAGGTCTCCACCGGGAACCTTCTGGTCATCCTGAGTCGACATTACCAGGACATCTCCTGCCTGCAGTTCACAGGGGACAGCAGCCACTTCATCTCAGGGGGCAAGGACTGCCTGGTGCTGGCTTGGAGCCTCTGCAGGTAGTGCCTTGCACACCTGGCCCACACCTGGGCGCAGGCGGGGAGAGGAGGGCCAAGGCCCCTGGTGGGAAGGGGCTTCTCTTGGGGGCTGGAGTGCAGAGGACAGAGTGATCATTCCTGGGGGCCGTGGGGGCTGAGCCTTGAGTTTACTCAGGTGAGGCGGGCCAGACTGCTGAGTGGAGGCAGGTGTGTGCGTGAGGTGGGTGCTGGACTGCCCTGTTCCCTCCCCTCCCCGCCTGCTGAGTACCCGCCTCACCCCGCCCAGCGTGCTGCAGGCCGACCCCTCTAGGATCCCAGCGCCCCGGCACGTCTGGTCTCACCACACGCTCCCCATCACGGACCTGCACTGTGGCTTTGGGGGCCCCCTGGCCCGGGTGGCCACCTCCTCACTGGACCAGACGGTGAAGGTACAGCCGCCCCCACCCCCCCACCCCCCCACCCCCCTCCCCCCTCCCCCCCCCCCCCCACCCCTCCACCCGCAGTCCATGAGCAGAGCTCAGCCAGGAATGCAGGAATCGCCTCCTCCCCCTCCCTGCTGTCAGGGCTCCAGACGATTTTTAATTCCCTGGTACTCTGAGCCCAAGGACGTCCAGGGAGGTCTGCCAGCCTGGAAATTCCCACTCATTCACCATTTCTGGCCCGGCTCCCTGGCCAAGCCTGGGGAATCGAAGGGCATCACTACGTTTGAGTCGTGGCCAGTGGTCCTGGGAGGGAGACCCACGGGTCATCAGCCCGAGACCAAGCTCCGTTTCAGCACCGGCCCTGTCCCCTATCCCCCAAGACCCACATGATGACGGCTTTCGCCCAAAGTCCCAAGCCCTAGGGCCAGAGGACAGCCGACGCCTGACCTCCCTGATGCCCCTGTTCCCACGGGGTCCTCGAGCTCCCCCGCGCCAGGCCGAGCCCCACGCCCTTTGCCCGCCCGCAGCTGTGGGAGGTCTCCTCCGGGGAGCTGCTCCTCTCCGTCCTCTTCGATGTGTCCATCATGGCGGTGACCATGGACCTGGCTGAGCACCACATGTTCTGCGGCGGCAGCGAGGGCTCCATCTTCCAGGTCGATCTCTTCACCTGGGTGAGTGCCCTGGCGGTCTGTGGGCTGCACCCTGCCCTGGGACTGAGGGCATCGGGCCTGTGGCTCACAGCCGTCTCGGCCTTCGCAGCCCGGACAGAGGGAGAGGAACTTCCAGCCAGAGCAGGACGCCGGGAAGGTCTTCAAAGGGCACAGGTGGGGACGTGGGAACGGGGCGGGGGGCTCCCGAGCACGTCCTGTGTGTTGCCTGACCCCTGCCTGTCTGTCTAGGAACCAGGTGACCTGCCTGTCGGTGTCTACTGACGGCAGCGTGCTGCTCTCGGGCTCCCACGATGAGACCGTGCGCCTCTGGGATGTGCAGAGCAAACAGTGCATCCGGACGGTGGCCCTCAAAGGTGGGCGCGCCTCTGCTCAGCCTGCGGCCAGCGTGCAGGGGGCGGGGAGGAGATCCAAGGGAAAAAGCCAGCCTGAGCTCCGGGCTTGGCTTGACTGGGGGCGGGACTGGCTTGCTGTGGGGTGGGGCCTGGCAGGGATGGGGTGGGGCCTGGCTGGGGGCGGAGACTGCCCTGGATGGGGCGGAACCTGGCTTGCTGTGGGGTGGGGCCTGGCAGGGATGGGGCGGGGACTGACTGAGGGCGGAGACTGCCCTGGATGGGGCGGAACCTGGCTTGCTGTGGGGCGGGGCCTGGCAGGGATGGGGCGGGGACTGACTGAGGGCGGAGACTGCCCTGGATGGGGCGGAACCTGGCTTGCTGTGGGGCGGGGCCTGGCAGGGATGGGGGCGGGGCTTGGCTGGGATCGGGCAGGGCATGGCTGGGGGCGGAGACTGCCGTGGATGGGGTGGAACCTGGATTGCTGTGGGGTGGGGCCTGACCACCGCGCCCCCCAGGCCCAGTCACCAACGCCACCATCCTACTGGCGCCCGTCAGCATGCTGAGCTCAGACTTCAGGCCCAGCCTGCCGCTGCCCCACTTCAACAAGCACCTGCTGGGCGCAGAGCACGGGGACGAGCCGCGCCACGGTGGCCTCACCCTGCGCCTGGGCCTCCACCAGCAGGTACGGCCCCCTGCAGGGAACCCCCACTGCCCTTTGGTCTCGGAAGACCCCGCAGGCCCTGGGCTCCTTCGCTCCCTCAATCCTGACGCCAGTGCGGCGGTTCCCCCCCAAGCCCAGCACTGGAGAGCGCATCCTGTGAGCGGCATGGTGATGCCCGCAGGGCCCTCTGCCCACTCTCGGTGTGGACCCAGAGGCTCTGATAAGTTAACCACCCCTCGTCCCCCGGCCAGCAGGGCCGAACTGCGCGCCCCACACACCAGCCTTCGCGCCGCTGGAGATCTGATGGTCAGCTAGGTCTTTCTGCAAAGGGCTGATGCCCCATATTTCGGGCTGCGAGGAGCAAAAGTTTCACATCTGGGCTGCGGAAGGTGCAGGAGCAGCCCTGCAGGGCAGGGAGCAGGTGGGGCCCTGATGGCTGCATGTGGCTCCCACGTGGGCTCGGGGCAGCCTCTGCCTGACCACAGTCACATCCTCACCCCCTGCAGCTCAGCACCGCCCCCTGCTCTGTGCAGGTACCAGGGTGGGCTCCTGCACCTTCTGAGGATAGAGTGACTTCCAGAACTCTTCCCTGGGGTTGGCTGGGGTGGGGGCTGGGGGGGTCCTGGAGCCTGGGGAGGCTTCCCGGCGTGTTTCCGCCCCACTCCCCGATCTTCAGGGAGCTGCCTGCGCCCTTGGTGTCTCACGTCACTGTCTGTGTCCCTCGCTGGGCTCTGGCGGTTGGCACTCCTTCCCACGTGCCCTCTTCTTACCTGAGTACAGATTGATTTTTTTATCTGGAGGGTGCCTGACAGCCTGACAGACCCTGCACCAGGAGATGCCGTTATCTTCCTTGTCCACGCTGACTGATGGAGTGACACTCTGTCTTCCCACATCTACCAGTGGGCTCGGGGCAGGCAGGCAAGGGACCCCCACCGTCTGGGCATCCGCAGGCCACTCAGACCAAAGGAGGCCAAGAGCACAGGCTAGACTGACCGCTAACAGCATGGGCAAAAGGGGGGCGCGCCTTTGTGTTCAGAAAGTGCCGGAACCTTCAGAGTGAAAACAGGCCTCCAGTGGCACGGAGCCAGCTCCCTGCTAGGGTGCCTGCCCGGCCACTGCCTCCTCCCAGGGCAGCGGCGGCTCCCACGCTTCCTGCCCAGCCAAGTGCCCTCCCCAGAACCCCACCCAGCTGTTCACGGTGAGATTCTGGAGGGGGCCAGGCCACGCCCTCCGGTAATGCCACCACCTTTTCCTGGCCACCCCACCTGACTCCCTTCCTCCGGCAATGGCTGCCAGCTTGTTGCAATCCAGCTGACACTGACTGGAATGTCTGCCTGTCCCACACGCGCTGCTGGGGCCCAACACACTGCATCCAGGAGGCGGGTTCCTGACCTCCGACCCCCCAGCGACTGGTCCCTCTGCCCAGGGCAGTGGCCTCGCTGGGCCGGCTGGGCTCTCCCCATGGCTGGAGGTGGTCACTGTCTGTGAGGCCCTAGTCCGGCCCTGTGTCCCAGAGCCTTCCCTGGGATCGCCGGTCCTTCCAGGCCTGGCCCAGGCCCCCTGTCTGTGGTGTGGTCATCTGCACCCATATCCCCAGCCCCATCCTTGGGCGCAGTCGTGGAGGATCTGAGGCGCTGGGTGATGGCTGCATGGCCAGGGTCAGGGTTATCATCTGCAGGCTCGAGGGAGGTGAATGCCCCTGCCTCAGTCTCCCCTTCTGTAGGCGTCACGGTGGCCCCTCCCTGAGTGCCCACGATAGCGGGGGTGGGATGGGCAAAGCGTGTGGTGTGTGACAGGACACAGCCCAAGGTCACGCAGCCCACTGTATTGCAGGGTTCTGAGCCCAGCTACCTGGACCGCACCGAGCAGCTGCAGGCCGTCCTGTGCAGCACCATGGAGAAGGTGGGCGGGGCCTCGGGTTGGGCGGGGCCTCGGGAGGGGTGGCCTCCGGCTGGGCGGGGCCTGAGACTGGGGTCAGTCCTGGCCAGTGGCCCCCACTCCAGCGCACCCCAGGCCACTTCCGCCCTCTGACCCCCACTCCTACCGCAGAGCGTGCTTGGTGGCCAGGACCAGCTGCGGGTCCGTGTAACGGAGCTGGAGGATGAGGTGCGCAACCTGCGCAAGATCAACCGGGACCTGTTCGACTTCTCCACGCGCTTCATCACGCGGCCGGCCAAGTGAGGCCCGGTGACCCGGGCCCGAGGCTCCCAGGCCTGAGCCCCACGCCTCCCAGCGACCGGAGCCCGCGGGTGTGGCCCCCACCAGCCCAGGCCTGGACTCTCCCGAGTTCTGTGTCGTGTTCGGGCTTTTCCTCTGTGACTGGGCCGTCTTGGTGTCTCGTGGCACTCGTCTCATTGGTGCTAGCCTGTTTTTAACAAAAGAGGATGAAAGGCTTCTCCTCTCCTGCCTCCTTGTGTCCGGGTGTGGCCTGGTGCTGGGCGCATCGCAGCTCCACTCTGCTGCTCAGCCCAGCTCAGAACCCCAGCCCCACTCGGCACCCTCCGTCCGGAGGTAGAGACCTCAGGCCTCGCAGACCTAGGCCTCGCAGGAACGGCTTTAGGACGCAGCCCCGAGCAGCTGCAGTTCTGAGTCTGCTCTATTGCCGGAGGGCCTTTGCATGGCGGCCCCTTCCTGAGAAAGCACTGGGCCAGGGTGGTGGGGCTGAGGAAGGAACCAGGAAGCCAGGCCCCTCTGGTCTGCTGTGCAGGGGGTCTGAGTGGAGACAGCCCAGGGGTCCCGAAGGGAGGTGGCTTGGTGTAGAGAGATGGGCCTGGGGATGTTTGGGGGTAGATCCAGCTGCCAGGGTTGAGGGGTTTCCCCGGGTGCAGGGCCCAGCTCTCAGGAAGGGTTTTGGGGGGTGGCTGGTCCCTGTGGGAATCCAGGGCTCCAGACCAGGCAGGAGGAGGGAGCTGGTGTGGGCGGGGCCTTGGAGCACAGGCTCCTCCCAGTCCCTCCCTCAGGTGCCGTCGGGCCCCTGCTGGCTTCCCCAGGGCCCAGCCAAAGCCGCCCAAACCCCACCTCAGGGTGGTTCTCTGGGCAAAAGGTGCCGTGGCCTCCCCAGGCAGAGGCGGCTTGCCCCACCCAGCAAAGGTGGCCACTGCAGCCTGGGACCATCAGATGGGTCAGGGGCAGGTCTGGGCATCGTGTCCTGATCTGAGCCAGTCCCCAGAGGGGGTTGCCCCCGGCCACACCACGGGTGGTGCTTGTGGATATCAAGGGCTTGAGGGAGGCCGGGCCCCACCGCCCTGGGGATGCTGCCAGCCAGCGCCTGGAGCCCAGCCCAGAAGCCCAGAACCTTCCAGAAAGCTGCCCCTGACTTGACAGTCCTGCCTAACGATCCAGAAAATCCGTGTGATTTAACGGGTGTGGTAATGACTGCAGCCTGGAGCCAGCTGCCAGCGCTGAGTTCATGCTTTTTGGCTAATTTGTGTTCTTGTCCCCCTCCATGGGGCTCTGAGCCCTCTCGGCTGGCGGCCTGGTCACACTGCGTCAGGGCGGCTGGGCCCGCTCCTGGTACTGACATCCACCTTTGCTGCTCAGAGCCCTGAGAGCCCTTCAAGGGTCCCTTCCCCCTGGACGCACACCCTGCTTGTGCCTGTCCCATCATGAACCACTCAGCCTGCTGGCCTGCAAGGCTGGGTCCTGCCTGTGGGGAGCACGCAGGTTTGGGGTGAGGCAGCTGAGGGTCCCTTGGGGTTGGCTGATCTCCCTGGGTCTGTACTGTTCCCCTGGGGCCATTCCCATGGCCCCGCCCCCCCTCACAACCACCTCCCAAAGCTCCCCCACCAGCACCAATCAGGACCCCCAGCCACCAACTCGGGGTATCTGCACAATCCTGTGGCTGGTGCCAGGGCTGGGGTGAGGGTGTGCACAGCCGTAGAAGGATGGTTGCCCGTGGCCCCCAGGGGCTGGACTTGGCCACAGCCGCTCCAAGAGCCCAAGGCGAGCCAGGTACGAACATACAGGCCACTGTGCAGCTGCCTGCACCACACGGCTGTCCGGGGCTGGGGCTGAGGTCTGCTGCCCTCTCCGCAGGCTGCAGAACAGGGTTAGAGTTAACCGAGGGGCAGGGCCCGGCCGCCCCACCCCCATCGGAACCTAAAATCACCCGGTGGCCTCAGACGGGCGACACCTGGCTCGGTCGGACTCGATGTTCTTATCTCCGGAAAGGGGGCATCCCCCAGCGGGCCTGCCAGGAGCCTCCAGGAGCTGGGCGGGAGCTCATGCCTCAGTCCCTGCGTTTCCCTCGATGTGCCCCTGCACGCCAGGTCCTTGGACACAAGCCCCCTCGGTGCTTCTCCACACCCCCTCCTGCACCCTCATCACACTCTCGGCCCAGAGTGCCCAGATGTGCTCAGGCACCGAGGTTCCACCCTGCGTTGTAATTGACAGGCTGGGTACAGTGGAAACAGTGGAGACGCCATTCGTTCAGTCCCCCTGGAGGCCCCACAGATTCTCAGAGGCACGGTGCGGGGACTGGGGAGGCCAAGCCTTGCCAAGAGGGGATGCCGGTGTGCACAGGTGACCTGGCAGCTGGCGGGGCTTGACTCTGCAGACCACATCGAGGTGCCCCTGCCCACCACCGGGACAGCTGCCAGCAAAGCTGAGAGCAGAAAACCTCGTGGGTGAGGAGGTGGAGAAACCACAGCCCTCCCGTGCCCTGGTGTGGACATGAAATGGGGCATCCACTGTGAAAAGACCACGCCTGGCCTCTGTCAGGTTCTTAAAAAATTAAACAGCATTGGGCTCAGTGGCTCACGCCTGTAATCCCAGCACTTTGGGAGGCCAAGGTGGGTAGATCATGAGGTTAGGAGATCGAGACCATCCTGGCTAACACGGTGAAACCCTGTCTCTACTAAAAATAAAATAAAAAGTAGGGCGAGGTGGCGGGCGCCTGTAGTCCCAGCTACTCGGAGGCTGAGGCAGAAGAATGGCGTAAACCCGGGAGGCGGAGCTTGCAGTGAGTTGAGGTCGGTCCCCTGCACTCCCGCCTGGGTGACAGAGCGAGACTCCGTCTCAAAAATAACCAAAACATTAAACAGCATTAAGTTGGACCCAGTGAGTCCACTTCTGGGCATATACCCAAGAGAATGAGAGTAGGGTTTTGAAGTTATCCACACAGAACTCACAACAGCTCCATCCCCACAGCCAAAAAGTGGGGTAAGGCCAGGCACCACGGCTCATGCCTGTCATCCCAGCACTGTGGGAGGCCGAGGCCAGCGGATCACCTGAGGTCAGGAGACCACCCTGGCCAACATGGTGAAACCTCCTCTCTCTACTAAAAATACAAAACTTAGCCAGGTGCTGTGGCACGCACCTGTAATCCCAGCTACTCAGGAGGCTAAGGCAGAATTGCTTGAGCCTGGGAGGTGGAGGTTGCAGTGAGCCGAGATCGCCCCACTACACTCCAGCCCAGATAACAGAGCAAGACTTTGTCTCAAAAAGAATGGGGGGAGGGAACCAAGTGTCCATCAGTGGTTGGAGGGTCAGCACAACATGGGTCCTCTGCACAGTGGAATATTATTCAGCCTTGAAAAGGAATGAGAAAGCCCAGTGCAGTGGCTCACCCAGTAATCCAGCACTGTGGGAGGCTGAGGCAGGATGATCACTTGAGCACAGGAGTTTGAGACCAGCCTGGGTAACATCTCTACAAAACCCCATCTCTACAAAAAAATGTAAATCTTAGCCAGGTGTGGTGTGCGCCTGTGGTCCCGGCTACTTGGGAAGTCAAGGCAGGAGGATCGCTTGAGCCCCTGTGGTTGAGGCTACAGTGAGATGTGATCTCACCACTGCACTCCCGCCTGGGCAACAGGCTGCAGTCTCAAAAAAATAAAAATAGAAGCGAGGCTCGGACACAGGCCAGAGTGTGGGTGCACCTTGAGGACGTCACGCTCAGTGAGAGACGCCAGACACAGAAGGACACGTCCTGTCTGATTCCACTCCTAGGAGGTCCGTAGAATCTTCAGATTCACAGAGACAGAAAGGAGGATGGGAGGCGCCAGGGCTGGGGAGGGGACGGGGAGTCCGTGTTCCTTGGGGACAGTTTCTGTTTGGGAAGATGAAAAAGTTCTGGAGAGGAGGGTGGTGAGGGCTACATAGCAATGAGTGTGCTGAATGTGGCCGAGCTGTGTACCTAGAAATGGTTAAGATGGCAAATTTCATGTTATGACTTTTACCACAATAAAAGATTTTTCAAAAGTATCCTCCACGTGTCCACTTGTTCACATGGCAGCTGGGAGTAGGAATGCCTATGTTGTCGTGTACAGATGGGGAAACTGAGGCAGGGCACAAGGGTGAGTTCCAGGAGGGCAGACACAGTCTCTGCCCCTAGGAACTCTTGCTCCTCAGAAGGAGCTGAACCCAGGGAGGGACGGGGCCCCACTCGTCCCTGAGGACACCAGGACCCAGCACTTCTCGCAGACCCAGGGAGAGGACCCCTTGTCCTGCTCCTGGGGACACCTGGCCAGGGGGCTGGAGAGGGTGGCCTGTGGGTTCCTGGAACTGAGCCGTCCTTCCCTCTCTCCCCAGTCGTCTCAAAATCCAATCCATTTTACCGGCTGGCACTTGGCATTTTATTCATTTCATGGAGGATTTTTTTCCTCCCTCCGCAACGTTGGCACCAAAAGGAGATGAGGTTTGGGGTGGGTGTGTGTGTGTGTGTGAAGAAAATCACCGGAGTGTAGATCCATTCATTAGAGCTGAATGTTCCCAGCACAGCGACTGCCCTGCTGCCCTGCGGGATCTGGGGAGACATCGTTGGGAGGATGGGATGAGAAATGCCCGGGCAGGGAGGAAGGGAGCAGGTCCTCTGCTAGACGGATAGACAGATGCAGTTGGCCCCCGTCTATCAGGGGCCTGTGGGATGCCAGGGCCCCAGAAGGGCCCCCTGAGGCCCAGAGGACATAGACAGGCTTGGGGACTGGTAGACAGCTGGGAGCTATGGAAGGTTCTAGAGCACTGGAGGAGGGGAATGTGAACGAGCATCCTTGTCTGGGCGGTTTTTCAAACCACAAGCAATTATAGAGTACCTACTGTGTGCCAGTGTGAGACAGAGCAGCAACCAAGCCAGACCCACTCTGACCCTCCCAGAGCTGAGCAGAAGAGATTGGTCACTAAATAAGAAGAAAATGAACAAAAATTTGGTAGGCTGTTATGGAAATGTGTGGGGGTTGGGGGTGGGTATCAGCAGGACTTAAATGAGGCAGGGAGTGGTGCTTCCTGCATTTTCTCAGTGGCAAGTAGGGAACGTTTTTCAGGGCAGGACATTTGGAACTGGGTTTTGAAGGGTGAAGAGGAGTTCTGTGGCCCAAGTTGCCTGCTCACTGCTGGAGGGCAGATCTACTCTATAGGTTCCCATCATATATGCCTGCCTCAGTTTCCCCAGGGTGCACTGGATGTTAGAACACACCACTGGGCTGGCCTGGTTAGAAACTGACCGCTCCCTGGATGTGGGAGACAAGCATGACCCTTTGTGGGCCTCAACTTCCCTACCTGAGCAATGGTCGACATCGGTGGAAGAGGTCAGGAATCCTGGAAAGGAACGGGGTGGGCATCCGGGCCAGTTTTATTTTCTTTTCTTTTTTTATTTTATTTTATCTTATCTTATCTTATCTTATCTTATCTTATCTTATCTTATCTTATCTTATTTTATTTTATTTTATTTTATTTTATTTTATTTTTTTGAGACGGAGTCTCGCTCTGTCGCCCAGGCTGGAGTGTAGTGGTGCGATCTCGGCCCACTGCAACCTCTGCCTCCCGGGTTCAGGCAATTCTCCTGCCTCAGCCTCCCGAGTAGCTGGGATTACAGGCGCAGGACACCACGCCTGGATGATTTTTGTATTTTTAGCAGAGAGGGGGGGGGGTTTCACCATGTTGGCCAGGCTGGTCTCGAACTCCTGACCTCGTGATCCGCCCGCCTCGGCCTCCGAAAGTGTTGGGATGACAGGTGTGAGCCACCGCGCCCGGCAAGTCGGGGACAATTTTAAAGCGCAGAGTCCTTTCCTGGCACCTCCATTCCACCCGAGGCCTGAAGCAGAGCAGGGATGGGCAGTGGTTAGGCGTCCCCAGCCCCCGCCAAGTGAGGCCCGCAAGCAACCATTGGGAGGCTCTATTCCCCGCCCTCCCCACTCCGGGCAAGGCGCGTCCCACTCCCCGGCGCGGTTGCTGGGAACCACAAGGCGGCCTGGGCGGGGTGCGGAGGGCGCGTCGGAACCTGGCCGGGCCCCTCCTCCCGCGCCGTGGTCCGGGCGGCTGAGCCCCGTGGCGAGCAGCGCCGACAACTTTGCGATGGAGTTTGTGCGGGCGCTGTGTTTGGGCCTGGCGCTGGCGCTGGGGCCGGGGTCCGCGGGGGGCCACCCGCAGCCGTGCGGCGTCCTGGCGCGCTTGGAGGGCTCCGTGCGCCTGGGCGCCCTCCTGCCCCGCGCGCCTCTCGCCCGCGCCCGCGCCCGCGCCGCCCTGGCCCGGGCAGCCCTGGCGCCGCGGCTGCCGCACAACCTGAGCTTGGAGCTGGTGGTCGCCGCGCCCCCCGCCCGCGACCCCGCCTCGCTGGCCCGTGGCCTGTGCCAGGCTCTGGCGCCTCCGGGCGTGGCGGCCCTGCTCGCCTTTCCCGAGGCTCGGCCAGAGCTGCTGCAGCTGCACTTCCTGGCGGCCGCCACCGAGACCCCCGTGCTCAGCTTGCTGCGGCGGGAGGCGCGCGCGCCCCTCGGAGCCCCGGTACGCGGGACGCCCGGAGTCAGGACGTGGAGGACCCGGGGCGGGGGCGGGGGCGGGAGCCCCGGGGACACCCGGAGTCAGGATGGGAGTGCCGGGACTACGCAGGGAAGGGGGATCCCGGGACGCCGGACGGGCCCCAGGGCTCAGGGATGGGGAAGACCCGGGTGTCCTCGGAGCAAGGAAACCGGAACCCAGAGGCAGAGACCCAGGGGCAGGGACCTAGACGCGGGGTTGAGAGCCCCAGGGACGCCCCTGGAACGCCCCTGCAGACCCTTCCCAGCGCCCTAGGGATGGAGACCCGGCCACTGTGGCCTCTGCCCCTTCCTTGCCCAGGCCCCTTCCCTCCTTGCCCACAGACCCTTCCCTGGTCCCTGGGACCTCCTGGTCCCCACCCGGCTCTGGGTGGCTGGGCTGGAGGACAGGCGGTCTCCCTCCTCACTCTAGGGGTGCAGTTTCGGGGTCTGCAGGTCTGGATCTCCCTCCTTCCAGAATTCTCCCCTTTCCCTCCCAGAGGCCTCCAAGATCCCAGAGCAACCCCCGCCATTCCAACCCCGACTCCATTCCCAACTCCCAGCCCACCCCCCACCCCCCACCCCCCACTCCCCACCCCAGGCAGCCTTCAAGTTCCTCCCTTCTAATCCCATCCCAGGCCCAGATCCCGGGAGCAAATGGAAGAAGAAGAGAAGGGCGGTTGACTGAGTTCTGGGGACCCTGTTGTTCCCCCCAGCAGGGCTCACTGCGCCCCAGATAATAAACCCCCTCCCATCGCCTAGCAAGGAAGTCCCAGCTCCGGACATGGGGCCTGGCTGAGCTCTATGGCCCAGCGCCCCTCCTTCCCAACCCACGCAGGAGCCCCTGCAGCCCCTCCCTCTCCTCAGGGAGGGAGACCCTGACGCTAGAGGGAGAGTCTCTTAACCCAGCTCTCCAGGTGTCAAGGGGACCCCTGTCCCCCACCACCCTAGGGCTGCTGGGAGACGCAGGGCTCAAACCCAGGCCTGGGGCGCCCTCTGCTGCCGCCGCCAGGAGCTGCACCGCTGCAGGCCGGGGCGTGGGACCGACCCAGCGTCTTAGGGACTGGCTTGGCCCCCTGGGGACTGAGCCGCATCCCAAGCCCATCCTCCAGCGCTAGGCACCCTGCTTCCACCCTGGGAAGCGCCCTGCCCACCCGAGGGGACTGGCAAAGCTCTCCCACCTTAAATGCACTAAGTTAAATCCAGGGCCCGACGTGATGGCTGGCGCCTGGAATCCCAGCACTTTGGGAGGCCGAGGTGGGAGGACAGCTTGAGCTCAGGAGTTTGAGACCAGCCTGGGCAATGTGGCGAGACACCATCTCTACAAAAAAATACAAAAATCAGGTGGGCGTGGTGGTGGGCACCTGTAATCCCAGCTACTCAGGAGGTTGAGGTGGGAGGATCACTTGAGCCTGGGAGGCAGAGGTTGCAATGAGCGGTGATCGCACCACTGCACTCCAGCCTGAGCAACAACCCAGCACTGTCTACAAAAAAAATATATATATTTATATATATTATATATATATAGGCTGGGTGCAGTGGCTCACGCCTGTCATCCCAGCACTTTGGGAGGCCAAGGCAGGCGGATCATGAGGTCAGGAGATCAAGACCATCCTGGCGAACACGGTGAAACCCTGTCTTTACTAAAAATACAAAAAAATAAAAAATAAAAAGAGCCGGGCGTGGTGGCAGCACCTGTAGTCCCAGCTACTCGGGAGGCTGAGGCAGGAGAATGGCGTGAACCCGGGAGGTGGAGCTTGCAGTGAGCCAAGATCATGCCATTGCACTCCAGCCTGGGTGACAGAGCCAGACTCCATCTAAAAAAAAAAAAAATCCAGGAGAACTTCCTGGATGGCACTGGGCACAAGGGGGCCCCTCAGCCCTCCATGTGCCTGGCATGGGGCAGTAATGTATGAAAAGGCTGCTAGGGGAAGCTACCTGGTTTGGCCCTAAACACAAGGCCATCACTGGGCTCACCTTTATGGACCATGGCTCTTGGCCCTAGAGGGGTTCCCAGGCAGGTGGGTGCCACGTGAGGTCAGGACTGTAAAGGAATCAGGAAGGGACCTGAGGCTGGAGGAGTTCCAAGCTGGAGCCTGGGCTCTGCCTGGAGGATGGAGAAGTCTGAATAGAGGAGGAGCAATGTGTTGGGGTTTTGAAGGATGTGTAGGAGTTGGTGGGCATACAGGGAGAAAGGTATTCCATCTGGGGAATGGCACACGCAAAAAAACACACAAAAACACCAAGTGGGCCCAAGACAAGGGTAGGTGGAGCCAAGAGAGGCTGGGAGGCTGAGTTTTGTGGGGATGGTGATGGGGAGCCATGGAAGTGTTTAGAGCAGGGCTGGGGCTGGGGGGAGGTGGAGGGGAGGTATAGCCATCCAGCTGGCGTCTACTTCCGGATCACCCACTGCTGGAGTGGGAAGGGTTTTGTGGGGGTGGAGGTTGTCAACCCTAACTGTGGCCACCCCTCTCCCAGAACCCATTCCACCTGCAGCTGCACTGGGCCAGCCCCCTGGAGACACTGCTGGATGTGCTGGTGGCGGTGCTGCAGGCGCACGCCTGGGAAGACGTCGGCCTGGCCCTGTGCCGCACCCGGGACCCCGGCGACCTGGTGGCCCTCTGGACAAGCCGGGCTGGCCGGGCCCCACAGCTGGTCCTGGACCTAAGCCGGTGGGACACAGGAGATGCAGGACTGCGGGCACGCCTGGCCCCGATGGGGGCACCAGTGGGGGGTGAAGCACCAGTACCCGCGGCCATCCTCCTTGGCTGCGACGTTGCCCGCGCCCGTCGGGTGCTGGAGGCCGTACCTCCCGGCCCCCACTGGCTGTTGGGGACGCCACTGCCACCCAAGGCCCTGCCCACCACAGGGCTGCCGCCAGGGCTGCTGGCGCTGGGCGAGGTGGCACGACCCCCGCTGGAGGCTGCCATCCATGACACTGTGCAGTTGGTGGCCCGAGCACTGGGCAGTGCAGCCCACGTGCAGCCAGAGCGTGCCCTCCTCCCAGCCGCAGTCAACTGTGGGGACCTGCAGCCGGCTGGGCCTGAGTCTTCCGGGCGCTTCTTGGCACGGTGAGTGGGGACCCTGCTTCCCTTAGGAGGGTGTCCAGGTCACAGAGTCTGCGCTGCCCATGGATCACAAAAGGCAACATGAGGCCGGGCGTGGTGGCTCACGCCTGTAATCCCAGCATTTCGGGAGGCCGAGGCGAGCCAATCACTTGAGCTCAGGAGTTTGAGACCAGCCTGGCCAACATGGTGAAACCCCATCTCTACAAAAAAAAAAAAAAAAAAAAAAAAAAAAAAACAGAAAAAATTAGCCGGGCGTGGTGGCACACACCTGTAGTTCCAGCTACTCAGGAGGCTGAAGTGAGAGAATCACTTGAGTCTGGGAAGTCCAGGCTGCAGTGAGCTGAGATCACACCACTGCCCTCCAGCCTGGGCGACAGAGACCCTGTCTCAAACACACACAGTCAGGATGCTTTGCTGATAGATGTCTTAGGTCCACAGAAGCAGTGCCCACCTGGGGAACTGTCTCAGGGAGAGAACGAGCTGAACTAGGAGGGAGGGAACGGGTCTCTGGCCGAGCCCTGGGGGAGTTCCTGAGAACGAACAACTCCTGGAAACAGGTGACCCCAGCTGGGCACTTATGTGTCCGTCACTGACTTCAGGCGTGGCGTATGTGGGGTGGGGGTAGAGCCACGGCATCCAGGCATGGATGCCCTGGCATCAAAGGGTTAGGCTTGGGCACACCAGGAATGTCCACGTTTGTCCTCATGATATGGACAGGGGTGCCCAGTGGGAATTGGGTATGTGCTGGGCAGGGGTGAGGGGATGGAAGGGTCTGAACTTTGACACCTGACATCCCCCCCGCCCTATCCCTAGGTTCCTGGCCAACACGTCCTTCCAGGGCCGCACAGGCCCCGTGTGGGTGACAGGCAGCTCCCAGGTACACATGTCTCGTCACTTTAAGGTGTGGAGCCTGCGCCGGGACCCACGGGGCGCCCCAGCCTGGGCCACGGTGGGCAGCTGGCGGGATGGCCAGCTTGACTTGGAACCGGGAGGTGCCGCTGCAAGGCCCCCACCCCCGCTGGGTGCCCAGGCCTGGCCCAGGCTGCGTGTGGTAACCCTGGTGGAACACCCATTTGTGTTTGCCCGTGATCCGGACGAAGACGGGCAGTGCCCCGCAGGGCAGCTGTGCCTGGACCCCAGCACCAACGACTCGGCCACCCTGGACGCACTGTTTGCCGCGCTGGCCAACGGCTCAGTGCCCCGTGCCCTACGCAAGTGCTGCTACGGCTACTGCATTGACCTGCTGGAGCGGCTTGCGGAGGACACGCCCTTTGACTTCGAGCTGTACATCGTGGGTGACGGCAAGTACGGTGCCCTGCGGGATGGCCGCTGGACTGGCCTGGTCGGGGACCTGCTGGCCGGCCGGGCCCACATGGCGGTCACCAGCTTCAGCATCAACTCCGCCCGCTCACAGGTGGTGGACTTCACCAGCCCCTTCTTCTCCACCAGCCTGGGCATCATGGTGCGGGCACGGGACACGGCCTCACCCATCGGTGCCTTTATGTGGCCCCTGCACTGGTCCATGTGGCTGGGCGTCTTTGCGGCCCTGCACCTCACCGCACTCTTCCTCACCCTGTACGAGTGGCGCAGCCCCTACGGCCTCACGCCGCGTGGCCGCAACCGCAGCACCGTCTTCTCCTACTCCTCAGCCCTCAACCTCTGCTACGCCATCCTCTTCGGACGCACGGTGTCCAGCAAGACGCCCAAGTGCCCCACGGGCCGCCTGCTCATGAATCTCTGGGCCATCTTCTGCCTGCTGGTGCTGTCCAGCTACACGGCCAATCTGGCTGCCGTCATGGTCGGGGACAAGACCTTCGAGGAGCTGTCGGGGATCCACGACCCCAAGGTGGGTGGCCTCGGGGGGCTGGGGGTGGCCTCGGGTTGGGCTGCACAGGGCAGGGGTGGTCAGCTGGGCATGGAGGATGTCCACTAGGCCAACTCTGTCCCGAGACATTTATTCAATTAATTTATTTAAAGAAAAATGGCTGGGCACGGTGGCTCACGCCTGTACTCCCAGCACTTTGTGAGACCAAGGCAGGCAGATCACCTGAAGGTCAGGAGTTCGAGACCAGCCTGGCCAACATGGTGAAATCCCATCTTTACTAAAAGATGCAAAGAATTGACTGAGCATGGGGGCTGGCACCTGTAATCCCAGCTACTCAGGAGGCTGAGGCAGGAGAATCACTTGAACCCGGGAGACAGAGGTTGTGGTGAGTCAAGATGGCACCACTGCACTCCAGCCTGGGTGACTGAGCAAGACTCCGTCTCAAAAACCAAAAAGCAGCCCGACGCGGTGGCTCACTCCTGTAATCCCAGCACTTCGGGAAGCTGAGGCAGGCAGATCACAAGGTCAGGAGATCGAGACCATCCTGGCGAACACAGTGAAACCCTGTTCTACTAAAAATACAAAAATTAGCCAGGCGTGGTGGCAGGCACCTGTAGTCCCAGCTACTGGGGAGGCTGAGGCAGGAGAATGGCGTGAACCCGGGAGGCGGAGCTTGCAGTGAGCTGAGATCCGGCCACTGGACTCCAGCCTGGGCGACAGAGCGAGACTCCGTCTCAAAACAAAAACAAAACAAAAACCACAGAGATGGGGGCTGGCTATGTTGTTCAGGCCGGTCTCAAATGTCAGGGCTCAAGCAATTCTCCCACCTTGACCTCCCAAAGTGCTGGGATTATAGGCGTGAGCCACCGCACTGAGCCTATTTTTCTTTTCTTTTTTTTTTTTTTTGAGACCGAGTCTCGCTGTCGCCCGGGCTGGAGTGCAGTGGCCGGATCTCAGCTCACTGCAAGCTCCGCCTCCCGGGTTTACGCCATTCTCCTGCCTCAGCCTCCCGAGTAGCTGGGACTACAGGCGCCAGCCACCTCGCCCGGCTAGCTTTTTGTATTTTTTTAGTAGAGACGGGGTTTCACCATGTTAGCCAGGATGGTCTCGAACTCCTGACCTCGTGATCCGCCCGTCTCGGCCTCCCAAAGTGCTGGGATTACAGGCTTGAGCCACCGCGCCCGGCCCTCTTTTCTTTTTTTGAGACAGATCTTGCTCTGTCACCCAGGCCAGAGTGCAGTGGCACAATCTCAGCTCACTGCAATCTCTGCCTCCTGGGCTCAAGCGATTCTCCTGCCTCAACCTCCCAAGTAGCTGGGATTACAGGTGCCCACCACCATGCCTGGCTTTTGTATTTTTAGTAGAAACGGTTTCACCATGTTGGCCAGGCTGGTCTCAAGCTCCTGACCTTGTGATCCTCCTGCTTCAGCCTCCCAAGTGCTGGGATTACAGGCGTGAGCCACCACACCTGGCCCTACTGTTTTTTTTTTTTTTTTTTTTTTTGAGACGGAGTCTTGCCCTGTTGCCCAGAACTGGAGTGCAGTGGCGCGATCTCTGCTCACCGCAAGCTCCACCTCCCAGGTTCAAGCGATTCTCCTGCCTCAGCCTCCCATAGTGCTGGGATTAGGTGTGAGCCACTGTGCCCAGCCTCCCCTTGTAATTTATTGGCAAAATCTGGGTTTTTGGTGGTGCTGGAGTCCTGTGGGCAGGCCTTGGCAGGTGTGACCTTAGCAGCCAGACCCACCTTCTCATGAGAGGTCTGCACCAGGTTACCCTGGCAGCTGTAGGGAGAACAGACCGCGGGTGGTGCGGGGAGGACCCGCGGAGGGGCCTGGGCTGGTCCAGGAGGATGATGGGGAAGGAGGCTGGGATTGATACTGGGCCCCAGTCTAGGTGGGAGCCGTGGAGGGATGAGCAGTGTGCTGAGGGTGGAGCCCCCAGGGTTTTCGGAGAAACAGGGTGTCAGAAGCAGTGAGGACAGAGCTGCCTCCGCCGAGGGTGTGAAGAGCCAGAGTGGGGGCAGATCAGGAGTGAGGTCACGGACGTGTTAGAGTGGGGCTCCTGTGGGACCCCGAGGGGAGAGGCAGAGGAGGTGGTAGGATAGGCGTCGAACCCAGGGCGAGGTCCGGGTGGAGATGGACCTGCCGGCGTTTAGAACAGAGGGTCTCCACTCGGGTTGATCCTGCCCCCCTCCCGGCCCCAGGGGACCCTGGACAGTGTCTGTCTGGAGACAGCTGTGGTTGTCACGCCTGGGGTGTGCTCTGGGCATGGAGTGGGTGGAGGCCAGGAATGCAGCCTCAGCGCCCTGCAGTGCCCAGGACGGCCCCACCCCGGAGAACGGCGCGCCCCTCAATGGTCAGGAGTCCTGAGGGGCTGGCAGAGGCGCTGACGGGGTCCCCCGCGCAGCTGCACCACCCGGCTCAGGGCTTCCGCTTCGGCACCGTGTGGGAGAGCAGCGCGGAGGCGTACATCAAGAAGAGCTTCCCCGAGATGCACGCGCACATGCGGCGCCACAGTGCGCCCACCACGCCCCACGGCGTGGCCATGCTCACGTGAGCTCGGGCGCAAGGTGGGGCGGGGGCGTGGCATGGGCGTGGCATGGGCGGGGCGACGGCTGACCCCGCTCCCGGCCCCCGCAGGAGCGACCCCCCCAAGCTCAACGCCTTCATTATGGACAAGTCGCTCCTGGACTACGAGGTCTCCATCGACGCCGACTGCAAACTGCTGACCGTGGGCAAGCCCTTCGCCATCGAGGGTGAGAGGCACCTGGGCGGGGCGGGGCGCCGGGGTCTCTGGGGACCTCCTGGGGGCAGTGGGGAGCCACGGAGGGTTTGAGGTGGGAAGCGGCGAAGTCCCACGTGTGCGGGCAGAGTTCTCCTGGGGCTGTCCCACCTAGCCCCACCGCCCGACCCCGCGCCCCCAGGCTATGGGATCGGACTGCCCCAGAACTCGCCGCTCACGTCCAACCTGTCCGAGTTCATCAGCCGCTACAAGTCCTCCGGCTTCATTGACCTGCTCCACGACAAGTGGTACAAGATGGTGCCTTGCGGCAAGCGGGTCTTCGCGGTTACAGAGGTGGGGCAGGGCCCGGGACAGAGGATGGGGGTGGGAGTGGGCGTGGGGGCCCTGAGCCTTGTCTGAGGTGACCAACCCCCGTGCTCATTCCCCAGACGTGCGTTTGTCCCCTTCTGCGCACTTCTATTTACCCTACAAAACCCCAGCTCCGGCCGGGCGCGGTGGCTCAAGCCTGTAATCCCAGCACTTTGGGAGGCCGAGGCGGGCGGATCACGAGGTCAGGAGTTCGAGACCATCCTGGCTAACACGGTGAAACCCCGTCTCTACTAAAAAAATACAAAAAACTAGCCGGGCGAGGTGGCGGCGCCTGTAGTCCCAGCTACTCGGGAGGCGGAGACAGGAGAATGGCGTAAACCCGGGAGGCGGAGTTTGCAGGAAGCTGAGATCTGGCCACTGCACTCCAGCCTGGGTGACAGAGCCAGACTCCTTCTCAAAAAAAAAAAAAAAAAAAAAAAAACCCAGCTCCAGTGCCCCCTCCTCCATAAAACCTCACTCCCCCAGCCATGGAGTCCCTGCCTCCCAGCCTGGCTCCACTGCCCCAGACCCCTCTCTGGCCCAAACTGTTCTCCCCCAGTTCAAGGTTCCCCAGGGGCCTGCCATTACGTGACCGTGAGGGGCTCCTGCTGTGCTGCCCCAGACCCTGCAGATGAGCATCTATCACTTCTCGGGCCTCTTCGTGTTGCTGTGCCTGGGCCTGGGCAGCGCTCTGCTCAGCTCGCTGGGCGAGCACGCCTTCTTCCGCCTGGCACTGCCGCGCATCCGCAGGGGGAGCAGGCTGCAGTACTGGCTGCACACCAGCCAGGTGGGGACCGGGCGGGCGGCGGGCGGCGGGCGGCCCCACCACCCCCGCCTCCTCGCCAACCGGGTCTGTCTGGGGTTTTAGAAAATCCACCGCGCCCTCAACACGGAGCCGCCAGAGGGGTCGAAGGAGGGGACGGCAGAGGCGGAGCCCAGGTAAGTGGTGATGGGGCGGACCACGTCCCAGGACGACCCAGACTCACCCCACCAGCTCGCCTCCAAGCCGGCCGCGGGGTGCAGGAGGTTCGCGCAGGCCCCCCGCCCACCCCCGGACGGCTCTGTGCACACCGCAGCTCCCTGGTTGTGCCTATCGGCCACCCTCTGCCCTCAGTGGCCCCTGCAGAGGCCGAGGGCGCGAGACGGCTGCCCCGGCAGACACTGACCAGGCCGGTTCCGTCTCCAGCGGCCCCGAGGTAGAGGAGCAGCAGCAGCAGCAGCAGGACCCGCCAACGGCTCCAGAGGGCTGGAAACGGGAGCGCCGCGTGCGCTTCCTGCTGGAGCCCGCTGTGGTGGTGGCGCCCCAAGCGGACGCGGAGGCGGAGGATGCGCCGCGAGAGAGTCCCGTCTGGCTGTGCTCCAACGGCCGCCCGTCCGCTGCAAGGCCCACGGGAGCCCCGCAGCCCGGGGAGCTGCAGGAGCTGGAGCGGTGCATCGAGATAGCGCGCGAGCGGCTCCGCCAGGCCCTGGTGCGGCGCAGCGAGCTCCGGGCACAGCTCGGGGACAGCGCACCCCACCGGCCTCTGCGCTTGCTTCAGGCCACAGGGGCCCCCCGGGAGGACCCACCACACTCTGGCCAACAGGGGGGCCCGGAATAAGGTGGCAGCCAGGCCCTTTGGGCTCAAGACACACACACAGTGCAGTGGGCCGCTGTCGACAGTTTATTCTATATACAAATACAATTTTGTGCACTGCAATTAAATAGAATGGAATGAGCGCTCCTCCGCATTCCTCTCCGAGTGACTGGTTTGGCCACCGGCCCACTCCACCCCGAGTGGGGCTGGCTCACAGCCCTGGCTGCTGCCACTAACGTTGGCGCCTGCACCCCACGTCCCTATGCCAGAGGCACAAGCTCTGCTCTCCCGGGGACCCCAGGCCTGGTGCACACGCGGGGAGGGCCGGGCCATGGAGAAGGCACTGCAGGGAGCACCAGGCAGAGCCGGGCTGAGGCCGGCCGGGACAGCGCTAGGGTCCAAGGCCCCGCTCCATCCCGGCCTCTCCTCCACACCTCCGCCTTGCTCAGAGACCTGCACCATGGGACCCCACTCCATCCTCAAGACGGTTCACTACAGACCTTTCACCAAGCCCCCTCCAGAACCTTCCATGGAACCCCACCCCCTCTCTTTGCTGGCCAGCTCAAACAGCTCACTAGCGGGTACAAGCCTCGGGCACAACCTCACACCACGGGGAGGAAAGCCCGCCTTCCGGGCAAACCCCATGACACCCTGAAAGCCCCCAACACAGGCTGGGCAGTCCCAGAGGAAGGAGGTGGCCCGACTCCCCAGCCCCCAAGGGCTCCAGAAGGTCAGGTCCAGCCAGCAGGGGTCAGAGGCGGCTCAGCTGTGCGGCTCAGGACCCAGCCTCCAAGGGCGCCTCTGTTGGGGCCATGGAGGCCGGGCTAGGCCCGCCCACTGCAGCTGCCAGGGGAGTTGTGTCAGAAGCTGCGGAGTCACTCGTGGGGACACTGTCCTGAGGGGCGTGGGGGAGGCCCCCGGCAGGGCCCAGCGGGCTGGCTGGACGCCGCTCCAGGAGGGAGGCGCTCAGACCGGACAGGAAGGAGGCGTCTGTGATGATGGCAGCGGTCTCTGCCATCCAGCCCAGGTCACCACCGGCAGCTGCTGCCACTGAGGCTGCTGCGGCCACCAGGGAGCTGGGCGCCGTGGCCACAGGCCCGGGACTCCCACCGGCCGCGGGTGAGACGGCGCCCAGGGCGGGGGGCTGGCTGGCAGAGTCCGGGGCGGTAGCCGGGGCGCCCGAATTGTTGTTCATGTCGTCGGGCAGCGCCGTGGGGGTCCCGGGGCCCAGTGGCGGTGCCTGCAGCAGCATCTCCTGGATGCGGACCTGCTGCAGGATGGCAGGCAGCTCGTAGTGGTGGAAGAAGTAGATCATGGAATGCTGCGGGCGGGAGGGAGGGAGGGCGGGAGTCGGGACCGGCGCCCCTGCTCCGCCCAGCCACTGCTCCCAGAGGGCAGCCCACCCCGCAGGGCTTCTTCCCGGGCTGCGGCCTCTCCCGCTCGGAAAGGCACGGCTGGCCCGCCCCCTGCTTGCCGCCTGGGCCTCACCTGGATGAAGAGCCAGGAGGTGACCAGGGCCAGGCTGCTGTACTGCCCATTGAAGCGGTAGTGGTAGGCATAGAAGGCGAAGTGGTAGAGATAGAAGAACCTGCGGGGCGGGGTGTGAGGGCGTCGGCACTGCCCCGCCCCACTGCAGGTCCCACCCCGCCAGGCCACGCCCCTGGGGTTCCCGCTTGGCACAGCCCCCGGCCCCTCCTCCAACACCCCTCCCTCCATCAGCCCCGACCCCTGCCCACCAGCACCCTCTCCATCCTGCCCCCGCGCCGCGCTCACCGCAGCCAGTGCCGCTTGCTGGTGCTGGTGTGGCAGCAGATGGCGTCGTACTGGTCCGCGAGCCACACGATGAGGATGATGTAGAAGGCGGTGGTGGTGTCGTTGAAGAACTCGGACATGATGGCCTCCATCCCTGCGGGGAGAGGCGGCGCCGATTGGAGCGGGCGGGGCGGGGTGCGGCACAGGGCGGGGGAGGCCGGGTGGGGTCCTCACCGACGAGGGCCAGGATGACGGTCAGCAGGGGCGCTGCGGGGAAGGCGATGGCCATGTTCATCTCCAGCATCTGCAGCAGGTCCACTGCGGGCACAGGGCGGCGGGCGCCCGGTGAGGGCCTGGAGAACGCCCACCCCGCCCCGCGCCGGCGGGCCACTCACCGATGAAGACGAAGATCTGGTGGTGCGAGTACCGCAGCAGCATGGACACGCTCAGCGTCTGCAGGGGGCGCGCGGGAGGGGCTGTGAGGGGCTGCTTGGCTCCCGCCCCGCCAGCGCCCACGCCCGCCCAGAGGCACTCACGAAGATGACCATGATGACGAAGGCGGCCAGGTACGACGTGCGCGCCATCCACATGCTCACGAAGCGGTAGTGCTCGCCCGACACCACGTTCCGCAGGAAGCCTGCGGCGGAGAGGGCCGTGAGCGCCGGCCGCAGCCTGCGCCCTCGCAACCTCCGGCCCCAGGGCGTGCCTCACCCTTGTTCTCCTCGTTCTCCGCCAGGCCCTTCACGCTGGACATGAGGATGTCGTCGTAGCCCAGGAACTCATCCAGCAGCAGGCGGCTGAAGCGGTCCCCGAAGCACTGGTCCCGCGTGGGGTCTGCGGGCGGGTGGATCAGGGAGCCGGGAGCCCTGCCCCAGCTGGTTCCATCGCTGAGGCCCCACTTGCCTCCCGGCCCTGCCCGTTCTTAGGAAACCCACTCAGGAACCCCAGCCCTGGGAAGCGTGCCTGGGGTGGGGCAGACCCCAGTGCTTCCTGCACAGCCCCCAGCCCCGCACCTGCAGGAGGAGACCCCAGGGAGGAGGGGAGGCCCCGCCATGGAGCTCCCCCAGCCCAGCAGCTCAGACTCACCCAGGGTGACCACCATGACAGGGATACTCAGACGCTGGCGGGTGGCCGGCGACAGGCGCAGGAAGCCATACTCCAGCGAGTACTCCACGATGTACTCGTCCTGTGGCCACACTACGGGGCAGAACCAGGGGCAGGTCAATGCCTCCAGGCGAGGCAGGTGTTGAGGGGCAGAGGGTGAGACCTGCTGAGCCCTGGGCCCCTGGTGGGTGCTGGGAGGACCCGACATGGACACTCGGGATGGTGCCCACCCACGCAGGTGTCCCGCCCTGTGTGCTGCCGAGGCTGGCCAGGCTCCGCCCGTGGCCCCTCTCCCTGGCTGGGGCTGGCTGGATGCAGGGCTGCCCCTCTGCCCTGGCGGCCCGTCAGCACACCCCCAACACTTCACAGGCCGCGGCCCTCTGGAGAGACCGCCTGCTGCTGCCAGATGGGCAGGGGCAGGGGCTTCCCTGAGCACAGCCAGCCGGGCTTAAAGCCAAAGGGGCCCATCCCCTCCAAGTTGCCATTCACAAGAGGGTCCCAGAGAGGATGAGCTGAGCCAGTTACCCCAGGCCCTGGGGTGTCGCCACAGCCTCGTGTGCTGACAGATGGGGAAGCTGAGGCATGGAGCTGCCCTGAATGGTTCAGGGCATGCGCCCGGCAGGCTGGGGATGTTCGGAGGGACCCCACCTGCACCCCGGCACCCAATGGCTGGGGCAGCCCTGTGAGGCAGTACACCTATGGTGGGTGGCCTACCTTTGGTGGGCGTCTCGGGGAAGGGGAACTCCTGGCTGTCATTCAGGGCCTCTGTGCTACTCGGCGGCTTGAACACCTTGGGCTCGATGTCCAGCTCAAACTGTGGGTGACCAGGGACCGGGGTGTCAGCAGCGCCAGCCCAGGCTGTGAGGACCCGGCCTGAGGATGCAGTCCTGCTGACGGGAAGGGGCTGGGTGCCTCAGCCTCTGCCCCATCACTGACCAGGCCAGGGTAGACTGCATGTGCCTCCTGCCTCAGCTGGGATCCTACCTCAGCACCAACCCTGCCCTGCTGTGAGGCCATCTCCAGGCATGGGTCTGAGTCCTGAAGCTGGGGAAGGGGCCAGCCACAGACAGTGGACCCCATGGAGGGATCCATTATGCTCTGGCCAAACGCTCAAACTCTTGGAGTTGACTTTGTGGAACAGGTGGGACCCCAAACCCTGACTGCTGAAGCAAAAAGATCTCCCACCAGGCCGTGGGGCCCAACACAGCCACCTGGTCCCACCAGTGCCCGAGGCCACCACAAGCTGACCAGGCACCCAGCACCTCTGCAGGCAGCGGGGCCACCTGAGGACGGCGAGGATGGGCCCAGAGCTCTCACCTCCCAGCCCCAAGGCCTCCTCAGCTATTCCTGCCCACTGCACCCCTAGGCCCAGCCAATCCCCTCCCGGAACAGCTGGACTCTCGAAGGCCAGAGTCTGCCCAGCCCAGGCCTCCAGCAAGTAGACAGGTGGAGGGTTTGGCTTCAGAGCCCCCAGACCACCAAAAGGCCGTGACAGGCAGAGGCAGGCCTGTCTGCATGCCAGGTCCCTGAAAGTCAAGAACCCCAACATCCTGTCCGTGTCAGGAACTGCCCCTTCAGCCACGAGCATTTATGGGGCACCGGCCTCGGCCGCGGCTGAGCCCAGGCCTGGCTCACCTTGATGGAGCTGTTCCCAAACATCTCCATGGTCAGCTCCTCCTCCTCCTCGTCTTCCGCATCCAGGCTGCTGCCTGGCTCCATGGCCAGGCCCGGGAAGCTCCCAGGGCCTCCGCCGTCACAGAACTGCAGGAAGACGGGCGCGCGGCTCGAGTTGTGCCGCACCTCCACACGCAGGATGCCCTCGCGAGGCCACTTGTCACGCACATGCTCCAGGCAGTTGATGGGCGAGCGGGAAAAGACGATATGGATGTAGGCCAGGACGAAGAGCACAAACAGGGCCTGGGGGACGGCCGGCAGTCAGTGGGGTGCCCCAAGGCCCGCTGCAGCCGACACCTGCCCCACATCGTGGGGCACGCTGGGCCGCCCAGGACAGGGGAAAGGAAGGAAACCCCAGAAGCCAAGTTGGGCTCTGAGGACCCCGGGTCCCTCCCACACTGACGGCACCTGGCCAACCCCTCACGCAGCCCAAGTGACTGAGGATCCCGGGGACACTCCACTCCAACCCTGGAAGGGCTCTACCACCTGCAGCTTGGCTCTGACAGGCCCCCAGGGCTTAGGCGATGCCTGTGACTGCCCCGCACCTCCTCAGGGGTGAGCCGGATAAAGCCAGCAGGCTGGGGCCCTCTCAGATGTGCACAGGACCCCCCAAACCAGGGAAGAGACGAGGCTGGACTCAGACCCACCAAGTGGAGCACACCAGGGCTCTCTGCTAGGCAACAGCTCCCGCCCTGCAAGGTGCAGCCTGGGTGCTGCTGCCACCCCGGGGCCACCAGCTGGGCCTACTGCCTATGAAAGACCGGCACAGCCCTCCACAGCCCATCCTGCTGCTTCTGCCTCACCTTCCACTGTGTCCCCAGCACTCTCCTGATCTCACCAGCTAAAAATAGCTTCTCTCACCCGCCGGGGCGCCCTGTACACCCCTCCCAGGCCTGGCAGGGCCAGCCGCAGCTGCTGGGGAGACAGTGGACCTCCGTGGCTGGGCAGGGCGCCCCGCGGCAGGGCCAGCCTGTGAACTGGGGTGGCACAGCTGTCACCTGGGGGCTCCTGCCCAGGGGATGCTTGGGACATTTGTGGTTGTCACAACTGGGGGAGCTCCCAGCATGGAGTGCATGAGGCAAGGGATGCTGCTCAGCACCCAGTAGTGCCAAGGATGGCCCCACCTCGATGTCCACAGGGCCTGGGGAGCCCACGCCCCAGCACGCTGCAGGCACAACTCAGAGGGGGGCCCTCAGTTCAGGGCAGCCCCTCTTCCCGGGAGCCCACCTCACCATCTGGCAGCTTGGCTGCCCGCTGTACCTCCCAACCTGAGGTCTAGGCAATCCCGAACCTGGTGAGGGTCATGTCCACCTGCTGCCTCGATCTGGGAAACTGAGGACCCAGCTGGGCCAAGGGGGCGCCCACAGCCACATGGAACCACAGACTCTCAGGGAAAAATTGACCAGACTCAAAACCACAAGCCAAAGAGGCCTGCAGCACAGGACCCCTCCCTGACCTGCTGGCAGGTGCACTGAGGCCCGGGGTGCAGTGAGCCACCTGTGGCCGCACAGCCATGGGCAAGACCACCAGGAGCCTCAACTCTTCCATGCCCACAGGGAGCCGGGCCTCCTCTCCAGAGCCCTCTGCAGACTGAGCAAAGAGCCGAGTCAGCAAAGCAACCCACTTCTGGCCCGGCCGCAGTGCTGTGACCTGAGGGAGGCCCTGAGTCTGAGCACAGATGAAGCCCTGGGTGCAGCCGCACCTGCAGCTGGGCTCGCCCCATCACACTCGCCAGGTCCAGGAGCTGGAGAACCCCTGGGCTGATCTGAACTGCATTTCCAGTCCTTACAGCCAAAGGAGCGCAGGGGATGGAGGTTCGCACAGCGCTGAGACTGAAGCAGAAACAGGCAACAGCAAAACCCTGACCGCCAGGCATTCAGGTCCCCGCCCACAGATGCCGAAGCTACAAATGGGTGGTGGGCGGGAGGAGGGGCAGGGCCCTCTGCTGGGGAGGGCTCCCCTGTGTCCTGGCGGAGGCAGGGAGGGCAGTATGAATGGTGGGCAGCCCTGGGGCCCGAGATGCCTTCAAAGCACTTCCCCCATATGACATCTGGGGACAGGAGCCATGGAGGCTGGGCCCAGTGGTGGCTCACGGTCAGACGCTGACCCAGCAGTCCCTCGGCTCAGCACCCTCAGGAGACAGGGGCCGGCCAGGCCCACGGTGGATGCGCTGGTGGCCATGCTCAGCCTTCCAGGCCCAGACGTCCAGCAGGAGCTGTGCCCAGGACAGCTATGGACCCTGTGCCAAGATGTTCCAAAAAGTGCTGACACACAGTGGGCCGAGGTCGGGGCTGCTCAACGCTTCCCAAGGGATGCACGGCTGTTACCATCCCTGGTTTACAGACGAGGAACTGACGCAGAGGTCCTGACAGACCTGGACCTGCTGAGGTCACATGGCCAGGAGGGAGGGGCCGGGGCAGTGCCAGGCTGCACGCTGAAGGCCCCACAGAGAAGAGCAGTGCCTGGGGTCGCCCTGAGGAAGGGTGTGAGTGACCTGTGCTATGAAGACAGCAGACATGATGAGAGGACGCCAGTGTCTTCACACAATGTGCACACACTCCAGTGGAAGACTCCAAGTCCCCCAGACGCTATGACTCAGATGTCACTATGTCTGCCCTATCAGGTGCTCCGTGCTGACCAGGCTCAGGAACCCCCAGCCTGGGCCCACCAGGGTCCTTCTTCCCTGACAGCCTGACCAGGAATCTGCCCCACTGGACAAGGCCTGCTCCCACCAAAGCCTCAGCTCCCCCACAATCTCCCACCACAAAACAAGGAGCAGGCACCACCCAGCCAGACACAGGCTCATCCTGAGTCCCAGGTCCTCCTTCCCAAGACCTGTCATCAGCTACCTTGCAGCAGACACCTCACCTGGCCCGGCCTGGCACCACACGCCCAAGCAGCCTCGTCCACGCCCACAGCAGCCCTCCCCAGGGATCTCAACTGCAAATGCTCCCATGGGCCCCTGACCACCCTCCGCCCTCCACCTGGCTCAGCCACTGGCATGTCTTGGGTGGTACAGACCCCTATACTCCATGACCCTGTCCCTGACCCTAGCTCCCCAGCAGGTGCCCACCTGCTCCAGCCTCAGGGCCTTCCCACACACCCTCCAGCTGCCTAGACACCCCGCCCCATCCCACTGGCTGTGGCAGGACGCCCTGCCCACCCCCCACAGGAGTCACCCCACCCCTATGGCCCTTTCTTCCTCCAGGTCAGCCCACAGGAGCACCTCCCCCAGCCTGGGGCTGTGCTCACCACACCAGGAAGCTTCCCGGATGTTCTGGCCACGGCTCCCAGGGCACCCCAACACTCAGCCACCGGGTGGGCCTTTCCCTTCCTGTCTCCCCACAGACCTGGAGGACCAGGAGCAGCCTGCTCCCTCTCTGGGTATTTGAGCGACCCACAGACTGACAGACAAGCCTGCAGAGCCACACTCTCCTCCCCAGGTGGGGCACAGAGCCCTCAGCCCCGGCCAGGAAACACTACCTGGGGCTCCCCTTTGTCCACCTGGGGTGCTTCCCGCCTCCAGACCACGGGGGCCTCTCCTTCCACTGCAGCCTCACACAGTGGCCTCAATGTGACAGGTCCCCCATTCAGAGCACGGCCGCTGGGGTCTCATATACCCTGTCTTTCACCCTCACAACGGCCCCACCGGAGGAGCCCGTTACTCTCCGTGGCTAGGGGTGGGCCCTTGCCCATGTGCAGTGCACTGAGTCGAGACCCCCTTCACCCTGTGGGCATCCACTCAGTGGTCACCTGGGTCCAGAGCCCAACTGCACAAGTGCGGGCACCCAGCGATAGTGCCCTAGGATGGACGGTCTCTGCCACGCTGGCTTCGGGGCCATGAAGGCCAGCAGAGGTGGATGCTGAGGCTGGAGGGAGGTCTCCCCAGGGCCTCTGGAACACAGGCCCCTGCTGCCTCCTCTCTCCCTAGCACCTGGCACTGCCTGGCATTTTCTAAAACCACCCAGGCAAGGGTGATGGGCTGAGGGGCCTCGTGCTGGCTCAGGGCTGGGAGCTCCTGGCATTTCCTAAAGCCACCCAGGCATGGGGGAGGGCCGGGGGGCTCCAGGCCAGCTCAGGGCTGGGAGCTCAGCTGCACAGGGGCCACAGGATGAAGAAACCTTGAAGGGATCGTACCAGGGAGGACCTGGCTCTCTGCAGGGAGAGCTCCGGAAGCCAGGTGGGCAGGAAGCAGAGGAACCTTCTGGAATTCAAAGTAGCCTCTGAAAGCCAGTCCCAGCCTGCACTTTGCAGATAAGTAAAAATGAAGGCGGCAGGGTCAGATTCTAAGCCACCAGATTACCTGGTGGAGAATTCACAACGAACCGATTTCCCCACCCAGGCCAGGCGCCGGGGCTCACACCTGTAATCCCAACATTTCGGGAGGCCAAGGTGGGCAGGTCGCCTGAAATCAGGAGTTTTGAGACCAGCCTGGCCAACATGGCAAAACCCACGTCTACCAAAAATTAAAAAAAAGTAGCTGGTTGTGGTGGTGGGTGCCTGTAATCCCAGCTACTCAGGAGGCTGAGGCAGAAGAATTGCTGGAACCCAGGAGGTGGAGGTTGCAGTGAGCCGAGATCGAGCCACTGCACTCCAGCCTGGGTGACAGAGCAAGACTCCATCTCAAAAAAAAAAAAAAAAAAAAAAAAATCACCACCCAGAGATTTCGCACCCCAGAGGCCCCTGCTGAGGGAGGAGGGATGGGGGTCGCTGAGAACCTCCCCAGAGTCTCCACCCGACACAGGAGAGGGGGGACCTCCGGCTCTGGTCCAGCCCCATCTGACCACCTCTGAGTGGTGCCTGCCTGGAGATAGAGTTGCGTAGGCTTGATCCCTTTCCAAACTGGGACGTGGTGGGACGGAAGCCCAGGCAACAGGGATGCACCTCCCAGGGAGGCTGAGCTCTGTCGGGGGAACCTGGCCTGGCACCCAGCACACATCTGCCACAAGCCTAAGGACAGAGTGGCTCCATCCTGGACCCAGGCTACTCCATGGAAGGAAAACCCACGTCCACAGACCAGCCTCCGTCCACAGTTTCAGGTCCCGTCTGTGGACCCCAGAGCCAGGAAAGGCTGCCTGCCTGAGTAACCCTCACAGTCCTGCTCAGGTGCCCAGAGGCCACCACGCCACTCTGGGGGCTGCAGGAAGAAGGCAGGAAGGATGACGGGCTGAGCTCTGGCCTGGGGAGGCCACGGATCTGGAGGCTAGGGGGCCTCCCTCAAGGCGGTGGTAGGCTGGGACCCACACCCAGGTCTGCAGGACCGCCAAGCTCCAGCTCCACCTGCTGAGCCCAAAAGAGCAGCCGGCTCCTGACCAACAGGCCTGGCCTGCCAGCCTCAGCCCCCTCTCTGCAGACTAGCTCCAAAAAGCTCACAGCCCAACTTCAGCACCCCGGAAGCCCCAGCACTGCGGTGTTCTGATGCAAAACAGAAACGGCCATGGCTCCATTTCCCCCGGTGGTCCAGGAGCCCGGCCCACTTGTTTTCTGAGGGGCTGCAGCTGCTGCTGAGCCCCTCCTGTCACCCAAGACTGACTCCTTCTCAGAGGGACTCAGGCCGATGCCAGTCCTGCCCGGCTGAGACCTCTGTGCCATCTGAGGAGGGCAGGAGGGGGGCAGAAGCCAAGACGCAGAGGTCGGTGCCTCATACAGGAGGCACAGGAGACAGCCCGACAACCTGAGCTCCTGGATCAGGAAGGGGGTGGGGACCAAGCGGAGGAGGCCGGGGATGGGCTGAAACGCTGCTGCCGGTGACTCTGCCGCTAACCCTAGGGAGGTGGCCTCAGCTAAGTCACATTCCCCTGAGGCTCAGGAGAGGGGAACGGGGTGGGGGCAGGTGGAAGGCTACAAGGAGGGAGAGAGCCCCACCAGGAGGAAGAGTGGGGAGTGGACTTCCAGGGCTGGGGTTGGTCCGAGGGAGCCCTGGGTCAGGCTGGGTTCCTGGCCAGCACATGGGGAGGAAAAAGAGGCCTCGGGACTGAGGGTCACAGGCGGCAGAGTCAGGGGTCAAAGGGCGGGAGGTGCTACGTCGCAGGCCAGGACTGGGCTCCAAGCCTGGGTGGATGGGGACCGGGGAAAGGCGGTCGCCGGGGACAGGATGGGCCCTGGAGGGGGCTGAGAGTGAGGTTTCCAGAGTAGAGAACAGCGGCTTCTAGTGCAGTGGCAACCGGCCTTCCCGGGTGTACGTCCCCGGGCGGGATGGGGTCACGAGACGGTGTCCCTGGCCAATCCCAGGGTCAGAGGTCGCGAGGAAGGGCCCTAATCGGTAGGGTCGGATCTGGGCCTCAGGGTGCAGGGTGGCGCTCGGTGTCCCCAGCGAGGCCAGGGGTCGCGGTCGCAGGTCGCAGACATGGGGGTCGGGCCAGGCGCTGGGGTCAAGGGTCGGGGGTCGGGGCCGCGGTCACCTTGAGCAACACGAAGAACTCGAAGAGACGGCGGAAGGCGGGCGGGAACAGCCGCGAATAGGTGACAGCCATCTTGAAGAACAGCGCGTGGAAGAGCCGGTCGCGCACGTTGATGAGGGGGTTGGGGTTGAGGTTGGGGGTGCGAGGCCCGCGCGCAGGGGCCGGGCCGCCGCCGCCATTGGGCCCGGGCCCCGGAGCTCCGGGCGCCGCGTGGTCCGACATGCCGCCCAGCGTCGCGCCCTAACGGCCCGCAGGTGTCCGAGGGCGCCTCCCGGCCGCCATCGGCCGCCCTTACCGCCGCCGCGCTCCTCACGGCCGCCCGGCCGCTGCCGCCATCTTCCGCCTCCTCGTCCTGCTGCGGCCCTGCTGCCGCTAGCGAGTCGCCACGCCGGGCAAGAGCGGCCCCCCTGCGCCTGCAGGGCACGCTGGGATACCAGCGGCCGCCCGGGGAAGCCTCACCCCCGCCCTCGGCTGCGCCAGGGGGCGAGGCTACATCCGGCCCACCTATTTTGCATATTGATACCCACAATCCACCGCGTCTATGAGGCCGGTAAAAGACGGTAAAATTATGATAAGGTATGGGATTTTGCGTGATCGAAGACACTCAAAGTAAGTGCAAGCATAGAATTCGTTTGACAATATACAACTGTAGGAAGTTATGCTAAGTATGACACTGACCATAAGTTCTCCTAACTGTAAGGTATTTAATTTGAAGGCCTTTAAATAGCTGTAGCCGGAGCCTTCGGGTCGTGCTTGCTTCGGCAGCACATATACTAAAATTGGAACGATACAGAGAAGATTAGCATGGCCCCTGCGCAAGGATGACACGCAAATTCGTGAAGCGTTCCATATTTTTGCTATATAGTCTGCAGCTCGTCAGTTCATTTTGCTTCCCTTCGCGGGATCCAGCCATGTCCGTCTCCCCTGGCACCAGAGGTTGGCGATAGAACAATCTGGCCGTCCCCACTCACGCGTAGCGCCGTGCCACCTGCCCCTGTAGCCCTCGGGCAACAATAAGTGAATGCTCTTCAGGGGCATGTATTGAGTGCCTGCTGCCTACATAAGAGGATACTACGGTTTCTGTTTTTGTTTTTTTTTTTGTTCGAGACGGATTCTCGCTCTGTCACCCAGGCTGCAGTGCAGAAGCACGATCTCCGCTCTCTGCAACCTCCGCCTCCCGGGTTCAAGCGATTCTCCTGCCTCAGCCTCCCAAGTAGCTGGGATTACAGGCATGCGCCACCGCGCCCGGCTAATTTTGTATTTTTGGTAGAGACTGGGTAGCTCCATGTTGGTGAGGCTGGTCTCGAACTCCCAACCTTAGGTGATCTGCCCGCCTCAGCCTCCCAAAGTGCTGGGATTACAGGAATGAGCCACAACGCCCGGTCCAGACAGGGTTTTTTGTAGATCCATGTTGCCTATGGTCTGAACTCTTGAGCTCAAGCAATCTGCCAGCCTCAGCCTCCCAAAGTGCTGGGATTACAGGTGTGACCCACCAAGCCCGCCCCAAAAAAAGTTTTTGTTGTTTTTTTTTTTTGAGACAGTGTGTCACTGCCGCCCAGGCTGGAGTGCAGTGGCGTGATCTCGGCTCACTGCAACCTCCGCCTCTTGGGTTCAAGCAATTCTCGGCCTCAACCTCCTGAATAGCTGGGATTGCGGTCGCCCGCCACCACTCCCAGCTAATTGTTTTGTATTTTTAGTAGAGACGGGGTTTCACCATCTTGGCCGGGTTGGTATTGAACTCCTGACCTCGTGATCTGCCCATCTCGGCCTCCCAAAGTGCTGGGATTACAGGCGTGAGCCATGGCGCCTGATCTGTTAATTTTTATTTTTTAGAGACAAGGTCTCACTCAGTCACCCAAGCTGGAGTGTAGGGATATGATCATGGCTCACTGCAGCCTCCACCTCCTGGGCTCAAGCAATCCTCCCACCTCAGCCTCCCAAGTGGCTGGAATTAAAGGCATGCACCATCATCCTCAGCTAATTTTTTAAAACATTTTTTTGAGGTCAGGAGATCAAGAACATCCTGGACAACAGGGTGAAACCCCGTCTCTACTAAAAAATTGCAAAAAATTAGCTGGGCTTGGTGGCAGGCACCTGTACTCGGGAGGCTGAGGCAGGAGAATGGCATGAACCTGGGAGGTGGAGCTTGTAGTTGAGCCGAGATCGTGCCACTGCACTCCAGCCTGGGTGACAGAGAGAGACTCCATCTCAGTAAAATAAAATAAATAAAATAAAATAAAATGTATTTGCTTCCCTGATGGCACCAGCCACACTTCCAGTGCTCAGTGGCCCGGGGGCCAGTGGCTACAGTACTAGACAGTGCTGCATTAAAAATTTCCTTCCTCTCAGAATAACAGAAATGGTCAGCACTAGTCTAAAATGAGATTTGTCGGCCGGGTGCAGTGGCTCACGCCTGTAATTGCAGCACTTTGGGAGGCTGAGGAGGGTGGAGCACCTGAGGTCAGGGGTTTCGAGACCAGCCTGGCCAACATGGCCAAACCCCATCTCTACTAAAAATAAAATAAAATAAAATGTGTCAAATTCCTACTCATGCTTCAAAACCGCATCTCCCTTGCCTCCTCTTACATGCAGCTTTCCTTGATTCCTCTGACAGAGCCCCAACTCTCCCTCCATGTTCCTCCAGCCCCAAGCCTCTCATTCTGTCCTGTACTTGCTCATATAGGGAAACAGGGTGTGGAGGTCCGCTTGGGCTGGCTTATACAGGGAATCCGGGTTGGGGGTCGGCCTGTGCCAGCTCCGTCTTCCTGGGCATGGGCTGGGCCAGAGCTAAGGTCACCTGAGAGCCAGCACTGCCTGACAGGAGACTGTGCCAGAAACTTTTTAATAATTTATTATTATTAGTTTTTGAGATGGAGTGTCACTGTGTCACCCAGGCTGGAGTGCAGTGGCACGATCTCGGCTTACTACAACCTCCACCTCCTGGGTTCAAGTGATCCCTCCCACCTCAGCCTCCTCAGTAGCTGGGATTACAGGCATGTGCCCCCATGCCCAACTAATTTTTTTTTTTTAGTAGAGACGGAGTTTCGCCATATTAGCCAAGCTGGTCTGGAACTCCTGACCTCAAGTGATCTGCCTGCCTCGGTCTCCCAAAGTGCTGGGATTACATGCGTGAACCACCCGGATTTTTATATGTATGTATGTATGTATGTATGTATGTATGTATGTATTTATTTATTTTATTTTATTTTTTTGAGACGGAGTCTCGCTCTGTCGCCCGGGCTGGAGTGCAGTGGCCGGATCTCAGCTCACTGCAAGCTCCGCCTCCTGGGTTAACACCATTCTCCTGCCTCAGCCTCCCGAGTAGCTGGGACTACAGGCGCCCGCCACCTCGCCCGGCTAGTTTTTTTGTATTTTTTAGTAGAGACGGGGTTTCACCGGGTTAGCCAGGATGGTCTCGATCTCCTGACCTCGTGATCCTCCCGTCTCCGCCTCCCAAAGTGCTGGGATTACAGGCTTGAGCCACCGCGCCCGGCCGTATTTATTTTTGTTTATTTATTTATTTTTATTTTTGAGACAGAATCTCTCTCTGTCGCCCAGGCTGGAGTGAGTGGCGCGATCTCGACTCACTGCAAGCTCCGCCTCCTGGGTTCACGCCATTCTCCTGCCTCAGCCTCCCGAGTAGCTGGGATTACAGGCGCCCGCCACCGCGCCCGGCTAGTTTTTTTGTAGTTTTTAGTAGAGACGGGGTGTCACCACGTTAGCTAGGATGGTCTCAATCTCCTGACCTTGTGATCCAGCCGCCTCGGCCTCCCAAAGTGCTGGGATTACAGGCGTGAGCCACCGCGCCCGGTCTTATTTATTGATTTTTAAAGACAGGCTCTTGCTCTGTTGCCCAGGCTGCTGGAGCGCAATGTTGTGATGATAACTCACTCCAGCCTCGACCTCCTGGAGGTCGAGGATCCTCTCCCTTCGGCCTCAGCTTCCAGAGTAGCTAGAACTCCAGGTGCAAGCTACCGCACCCAGTAAGAATCCTATTCTCTTTTGGACTAACAAACTCCTACTCATCCATCAAAGCCCCAGCTCCAAAGGCCCCTTCTCTGAGGAACCTGGCCTGGTTCCCTAGTCCACCTCCCAGCTAGTAGAGTTCCCTGGGAAGGGGTTAGACGCCTCTAAGTGGCAGAGAGAGACCCTCATTCCTGCCCCAAAGGAAGCCTTCTCCCCTCCCCTGTCTGGCAGAAGAGGAGTCTGAGACAGAGAAAGAGTGAGAGCCGCCCAGGAGCTCTCAGCAGGGAGCCGGCAGGAGCGCCACGTCCAGGCGGCCTTGGTCCCTCCCTGCCTCAGTTTCCCGTGGCGTCAAAGGGGGCGGGGGCCCCTCCGGGCCTCTGGTGACGGGGGTGCTGTGCCCGGGCGGGGGTCCGGGGGCGACCGAGGTTCTCAGGAAGTCCGTGGCCGCAGGAATTCGGCGCCTCCAGGCCTTATAAGGACATTTGCGCTCCGGGCCAATCAGCGGCGGGGGCGTGGCGCGCGGAGCCCAGCGCGTCCCAACCCCGCGCCCGCCCGGCGGTCCCGTCCCGTCCCGTCCGGCCCCGTCCCGCCGCCCGCCAGCCAGCCATGAGCTCCACGCAGTTCAACAAGGGCCCCTCGTACGGGCTGTCGGCCGAGGTCAAGAACCGGGTGAGTGAGGGGCGCCCCCTTGTCCCCCCCCACAGCGCGGCCGTCGCACGCTCGGACCCGTGCAGGAGCCCCCAGGCCCCCCAGCACCTCCCGGGCAGGGAGCTTGGAGACCCGGGGCGGAGGGGCCCTTGTTCTCCCTGACGTCTGGAGGGGGGGTGTCTCCGGGCATCCCCGAGGCTCCCGCGAATCTAGGGGAGCAGCCAGGTCTGAGATTCTGGGGGAAGAATGACCCCATTCATCCCCCCAACATCTAGGGGTAGTTGGGTCTGACGTCCTTCCCTCGCCATGGCCCCAGGACCCCCACGTGTGAAGCCCCTGGCACCCTCGCAACCTTGGAGCAGGTCCGTTCAAGGGCCGACAACGCTCTGGCGATCTGGGGGGACCCCAGCAATCCTGTCATCTCCTGGCCACACTTCTGCTTTTGGGTCCTCCTAGCTTTGGGAGGGGAAGGGGCAGGGCCCAGTGGTTTTTGAGAAGTGTTACCCCCCACACAGGAATTTCCTGGCCTCTCGGACACCTTGGGGGTGTCTTGCAGGGAGAAGTGGTAGCTGCTTTGCATGTTCTCTTTGTCCCCATCTGACGAATTTAAACGGATAACAAAGAGGTTCTCTGAAGGTGGCCCTAAGATATGTGGGGTTTTGTAACCTGGAAGCAAGAGCTGGGGCCTGGCAGGTCGCGGTGGCTCACGCCTGTAATCCCGGAACTTTGGGAGGTGGAGCTGGGTGGATGGCTTGAGCCCAGTCTGGGCAACACGGTGAAACCCCGTCTCTATAATTAAAAAAAAAAAAAAAAAAAAAAAACCAGGGCTATGGGAGACACTTTTTAAGAAAGCACTTGTGGTTCTGGCTCAGAGAAGGCCAGATGCTTCGCAGGGTCACACAGCAGGGTCCTGGACAGGATTCCTAGGGAAAGTGAGTGGGGGGCGGGGGCTGTGATGCCAGATCCACAGAGAGGACCCGGACCTGACCCTCCAGGACCTTCCAGCTAGAGCGGGGTGTCGTCCCCGCCCACCCCCACCCCCAACACCCACTGGGCACCTGGGAAGGTGTCCTTACAGCTGGCTTCTGCAGGGGAACCTGCCCCTGCACGCTCTGAGGGCACTGGCCCTGCCAGTCCCGACAGCCACCTGCCCCGGCGGCACTCCAGGGCCCACAGACTGGAGGGAGAATTCCTGCTTCTCTGCTGTGAGCCCCTGCAAGCCTTCAGACCAGCTCTTGGCCAAAAAGGGAGACCGAGGGTTGGGGCAGCAAAGGCCTGAGCCCAGGGTCCCGAGCCCGGGGCTCACAACTCCTCCTCCAAGGGGCCATCTGCACCCTGAATTCACAGAGCCCCCCGTGTAGTGGGGTGGGCACCCTGCTGCACCCTGCACACGGCCGGCTAAGGGTACCAGTGTCCTTGGGGACCTCAGAGACGTCATTCCAGCTGCCCAGGGCCACACAGCCCGCAAGTGGCAGGGCCAAGACCGGAACCCAGTACCTGCTGCGCCTGCGGAAGTAGGAGAGGGTACAGGAGGGTGGGGCGGCTTCCGGAGATGGGGTGGGGTGGGGGCAGGTCAATACCTGCCCTGGCGGGGGTGAGGGCAGAGGCTGGCAGAGCTGCTTCGCAGGCTCCCCGCGCAACCCTCAGTCTGTCTCTTTGGAGGGTGGGCAAGGTGTCGCCAGCTTGCCAGGGTCACGGAAGGGTTGCATACCAATTAGACACCAGCTTCCCCTCCCCCGGCTTCCGCTCACACCCGCTTTACCGCTTTACCGGCTGCTTAAAACAGCCAGAGACTGCTCTCTTTCTCCCCCGCTCCCCCGTGGCTCAGTTTACTCCTGGCAGGATGGCACGGAGGCGGCTCGGATCCACCGTGTCTGCGGCCTTGCATCCCGGCTTGGGGGTCCGGACCCGCTGGGAACAGCTGGTTCAGATTTAGCTGGGGAGGCAGCGCGCATTCCTGGCAGTTTGTGGTGAACGGGAATGTGCTGGAAGGCCGGCAGCCAGGCAGCGGGGGGCGGGGGGGCGGAGGACGGCGGCCGCTGGGGGTGGGGCCAGGCCAGGCGCCTCTGCCAGGGACCCCTGGGCCCCTGAGCCAGCAGAGATGTGGTGCAACTGGGTAAGGCAGGGCTGAGTACCCAGCAGCTGCCTGTTCGCATTCCTGGGATCAAGGTTGCCAGCTGGGCGGGGCTGCCCTCCAGCCATGGGAAGCCGAGCTGGATGGGCTGTGAGCTGGTGTGGGGAGGCCTCCCCGCCTTTGCCTCCTCTGGGCTACCAGCTGTTTCCAGATAGGTCCAGGTCAGGGGACGCTACCCGAATAATTCCAGGCAGGTCCAGGTCAGGGAACCCTACACAAATGATTCCAGAAAGAGATGAGGAAGCAGAGGCTGAAGGGAACTGTTCTAGGGAACCTGGGGAATTCGGTGCAGAGCAGGGAGAGGGATTTGATTGGATCCTTCCCTCCCTCCCTCCCTTTCTTTTTTTTTTTAAGACAGAGGCTCACTCTTTTCCAGACTAGAGTGAAGTATCCCGATCTCAGCTCACTGCCTCCTCGGCCTCCCGGGTTGAAGCAATTCTCCTGCCTCGGCCTCCCGAGTAGCTGGGACTACAGGTGCACACCACCACGCCCAGCTCATTTTTTTTTTGTTTTTTAGTAGGGACGGGATTTCACCATGTGGGCTAGTCTGGTCTTGAACTCCTGACCTCAGATGATCCACCCACCTTGGCCTCCCAAAGTGCTGGGATTATAGGTGTGAGCTACCACGCCTGGCCCCAACCCTACTTTATTTTCCCTCCAGCGTTTATCTCCTGCTCCCACTACACGACCTGCCCCTGTGCTTATGGTCCCGTATATGCTTTGCCGTCTGCCTCAGTGCTGTCTCCGCGGTCACTAGTGGCTGGATAGGGACGCTCAAGGTCCCCACCGGTGCACACCCTCTGCCAGGAGCACACAGCCCATTCCCCCATGGCGGTGTCTCCAAGCACTGAAGGCCAAGAAAACTGGAATGGCCGGGTGGAGGAAGGTGGCAGGGAGTTAATGGCAAGGAGCTAGGTGCATGACCAGAGGCGGTCAGCCTCCCTCCGGGGCAACTTCTTCGGGAGTTGCTAAGAAGCAGGATCCAGTCCCGGCGCGGTGGCTCACGCCTGTAATCCCAGCACTTTGGGAGGCTGAGGTGGGCAGATCATGAGGTCAGGAATTCGAGACCAGCCTGGCCAACACGGTGAAATCCCGTCTCTACTAAAAATAAAAAAATTAGCCAGGCGTGGTGGCACGCACCTGTAGTCTCAGCTACTCAGGAGGCTGAGGCAGAAAAATCGCTTGAACCCGGGAGGCGGAGCTTGCAGTGAGCCGAGATCACACCACTGCACTCCAGCCTGGGCGACAGAGTGAGACTGTCTCAAAAAAAAGAAAAAAGCGGTGGTGGTTGCACAACATTGCAAATGTACAAAACGCTGCTAAATGGTATACTTTCAGGTGGTTGAGGAGAGGTGAGAAGGCAGGGCGCGGGGGCAGATCTGGCCAGGTTGTCCTACACCCAGAGTGGATTAAGGCTGATGTACATCAGTGAGTGCTGAGACGGTTGTCTGCCGGCTTGCAGGGTGGTTTATCTGTGCCTGCCTGCAGTGGCTGGGGTGCCCCTAATGATGGGAAAAGGGAGCATCTGGGTGGGTGTGGTGAGGGGGAACCTCCAGGCCCCTCTGTCTCCTGTTGCCCTGGAGTCCCCGGTCCCACCCTGTCCAGAGCTTCTGGGGGACTCGTGCCCGGGGTGCCCCCACCCCAGCTCAGTCTCATGCCCTTTGCTCCACCAGCTCCTGTCCAAATATGACCCTCAGAAGGAGGCAGAGCTCCGCACCTGGATTGAGGGACTCACCGGCCTCTCCATCGGCCCCGACTTCCAAAAGGGCTTGAAGGACGGAACTATCTTATGCACGTGAGTGCACGCAGGGGCCTGGGCTGTCTCACACTTAACGAATCTTGGTTGTTCTCACTCTTTTTTTTTTTTTTTTTTTGAGACGGAGTCTGGCTCTGTCGCCCAGGCTGGAATGCAATGGCACGATCTCGGCTCACTGCAACCTCTGCCTCCCAAGTTCAAGTGATTCTCCTGCCTCAGCCTCCCGAGTAGCTGGGATTACAGGCGACTGCCACCACGCCTGGCTAATTTTTTTTGTATTTTTAGTAGAGAAGGAGTTTCGCCATGTTGGCCAGGCTGGTCTTGAGTTCCCGACCTCGCGTGATCTGCCTTCCTCGGCCTTCCAAAGTGCTGGGATTACAGGCCTGAGCCACCAAACCCGGCCAAAGGTTACTTTATAATAGTGGAAACTTGAGGCCCAGGATGGTGGCTCACGCTTGTAATCCCAGCACTTTGGGAGGCTGAGGTGGATGGATCACGAGGTCAGGAGTTCGAGACCAGCCTGGACAACATAGGGAAACCCCGTCTCTACTAAAAATGCAAAAATTAGCTGGGCGTGGTGGTGGGCGCCTGTAATCCCAGCTACTTGGGAGGCTGAGGCAGGAGAATCACTTGAACCCGGGAGGTGGAGGTGACAGTGAGCCTAGATAGTGTCATTGCACTCCAGTCTGGGTGATAGAGCCAGACTCAGTCTCAAAAAAAAAAAAAAAAAGGAGTGGAAACTGAGGCCTGGGGAGAGCCAGTGAATTTGCCCTGGAAGGTGTGAGCTTGGCTGAGATCAGCATCGGGCCTTCACAATTCTTCATTGTTCATGGAGGTTTCTGTTCCCCCCACCCCATATTGTGCCCTCCAGACTCATGAACAAGCTACAGCCGGGCTCCGTCCCCAAGATCAACCGCTCCATGCAGAACTGGCACCAGGTGAGGGGCTGGTGGGGCGGAGTAGGGATGGTGCTGGGGGCCCATCTAACAGGTGGGGAGACTGAGGCCCACTCACCGTCCCTCTCCTGCCTCCTCCCAGCTAGAAAACCTGTCCAACTTCATCAAGGCCATGGTCAGCTACGGCATGAACCCCGTGGACCTGTTCGAGGCCAACGACCTGTTTGAGAGTGGGAACATGACACAGGTGCAGGTGTCTCTTCTCGCCCTGGCGGGGAAGGTGAGGCCCAGAGAGGGGCAGCCACCTGCCCAGAGTCACACAGCGGGATGGATGTAGCTGTTGCATTCACGTGTTTGCAAATTTTTGTTTGTTTTTGAGATGGAGTCTCTGTCACTCAGGCTGGGGTGCAGTGGTGTGATCTCAGCTCACTGCAACCTCCGCCTTCCAGGTTCAAGCAATCCTCCTGCCTCAGCCTCCCAATTAGCTGGGATTACAGGCACCTGCCACCACGCCCGGCTAATTGCTGTATTTTTAGTAGAGATGGGGTTTCACCATGCTGGCCAGGCTGGTCTTGAACTCTTGACCGGGTGATCCACCCGCCTCGGACTCCCAAAGTGCTGGGATTATAGGCGTGAGCCACCGAGCCTGGCCTCGTTTGCAAATATTTCTGAGCATCCACAAAGTGCCAGGCACTTCGGATTCCTTGGTGAACAGGAAAGACATGGTCTACCCCTTTATGGAGTTCAGTCTGATGGGGGAGGCATGCAAAAGTGAACACAGCATTTTATTACGCATTATATGTAAGCTCTGGCCAGGCGTGGTGGCTCACACCTGTAATCCCAGTACTTCGGGAGGCCAAGGTGGGAGGATCACTTGAGCTCAGGAGTTCGAGACCATTCTGGCCAACATGGTGAAATCCCATCTCTACTAAGAATACAAAAATTAGCTGGGTGTGGTGGCACGCGCCTGTAATCCCAGCTCCTTGGGAGGTTGAGCCAAGGAGTTAGAGGTTGCAGTGAGCTGACCGCACCACTGCCCTCCAACCTGGGCAACAGAGCAAGACTCTCTCAAAAAATAATAATACCAAAAGTAATAAATAAGCTGTAAACTGGGAGAAATGCCTTGAAGGAGAAGAATTACACCAATGTTGAGCATCTAGTGACCCTCAAGCCCAGACCAGGAGCGTGGGTGGGACGGTGTCTGGTGCAGTCCGGGAGCGTGGGTGGGAGGGTGTCTGGTGCAGTCCGGGAGCGTGGGTGGGACGCGGTGTCTGGTGCAGTCCGGGAGCGTGGGTGGGACGTGGTGTCTGGTGCGGCCCAGGAGTGTGGGTGGGACACGGTGTCTGGTGCAGTCCGGGAGCCTGGGTGGGACGGTGTCTGGTGTAGACCGGAAGCGTGGGTGGGACGCGGTGTCTGGTTCAGTCCGGGAGCGTGGGTGGGACGCGGTGTCTGGTGCAGTCCGGGAGGGTGGGTGGGACGCGGTGTCTGGTGTAGACCCGTAGCGTGGGTGGGACGGTGTCTGGGGCAGTCCGGGAGCGTGGGTGGGACGGTGTCTGGTGCAGTCCGGGAGCGTGGGTGGGACGGTGTCTGGTGTAGACCCGGAGCGTGGGTGGGACGCGGTGTCTGGTGTAGACCTGGAGCGTGGGTGAGACGCGGTGTCTGGTGTAGACCCGTAGCGTGGGTGGGACGGTGTCTGGGGTAGTCCGGGAGCGTGGGTGGGACGGTGTCTGGTGTAGGACCCGGAGCGTGGGTGGGACCGGTGTCTGGTGTAGACCTGGAGCGTGGGTGAGACGCGGTGTCTGGTGTAGACCCGTAGCGTGGGTGGGACGGTGTCTGGGGTAGTCCGGGAGCGTGGGTGGGACGGTGTCTGGGGTAGTCCGGGAGCGTGGGTGGGACGCGGTGTCTGGGGCAGTCTGGGAGCGTGGGTGGGACGCGGTGTCTGGTGTAGACCCGTAGCGTGGGTGGGACGCGGTGTCTGGTGTAGACCCGTAGCGTGGGTGGGACGGTGTCTGGGGTAGTCCGGGAGCATGGGTGGGACAGTGTCTGGGGCAGTCCGGGAGCGTGGGTGGGACGCGGTGTCTGGTGTAGACCCGTAGCGTGGGTGAGACGCGGTGTCTGGTGTAGACCCGTAGCGTGGGTGGGACGGTGTCTGGGGTAGTCCGGGAGCGTGGGTGGGACAGTGTCTGGGGCAGTCCGGGAGCGTGGGTGGGACGCGGTGTCTGGGGCAGTCCGGGAGCGTGGGTGGGACGGTGTCTGGTGTAGACCCGGAGCGTGGGTGGGACGCGGTGTCTGGTGTAGACCTGGAGCGTGGGTGGGACGGTGTCTGGGGCAGTCCGGGAGCGTGGGTGGGACGCGGTGTCTGGTGCAGTCTGGGAGCGTGGGTGGGACGCGGTGTCTGGTGTAGACCTGGAGCGTGGGTGGGACACGGTGTCTGGGGCAGTCCGGGAGCGTGGGTGGGACGGTGTCTGGGGCAGTCCGGGAGCGTGGGTGGGACGGTGTCTGGGGTAGTCCGGGAGCGTGGGTGGGACGGTGTCTGGGGCAGTCCGGGAGCGTGGGTGGGACGGTGTCTGGGGTAGTCCGGGAGCGTGGGTGGGACGGTGTCTGGTGCAGTCTGGGAGTGTGGGTGGGATGGTGTCTTGCGCAGAAGGAACAGTAAGGTCTCAACATTGGAACTGGCCTGGGCTGTTAGAGGAAGGGGGAGGGCGCTAATTTTCTCCTGGGATAACTGTAGTCCAAATGGTGTTTTCAGAAGCCCACTGTGGCTGCCTGGTAACCTCACATGGGGAATGGCGGTCAGGGAGGAGTTGGGTGCAGGCATCCCAGTGAGGGGCAGTGCCAGTGGTCTGGCCAGGGTGCCTGGGGATTGGGTAGGAGCAGGTGGTAGAAGGTAAGAGAGGGGAGGTGAAAACCACCTCCCCATGCCCACAGTTCTTGGCCTGAGCCCTGGAAACCTGAGCTGTTGCCTAAAGCAAGGGACACTGGGATGAAACAGCCCCGTGGGCCGGGCGCGGTGACTCACGCCTGTAATCCCAGCACTTTCGGAGGCCGAGGCAGGTGGATGACTTGAGGCCAGGAGTTCAAGACCAGCCTGGCAACATGGTGAAACCCCGTCTCTACTAAAAATACAAAAATTAGCTGGGCATGGTGGCAGGCGCCTGTAATTCCAGCTACTTGGGAGGCTGAGGCAGCAGAATCGCTTGAACCCGGGAGGAAGAGTTTGCAGTGAGCGGAGATTGCACCACTGCACTCCAGCCTGGGTGACAGAGCCAGACTCCATCTCCAAAAAAAAAAAAAAAATGGGCCAGGCGCGGTGGCTTACACCTGTAATCCCAGCACTTTGGGAGGCTGAGGCAGGCAGATGACGAGGTCAGGAGATCGAGATCGTCCTGGCTAACATGATGAAACCCCGTCTCTACTAAAAAATACAAAAAAAAAAAAAGCTAGCCAGGCGAGGTGGCGGGCGCCTGTAGTCCCAGCTACTCGGAAGGCTGAGGCAGGAGAATGGCGTGAACCCGGGAGGCGGAGCTTGCAGTGAGCTGAGATCCGGCCACTGCACTCCAGCCCGGGCGACAGAGCGAGACTCCGTCTCAAAAAAAAAAAAAAAAAATCTGAAACAGCTGTATGATGATGGGTGTGTGGAGTGTGTGGAGTCCCGGACACCTAGAAACATGCCTGAGGGCTCTGCGCGGCAGGCGGAGGGGACAGGCTGTGGCCTGGTCTCTGTGCCACCCTCAAGGCCTGCATCTAAGGTCCCTGGCTGCCCTCTCCTGGTACTCCTGGCCCTTTTCCCTCCACCCAGGCCAAGACTAAGGGGCTGCAGAGCGGGGTGGACATCGGCGTCAAGTACTCGGAAAAGCAGGAGCGGAATTTCGACGACGCCACCATGAAGGCCGGCCAGTGTGTCATCGGACTGCAGGTGGGTGACAGCTCCCCCAGCCCCAGGGACCACAGCATTGGGGGACGACGGTGTTGGGGGACAGCGGCGTTGGGGGACAGCGACGTGGAGCCCTGTGCTCCCTCAGGTTCGGGGAGGGACTGGAAACTTGTTGGATGCAGTCTGACCTCTCCCGCGAACCTCCCTGCAGATGGGCACCAACAAATGCGCCAGCCAGTCGGGCATGACCGCGTACGGCACGAGGAGGCATCTCTATGACCCCAAGAACCATATCCTGCCCCCCATGGACCACTCGACCATCAGCCTCCAAATGGGCACAAACAAGTGTGCGAGCCAGGTGGGGCTCGCCCGGGTGCCCCAGACGCCCCTCCCTGTCCCGCCACAATCTGTGGTGTCGGCCCCTCCCCAAGGCCACCTCCGGCTTCCCTCCCCGCTCTCAGTCTCAGTCCCTTCCCTAGACCACCTCCGACTTCCCTTCCCGCGCTCTGTCTCCGTCTTGGATTTCAACCTCTGTCGTTTCCACCTGGCTGTGGGTGCCTGGGGAAGTTACTACCTCACCCTGTCTCATTTTCCCTTAAGGACTGCCCAAAGGTCCACCCAATTCCTCTTCTTTTTTTTTTTTTTATCTTTATTTATTTTATTTATTTATTTATTTTGAAACAAGATCTCACTCTGTTGTCCAGGCTGGAGCACAGTGGTGCAATCTCGGCTCACTGCAACCTCCGCCTCTGGGCTTAGGTGATCCGCCCATCTCGGCATCCCAAAATGCTGGGATTACAGGCGTGAGCCACTGCACCCAGTGAAGGTCCCCTCTTCTCCATCGTGACCTGCTCCACCCTTCCTTCCTCTCCAGGTGGGCATGACGGCTCCCGGGACGCGGCGGCACATCTATGACACCAAGCTGGGAACCGACAAGTGTGACAACTCCTCTATGTCCCTGCAGATGGGCTACACGCAGGGCGCCAACCAGAGCGGCCAGGTCTTCGGCCTGGGCCGACAGATATATGACCCCAAGTATTGCCCGCAAGGCACAGTGGCCGATGGGGCTCCCTCAGGCGCTGGCGACTGCCTGGACCCGGGGGAGGTCCCTGAATATCCCCCTTACTACCAGGAGGAGGCCAGCTACTGAGGCTCCCAGCACGCTCTCTTCCCACATCGTCTCCCCGTCTGGGTTTCTGGGTTTTTCTGTGTTTTCATCTTTGTTTTTTTTCTTAGCCGGTTCAGTGCTGCCAATCAACCAAGGGTCTGTGAGTGGCAGCATGGGATCAGGCAGCGTGGGATCAGGCAGCGTGGGATCAGGCAGCGTGGGATCAGGCAGCGTGGGATCAGGCAGCGTGGGATCAGGCAGCGTGGGATCAGGCAGCAGAGCTTTTTTCCCCTTTGCCTTGGCCCTTTGCAGGACTGAGCCACTGGGCTGTGGGGGAGGGAGGTCAAGGCCATATGCCGATACGTGTAGGGCGTGTAGGGCGAGGGTCCCTGCTGGCACGTTCAGGCTGTGCTGGGGAGAAGAGACTAACCGGTTCCCAAAGGTTTCTGGTTGCCTCGCCTCTTCCCCCTTTTGTCAGCTGAGCAGTTTGTGGTTTCTCTGCAAGTTTCAGGAAGTATTCACAAAAGAAAAATACATTTTGTTTTTTATTCCTGAGGAATGGGGCAGGGACAGTGGAGAAGGTGCTGGGAAATCAATCACCTGGGAAAGGGGGCCTGGCCATGATGCTAAATATCTCCGGCTCCCGAGTGACTGGATTTCCCCAGGACCAACAGACCTCAGACCCTCAGACCTGCCCCCGGGGCCAGGTGGGGAAAGTGAAGGCCGTACAGGGAAGTGAAATTCTGAGTTGCTGGGGCTAAACCTGATCCCCTCTCCATGCTACCCCCACCCCCCAACCCACTCTGGCCTCAGTAGGTTTTGTTTTAGTTGTGGCTGTCACCCAGGCTAGAGTGCAGTAGGGCAATCTCAGCTCACTGCACCTCCACCTCCCGGGCTCAAGCAATTCTCCGGCCTCAGCCTCCCGCGTAGCTGGGACTGCAGGTGCTCCACCACGCCCGGCTAATTTTTGTATTTTTAGTGGAGACGGGGTTTCTTCATGTTGGCCAGGCTGGTCTCGAACTCCTGGCCTCAGATGTGATCCACCCGCCTCGGCCTCCTCAAGTGCTGAGATTATAGGTGTGAGTCACCATGCCCGGCCCCTCAGTAGGTTTTAAGGAGCCCCCAACCCGCCTCCTTTCTGGGCTCCACAAGCTATACTGCTCCATCTTCCCCTGGCCACATGCCCTGCCAAGTACTGCACAGGGACCCCCACCCAGGGGCCCTGCTCCATGAGATAATGTGAAATACGATTGTGGACCAAACGCAATAAAACCTCTGTTTGTAAGAAGAAAAGGTGGCTGAGAGAGTTGGCGTCGATGAGGGCGTGTTTTGCTTTGATGCTTTTGTGGGTAGAGTGGGGGTCTTGGGGGATGGGGGAGATCAAGGGGAAAATGTCCAGCTCACCACTGGGAGGAGGAGTAAAAGCTGAAGTCACAGGTGAGTCTGGGTGGAATGAATGATTTGAAGGGCCGGGACTTGCGGTAGAGGGAGAGGCTGAGCTTCCTGGCCAGTTGGAGAGGAGGCAGTTGCCTCAAAGGCTCTCGATGCGCTCTGGCTGCACCCTGCCTCACAACGCAAGCCTCGTGGCCTCAGCCTGGATGTCTCCCCGCTGGTGAACTCCTATTTATCCTCAAAGCCCCAACGGCAATGCCACCGCCTTCCGCCGCGGGAGCCCTCCCCGCGCTTCTCACTCTCCCCAGCGCTTTCAAAGCTGTGGACCCACACACTCCCATTTCAGCTTCACCTCCGGCCTGTGAAATAAATTCTTCCAGAGTGGGAAATGGGTTTTCCTCAAAATCAGGGTAACCATTATGACCTGAGCCTCTAGAATGTTGGCCCCCTTCCTTCTGCCATCACCTTGTCCAACTGCGGAAACCGAGGACCGTTCGTGGAATGAATGAATGGACGAATGATTCTAGTGGAACCCCCACTTTACAGACGGACAAGTGGAGTCCCAGAGTCTGGACTAGACTAGAGAGAGCCTGGCCAGCCCCGGGGACAGCAGGCACAGAGGGAACTCCTGCAATCCGGAGCTGCGGTATTGCAGCTGGCTATGCAACGTGGGGAGGCAGCCTGGCTCCCCAAAGACAGCTCAGCCTCTTTCCCGGAGGCCGGTCCGCCTGGGACCAGCCGGGCACCCCGCCACCCTACGGTGATGCAGCAAGAACCGCGCGGTCCCTTTAAGAAATCCGGCTCAGCGAGGCCCTTCTGTGATCCCGCCGCCTCCCTCGGCTCGCGCCGCTCCGACGGAGCCGTCCCGTGAGTGACGGGCAGGCCGCCCAATAGCAGCGTGCAGAGGCAAGGGCGTGGCCCGGCGCTGCTAACTGCGCGGGGAAGCTCGGGGCACTTGGCTTAAGTAAGGGCTCCGCGCTGCCTGCCTGCTGCAGGACGGAGGGAAGGCGGCAAGAGCTGGGGAGTCCCTGGAACGGTGAGAAGGACTCGGAGAGGGAGGAAGCCCCGAGACTCGAGAATGCGGGATTGGGGCCGGGAGGGATGCACGTTCCCTGGGAATTAGGGGGTCCAGTCTCTGACCCTTCCTTTCCTTCCGGTGAGTGTTGAGGGCGGCTGAATTGACCACTAATTCTCAAGGGGGTCATCGGACATCTAGGACTTTTAAGAGGGCCTTTGCCAATCACACACCTGCAGCCCCCGGCCCGTTAGAACTGCACTCCCCCTTGCCCTATTTTACAAATGGAGAAACTGAGGCCGCTCCCCCAGATCCTAAGTCCCGCTTGATGTAAAGGAACGAACCCTGGCGTAAGGGTCTGGGTCCGAGGTCCCAGCTCCGGCCCGGTCACCTTTAGCAACTTCCTGCCCCTCTGTCAGCTTCAGATTCTCCGGCGGTGTCAGAGGTGGACCGGCCCATTGTAAAGAGATCAGGAATCGCTGGCTCCAGGAGTCTCTATCCCAGCCCCTTCGCCTGACTCTTTCTCTGGCTCCCGAGGTCCTTCTGAGCGATCATGGTACATCAAGTGTGGGCAGAACTGGGGTCGTGTCACCAGCTGTGCGACTGCCTGTCTCTCTGGGTGCCTGGGTTTTCTCTCTTGGGCCTCGGTTTCCACTTCTGTAGAGTGGGGTGATATCTAGCACTTCCGCTGGGCGTGTGAAATGTCCAGCACTGCCAATATTCGTTGCTGTTGTCTTCGGAGAACAGTGAGGGCAAAGGAACCCTTGCGTGGGCTGGGCCAGGCAGGAGGCTGGGGGTCAGGACCTGGAAGAGGCTTCCAGGTGAGGCTTGGGGTGCAGCCTGGTGACGACAGCGCTAAGCCCAAACTCGCTCCCTGGAGGATTAGAGGATGGTCTTTAAGTCCCCAACTGTCAGCTCTGCGCAGAGCGACAGTCCTGGCAGCCAATGAAATGCGAGGACGGCTGCGGGTTGAGCTCCCATTGGTTTACTCCACCCCTGGGGGTAGCGGAGTCCCTTTATCAAGTGACTAGTGTTTGCCTGACTCTAATCAGAGCTTCCAGGAACGCTGCGCTGTGGGATAGAGGAATGAGGTTCAGAGAAGGGCAGAGAGTTGCCCACAGCTGCACCGCACGTCTTCAGCCCGACCGTTGTCCTGACCTCTCTGTCCCATCCCCCGCCCAGTCTCACCATGGCCTTCTGGACACAGCTGATGCTGCTGCTCTGGAAGAATTCCATGTATCGCCGGAGACAGCCGGTAACACCTCGGTGTGCAACCAGGGCCGGGTGGGCCGGCAGCCCCTACTGTCCCCCACCATCTCCCACCTATTCTCCCCCAGGTCCAGCTTCTGGTCGAATTGCTGTGGCCCCTCTTCCTCTTCTTCATCCTGGTGGCTGTTCGCCACTCCCACCCGCCCCTGGAGCACCATGAATGTGAGCCCCTGAGGGGTCAGGCACTTTAACTGTGTAGGGGAAGGCAGACGGGTCCCCCGTGCACAGGGATCCCCAGTGCATGTCAGGGAGCCTTTACCAGACCGCCAATACATGGCATAGGAGTGAGCGCTCCGACGCTGGAGGCATACAAGCAGTGCCGGGCGACCCGATGGGGGTGGAGTCAGACAGAGTCCATAGGGCCTCAGCACCGGGCATCTCCCCGCAGGCCACTTCCCCAACAAGCCACTGCCATCAGCGGGCACCGTGCCCTGGCTCCAGGGTCTCATCTGTAACATGAACAACACCTGCTTCCCACAGCTGACACTGGGTGAGGAGCCCGGGCATCTGAGCAACTTCAACAACTCCCTGTGAGCCAGAGGCAATGGGTGTGGCCGGCCTGCCAACTCAGGGCTGCAGTGCCCGCCGGAACCCCGCCTCCTGCCCTCTCTCTGTCCCCAGGGTCTCCCGGCTGCTAGCCGATGCCCACACTGTGCTGGGAGGGGCCAGTGCCCACAGGACGCTGGCTGGCCTGGGGAAGCTGATCGCCACGCTGAGGGCTGCACCCAGCACAGGTGAGGAGGCCGGGGGCCTCTGGCAGGACTGAGTTCTGAGCCTCGACTTGCCTGGCCATGAAATGGGCACAGGGTAGGGGTGGGTGCCTCAGGCCAGTGTGCCCCCAGCCCCATGCTCCTGTGTGCTCCTCCCCCAGCCCGGCCTCAACCAACCAAGCAGTCTCCGCTGGAACCACCTATGCTGGACGTCGCGGAGCTGCTGATGTCATTGCTGCATACGGTAGGGTGTGGGAACGGGACCGCACTGACTTCCTGGGACACTGCACTGGGGATGTCCTGGCACTGCACCACCCCAGGCCAAGGACCTCCCGTTCCAGGCATCCAGGCTGTCCCTGGTCCCTGCAGTGATACTCCTTGTTCTGTCTGGGCCCAGACAGAGTGTGTCTGACCCGGTGATGAAGACTCATCTGTGAGATCTTGAATGAGTCCCTGTGTCTCTCAGAGCCTCAGTTTCCCTATTTTGAGGGCTATGATAGTATGGTCTGCCTGGGAGCTGGCCAGAGCGCTGGGCCCCTAGTGAGCGCTCAAAGTCATTGTCAACCTTGTGATCTTTCTCCCCAGGAACCCTTGGGGTTGGCACTGGGTCAAGCCCAGGAGCCCTTGCACAGCTTGTTGGAGGCAGCTGAGGACCTGGCCCAGGAGGTACGAGGCCCCACCCATCCTCAACCCCCATGCAGGCAACGTTGGCAGGCAGCCTGCACCGGGAGGGTCTGGGGCAGCCCGGACACTTCCCTTCGGTGGGTCTTCAGGAGAATTAGCAAGAGAGGGAGAGGCTGCCCCTGACCCAGTGCCCTGCCCTGGTTAGGGCTTGAAGTTGGGATCGCTGTCAGCTCCGTCTGGTGACCTCTCTCTAGATCCTGGCACTGCCTAGCCTGGTGGAGCTTCAGGCACTGCTGCACAGACCCCGAGGGACTGGTGGGCCCCTGGAGTTGCTGTCTGAGGCCCTCTGCAGTGCCAGGGGACCTAGCAGCACGGTGGGCCCCTCCCTCAACTGGTACGAGGCTAGTGACCTGATGGACCTGGTGAGGCAGGAGCCAGAATCAGCCCTGCCGGACAGCAGCCTGAGTGAGTGACTGACCTTGGTTTCCCCTCCTGGGAAGTGGAGCGGTGGGCATGGGGGCAGGGCCTCATGGCACCCCCATCCCAGGCCCTGCCTGCTCAGAGCTGATTGGAGCCCTGGACAACCATCCGCTGTCCCGCCTGCTCTGGAGACGCCTGAAGCCTCTGATCCTGGGCAAGCTGCTGTTTGCACCAGATACACCTTTTACCCGGAAGCTCATGGCCCAGGTGGGGGTAGCCTGGATGCTGGGGTGGGAGGGTGGCAGCCAGAACCCATCCAGTACCCTCAGTCCAGTGGGTCAGAGCCAGGCCAGAGGGTCATGGAAACTGGGTTTGAAGAAGTAGGAGTTAGCTGATGGAGGGAGATCAATACGTGCGAAGGATCATTAGCGGAGGGGGTGCTGTCCGCAGGTGAACCGGACCTTTGAGGAGCTGGCCCTGCTGAGGGATGTCCGGGAGGTGTGGGAGGTGCTGGGACCCCAGATCTTCACCTTCATGAATGACAGTTCCAATGTGGCCATGCTGCAGGTGTGTGCGGGGCTGGGGAGGCGGGAAGTGGCTCCCCGGTGGAGAGGGCAGACAGGCCCGGTGGATGGGAAGGCGGGCTCCATGCAGACCTCCACTTTGGTGTTGGTGGTGTTTTGTTTTTTTTTTTTTTTTTGAGAGATGGAGTCTCGCTCTGTTGCCCAGGCTGGACTGCAGTGGCAAGATCTTGGCTCACTGCAACCTCCACCTCCTGGATTCGAGCAATTCTCCTGCTTCAGCCTCGCAAGTATCTGGGGTTACAGGCATGTGCCAACGCTCTCAGCTAATTTTTGTATTTTTAGTAGAGACCATGTTGGCCAGGCTGGTCTGGAACTCCTGGCCTCAGGTGATCTGCCCACCTTGGCCTCCCAAAGTGCTGGGATTACAGGCGTGAGCCACTGCGTCCGACCCAGACTCTCACTTTCACCTGCGCCCCCCAGCGGCTCCTGCAAATGCAGGACGAAGGAAGAAGGCAGCCCAGGCCTGGGGGCCAGGACCGCATGGAGGCCCTGCGATCCTTTCTGGACCCTGGGAGCGGTGGCTACAGCTGGCAGGACGCACATGCTGCTGTGGGGCGCGTGGTGGGCACGCTGGGCCAAGTGACGGAGGTGAGGGGCCGTCCACCTGCGGGGTCTATTTCAGCGTGGAGGCAGGGCCCACCCTGAGGTTCCTACCCTGCTGTTCCCAGGGGGAGGGAGGCGGGCCCGGCCCTAGTAAGAGCCCGGGATTTGTAGAGATCTCAGGAGGGAGCCGGCCCCACACTGGGCCTACGAGGGGAAAACATGGCGCAGCCTCGAGGTCCAGGGGTAGCAGCGGAGTGGTCTAGGAGGCAGGCAGACCCCAGCGCCTAGGACTCACCCCGCATCCCACAGTGCCTGTCCTTGGACAAGCTGGAGGCGGCACCCTCAGAGGCAGCCCTGGTGTCGCGGGCCCTGCAACTGCTGGCGGAACATCGATTCTGGGCCGGCGTCGTCTTCTTGGGACCTGAGGATTCTTCAGACCCCACAGAACACCCAACCCGAGACCTGGGCCCGGGTCACGTGCTCATCAAAATCCGCATGGACATTGACGTGGTCACCAGGACCAATAAGATCAGGGACAGGTCAGGCTAGGGCGGGAGGAGGGGAGCGGGGGAGGCGGGGGGGAGGGGGAGGCGGGGGGGAGCGGGGGGGGGGGGGGGGGGCGGGGGGGACTGGGCGGGGCCCAGAGCGTGGTGGGTGGGGCCAGGCAGCATTCAGCCTATTGGAGACCATGATAGACAGGATCTGGGCTGTATCAACAGCGGTATAGTAGTAGCCAGAGCCCAGGGCTCCTTAGACCAATAGGGGCCCGTGATAGGCGGGGCCTAGGTGCATGAGGGGCGTGGCCATGGGCCTGGGATAAGATTAGAGCAGGTATAGGCAATGGTGGGCGGAGCCAGGTGTATCATTACACCTCTGGAATAAGGGTGGAGCTAAAATTGCACCGGGTGCTGAGCACAGTAGATCCCGCCTGTCATCTCAGAACTTTGGGAGGCCAAGGTGGGAGACTCTCTTGAGGACAGGTGTTCGAGGCTAGCCCGGGCAATACAGTGAGGCCCCCGCCCCCCGCCACCCCCACCAACCTCGAGAAAAATGTCTTTAAAAATTAGCCACCATGTGCCGGGCGCGGTGGCTCAAGCCTATAATCCCAGCACTTTGGGAGGCCGAGACGGGTGGATCACGAGGTCAGGAGATGGAGACCATCCTGGCTAACACGGTGAAACCCCGTCTCTACTAAAAAATACAAACTAGCCGGGCGAGGTGGTGGGCGCCTGTAGTCCCAGCTACTCGGGAGGCTGAGGCAGGAGAATGGTGTAAACCCGGGAGGCGGAGCTTGCAGTGAGCTGAGATCTGGCCACTGCACTCCAGCCTGGGAGACAGAGCGAGACTCCGTCTCAAAAAAAAAAAAAAAAAAAAAAAAAAAAATAGCCACCATGGGCCGGGCGCGGTGGCTCACGTCTGTAATCCCAGCACTTTGGGAGGCCGAGGCGGGAGGATCACGAGGTCAGGAGATCGAGACCATCCTGACTAATACGGTGAAACCCCATCTCTACTAAAAAATATATAAAATTAGCCAGGCGTGGTAGCACGCGCCTGTAGTCCCAGATACACGGAAGGCTGAGGCAGGAGAATCCCTTGAACCCAGGAGGCAGAGGTTGCAGTGAGCTGAGATGGCGGCTCCATCTCACTCCAGCCTGGGCGATAGAGCGAGAGTCCGTCTCAAATAAATAAATAAATAAATAAATAAATAAATAAATAAATAAATAAATAAATAAAATTAGCCAGGCGACTTGGGCGGCTGAGGTGGGAGGATCACTTGGTCCCGGGAGGTCACGGCTGCAGTGAGCTATGATTGCAGCTCTTCACTCCAGCCTGGGCGACAGGGCAAGACCCAGTCTCAGCAAAAAAAGTTATTCAGGGCGGGGCCCCGAGAGTTTCTAGCCCTTCCCTACAACCTGCTACCATGCCCCTCACAGGTTTTGGGACCCTGGCCCAGCTGCAGACCCTCTGACCGACCTGCGCTACGTGTGGGGCGGCTTCGTGTACCTGCAGGACCTGGTGGAGCGCGCAGCCGTCCGCGTGCTCAGCGGCGCCGCCCCCCGGGCCGGCCTCTACCTGCAGCAGATGCCCTATCCGTGCTATGTGGATGACATGTGAGCTCTGGCACCCCTCCCCGCTCTCCCCCGCGGCTGGAAGGTCCCGGGTGTGGGGGTGGGCCCAGGCTCTGTTGGGAACCTTCCTGCGGTCCAGGCTGCGAACTTTGCACCTTTACACCACTCCACGTGACCTGCTGCAGCGGGAGGAGCAGGGGACTCTGAGGGTCTGGGGTCTCCCGGCGCAGGGAGAGCCTGGCCTGCGCTGATGGCTGGGAGCCCGAGGCTGGCTGCATCAGGGTCCAAGGAACAGGGAGGCGAATCTTCCCGTCTTGAGATCCCGGGACAGACGTGCCAGATGGTGGGGGGCGGGGGGCAGTCTGCGGAGGGTCTCCGGCCTCCACCCCAGCCGTCCCCACCCCAGGTTCCTGCGTGTGCTGAGCCGGTCACTGCCGCTCTTCCTGACGCTGGCCTGGATCTACTCCGTGACGCTGACGGTGAAGGCCGTGGTGCGGGAGAAGGAGACACGGCTGCGGGACACCATGCGCGCCATGGGGCTCAGCCGCGGGGTGCTCTGGCTCGGCTGGTTCCTCAGCTGCCTCGGACCCTTCCTGCTCAGCGCCGCGCTGCTGGTTCTGGTGCTTAAGGTGGGCGCGCATCGGCCTGCCCAGCTGCAGAATGAGTGCGCAGGAGGGTGGCAGGCAGAAGCTGCCCCGCGTGGGTGCGCGCCCCCGGGCCATCCAGGAGCTGGACCTCAGCTCCCGTCGCCTCCCACAGCTGGGGGACATCCTCCCCTACAGCCACCCGGGCGTGGTCTTCCTGTTCTTGGCGGCCTTCGCCGTGGCCACGGTGACCCAGAGCTTCCTGCTCAGCGCCTTCTTCTCCCGCGCCAACCTGGCTGCGGCCTGCGGCGGCCTGGCCTACTTCTCCCTGTATCTGCCCTACGTGTTGTGCGTGGCTTGGCGGGACCGGCTGCCGGCGGGTGGCCGCGTGGCTGCGGTGAGAGCCCGGTCAGGGGTGGGTGGGGGACGCCCCCCGCCTCGGCCGCTCACTGACCGCCCGCTTTTCCACAGAGCCTGCTGTCGCCCGTGGCCTTCGGCTTCGGCTGCGAGAGCCTGGCGCTGCTGGAGGAGCAGGGCGAGGGTGCGCGGTGGCACAACGTGGGCACCCGGCCCACAGCAGACGTCTTCAGCCTGGCCCAGGTCTCTGGCCTTCTGCTGCTGGACGCGGCGCTCTACAGCCTCGCCACCTGGTACCTGGAAGCTGTGTGCCCAGGTGGGCTGTAGGGCACAGGGCTCTGGGCCAGGTCGCACCTGCTTTGCTGGAGGATGGGCTAGGGGCGTGACCTCCAGGCTGTTTGGTACCAAGAGACTTATTCCCTTGGAGAGAAGGCGGGGCTTCCTGGCACAGGCATGCAGGTGGCTGCATTGGAGGGGCGCGGCCTGAGGCAGGTGGTGGGTGGGGTTTCTTGGCCCCTACACCTGGACGCCCTGATTCCAGGTGTGTGACCAGAAGCTGGCACAGTCGCTGGGCACTGTGACTCACTTGTAATACCAGCACTTTGGGAGGCTGAGACGGGAGGATCGCTTGAGTCCAGGAGTTTGAGACCAGGCTGGGCAACATAGTGAGACTCCTTTTTTACAAAAAGTTAGCTGGGCATGGTGGCACGCACTGGTAGTCCCAGTTACTTGGGAGGATAGAGTGGGAGGATCACTTGAGCCTAGGAGGTCCAGGCTGCAGTAAGCTGTAATCGTACCAGTCTGGGCGACAGAATGAGACCCCCATCTGTTAAAAAAAAAAAAAAAAAAAAAAAAAAAAAAAAAAAAAAAAAAAAAAAAAAAACTGGGACGGGCACGGTGGCTTACGCCTGTAATCCCAGCACTTTGGGAGGCCGAGGCAGGCATATCACCTGAGGTTGGGATTTCGAGACCAGCCTGACCAACATGGAGAAGCCCCATCTCTACTAAAAATACAAAATTAGCCAGGCGTGGTGGCACATGCCTGTAATCCCACCTACTCAGGAAGGCTGAGGCAGGAGAATTGCTTGAACCTCAGAGGTGGAGGTTGTGGTGAGTCAAGATCGAGCCACTACACTCCAGCCTGGGCAACAAGAGTGAAACTCAGTCTCAAAAAAAAAAGGCCGGGCACAGTGGTTCACGCCTGTTATCCCAGCACTTTAGGGGAGACCCAGGCAGGCAGATCACGAGGTCAGGAGATCGAGACCATCCTGACTAACATGGTTAAACCCCGTCTCTACAAAAAATTAGCGAGGCATGGTGGTAGGCACCTGTAGTCCCAGCTACTCAGGAGGCTGAGGCAGGAGAATTGCTTGAACCTCAGAGGTGGAGGTTGTGGTGAGTCAAGATCGAGCCACTACACTCCAGCCTGGGCAACAAGAGTGAAACTCAGTCTCAAAAAAAAAAGGCCGGGCACAGTGGTTCACGCCTGTTATCCCAGCACTTTGGGGAGACCCAGGCAGGCAGATCACGAGGTCAGGAGATCGAGACCATCCTGACTAACATGGTTAAACCCCGTCTCTACAAAAAATTAGCGAGGCATGGTGGTAGGCACCTGTAGTCCCAGCTACTCAGGAGGCTGAGGCAGGAGAATGGTGTGAACCCGGGAGGCGGAGCTTGCAGTGAGCGGAAATCGTGCCACTGCACTCCAGCCTGGGTGACAGAGCAAGACTCTGTCTCAAAAAAAAAAAAAAAAAAAAAAAAAAACTGGTATATTCCGGGGGGCGGGCTAAGTGATAACCAGTGCCCCTCCCCCCAGGCCAGTATGGGATCCCTGAACCATGGAATTTTCCCTTTCGGAGGAGCTACTGGTGTGGACTTCGGCCCTCCAAGAGTCCAGCCCCTTGCCCCCCACAGCTGGACCCAAAGGGTGAGGCCCTACGAGGCTTAATAGCTGGTTTCCCACTTAGATGCCCAGTTCTCCCCGCAAAACGAGATTCCACAGATGCCAATGTCAATGACCTGGACACCCCAACCCTCATGCCTGCCCTGAACACACTGCAGTCCCCAAGCTCCCCCAACTTTCATAGGCCCCAGCCCAGCAGGTCCCGGATTCCACAGCCTAGCTCTAAGGGACTTGCAGGCACCGGGACACCCAGGACCTCCATGCCTGAGTCCATCCCGTCTCTGCAGTGCTGGTGGAGGAGGCACCGCCTGGCCTGAGTCCTGGGGTCTCCGTTCGCGGCCTGGAGAAGCGCTTTCCTGGCAGCCCGCAGCCAGCCCTGCGGGGACTCAGCCTGGACTTCTACCAGAGCCACATCACTGCCTTCCTGGGCCACAACGGGGCCGGCAAGACCACGACACTGTGAGCCCCCCAACCACTCCCTCCCCGCGAGCCCCCCCACCACTCCTTCCCTTCCCTTGGGCCTCAGCTTCTCTAGCCATTCAGTGGGAAAGGGGTCAGAGGGTTCCCATACGCCAGAATGGGAGAGAAACCCCATCTCTACTAAAAATACAAAAATGAGCCAGGCGTGGTGGCGCATGCCTGTAATCCAGCTACTCGGGAGGCTGAGGCAGGAGAATCACTTGAACCCAGGAGGCGGAGGTTGCAGTGAGCCAAGACTGTGCTGTTGCACTCCAGCCTGGGCAACAGAGCAAGACTCTGTCTCAAAAAAATAAAAATAAACAAATAAATAAAAATGAGGCTATCACAGGGTTTTGGATGTAGCATTTAATAGGTGCTCTGTGGCCAGGCACAGTGGCTCACACCTGTAATCCCAGCACTTTGGGAGGCCGAGGCGGGTGGATCACGACGTCAGGAGATTGAGACCATCCTGGCTAACACGGTGAAACCCCATCTCTACTAAAAATGCAAAAACTTAGCTGGGTGTGGTGGCGGGCGCCTGTAGTCCCAGCTACTCAGGAGGCTGAGGCAGGAGAATGGCATGAACCCAGGAGGCGGAGCTTGCAGTGAGCCGCGATCGCCCCACTGCACTCCAGCCTGGATGACAGATCAAGACTCCGTCTCAAAAAAAAAAAAAATTAAAAAATTAAAAATTAAAACTAGGTGCTCTGTAACTGTTAATGCACTCTGTGAAGGGGGCTGCTCTGAGACCCCTCTACCCACAGGTCCATCTTGAGTGGTCTCTTCCCACCCAGTGGTGGCTCTGCGTTCATCCTGGGCCATGACGTCTGCTCCAGTATGACCGCCATCCGGCCCCACCTGGGCATCTGTCCCCAGTACAATGTGTTGTTTGACATGTGCGTCTCGGCAGGCCCAGAGTGCAGTGGTGGGAAGGGGCTGGACGCCCTCTGGGATTCTGCCTGCCATGTGGGTCACTCTGCTGTGTGCACTGGCCACAGGCTGACTGTGGGCGAGCACATCTGGTTCTATGGGCGGCTGAAGGGTCTGAGTGCCGTTGCGGTGGGTCCCGAGCAGAACCGTCTGCTGCAGGACGTGGGGCTGGTCTCCAAGCAGAGTGTGCAGACTCGCCACCTCTCTGGTGAGCCCAATCCCTAGGGACATCACCCCACCGGCGGGGGGGGGGGGCCTGGGGGAAGCCAGGTATTGAGGTCCACGGGGGTAGACAGCCCTGCCCAAGGCTGGGTGCAACACACTGAGGTCACTTCCCCATCTCTACCAGGTGGGATGCAACGGAAGCTGTCCGTGGCCATTGCCTTTGTGGGTGGCTCCCAAGTTGTTTTCCTGGACGAGCCTACGGCTGGTGTGGATCCTGCTTCCCGCCGCGGCATTTGGGAGCTGCTGCTCAAATACCGAGAAGGTAAGAGCTGGGGATTCTGCTTGAGGGGCCAGAAAAGGTTTCTGACAAGGAAGTGCTGGGGATGGGGTTTTGAGGAATGAGTAGGAGTATTTAGGGGCTGCTGCTCAAATACCAAGACAGTAAGAGTTGGGGGTAGCCAGAGGTTCCCCTGGATTCTGCCTAAGGGGCCAGAAAAGGTTTCTGACAAGGAGGTTCTGGGGAATGAGGTTTTGAGGGATGAATAGGAGTTTGCTTCATGGGGCAGACAACTAGCAGAGGCCCCAGCTCCGGCAAAGACCCGGTGGCCTGATGGTAGTTGTGGGTCGGTCCCCCATGCCTAGGTCGCACACTGATCCTCTCCACCCACCACCTGGATGAGGCGGAGCTGCTGGGAGACCGTGTGGCTGTGGTGGCAGGGGGTCGCTTGTGCTGCTGTGGGTCCCCACTCTTCCTGCGTCGTCAACTGGGCTCCGGCTACTACCTGACGCTAGTGAAGGCCCGCCTGCCCCTGACCACCAGTGAGAAGGTGGGGACCATCCCTCTCCTGACCCCTGACCCCCAGGACTCTGTTCAGCCCTGAAGGCCAAGTCACTTGGTGCCTCTCTGCCCGCAGGCTGACACTGACATGGAGGGCAGCATGAACACTGGGCAGGAAAAGAACGGCAGCCAGGGCAGCAGAGTCGGTGAGGGCCAGCGTGGGAGACCCAGAGCGGGTGGGCCGTGGGGTGGCTATGCCTTAACTTGAGGAGGAGGAGAGGGAGGGGGAGGAAAGAGAGGGGGAGGAGAGGGGAAGGAAGAGGAGGAGGGAGAGAAGGAGGAGGAAGGGGAGGGGGAGGAAGAAGATGGGGAGGGGGAGAGAAGGAAGAGGAGGAGGAGGAGGGAGGAGGGAGGGAGGAGGGGGAGGGCGAGGAGGGAGGGGGGGGAGGAGGAGAAGGAGGATGAGGGGGAGGGAGAGGAGGAGGGTGGGGAGGGGGATGGGGAGGAGAAGGAGGAGGATGACGGGGAGGGAGAGGAGGAGGGGATGGGATGGGGGACGGAGAGAAGGAGGAGGGTGAGGGGGAGGGAGAGGAGGAGGGGGGAGGGGGACGGAGAGGAGGAGGGGGGAGGGGGATGGAGAGAAGGAGGGGGAGGAGAAGGAGGGGGAGGAGGAGGCGGAGGGGGAGTGGGAGGGGAGGAGGGGGAGGAGGAGGAGGGAGGGGAGGGGGATGGGAGGATGGGAGGAGGGGAGGAGGAGGGGGAGGGGGAGGAGAAGGAGGAGGATGTGGGGGAGGAGGAGAAGGGGAGAGGGAGGGGAGGGAGGGGAAGGAGGGGAGGGGAGGGGGAGGAGGGGAGGAGGAGGGAGAGCGGGAGGGGGAGGAGAAGGAGGAGGGGAGAGGGAGGGAGGGGGAGGAGAAGGAGGACGCGGGGGAGGAGGAGAAGGGGAGGGAGAGGGGGAGGAAGGGAGGGGGAGGGGGAGGAGGGGAGGGGAGGGGGAATGGAGAGGAGGAGGGCAGTTGTGGACCTGAGATGATGCCCCCCATCCCTGGGCTGAGCCTGAACCATGAGATGAACTTGAACGCTGACCCCACCTTTAACCCAACCAGGGCTGAGCCCAGAGACAAACCTACCCCAACCTCCTACCCTAGGTCCAGCGCTGCCCTCAAGTGCTTTTTTTGTTTGTTTTTGAGTCTTGCTCTGTTGCCCAGGCTGGAGTGCAGTGGTGTGATCTCGGCTCACTGCAGCCTCTGCCTCCTGGGTTCAAGCATTTCTCCTGCCTTAGCCTCCCGAGCAGCTGGGGTTACAGGTGGGTGCCACCATGCCTGGCTAATTTTTGCATTATTAGTAGAAATGGGGTTTCACCATGTTGGTCAAGCTGGTCTCAAACTCCTGACCTCAAGTGATCCCCTTGTCTCGGCCTCCAAAGTGCGGGGATTACAGGTGTGAGCCACCAAGCCTGGCCTAAGTTCTTAACCCTGATCTCTGCCTGCAGGGACCGTCCCCTCACAGGTCACCAATGCCTCTTCCCCAGGGAGACTGGGGTGGGGCGTGAGCTGGGGCTCCCTGAAGCACCCCTCTGTCCACACAGGCACTCCTCAGCTGCTGGCCCTGGTGCAGCACTGGGTGCCCGGGGCACGGCTGGTGGAGGAGCTGCCACACGAACTGGTGCTGGTGCTGCCCTACACGGGTGCCCATGACGGCAGCTTCACCACACTCTTCCGAGAGCTAGACACGCGGCTGGCAGAGCTGAGCCTCACTGGCTACGGGATCTCCGACACCAGCCTCGAGGAGGTGTGAGGCCTGGGTGGTGGTGAGGTGGGGCCAGGAGGGCTGCCTGGAGGAGGTGGTGTTTTGAAGGATGAATAGCAGTGTGTTTATGAGCAGCAAGGACATTCAGGGAGGAGGCATGGCACATGAGGAGCTCTGGTGGCTCAGACGTCCCTTGGGAAGGCCTGGGGGACCCATGGTGTAGGAGGGGTGGGGGGCTCATAAGCCCCCAGTTCCCCCTGTGGGTGTCCAGGCTCTGAGCCCCCGCTTGTCTCCCCAGATCTTCCTGAAGGTGGTGGAGGACTGTGCTGTGGACACAAATATGGAGGGTGCGGCTGCAGCTCCCTGACCCTTGACCCCGATCCAGAGTGGGACTGAGACCAAGTCCCCATCCCTGGCTTAGTCTGGCCCAAGGCATAACCTTTACCCCTATGCCTGATTTCTGATCCCCCAATCTCTGATCCTCAACTTTGACCCTGACCCCGATGGCCCTGCAGATGGCAGCTGTGGGCAGCACCCGTGCACGGGCATTGCTGGGCTAGATATGACCCTGCGGCTCAAGATGCCACTGGAAGAGACAGCGCTGCAGAATGGGGAGCCAGGTAAGTCTTCCCCAGTGGCCCTGTGGTTCTCCCAGCACCCCCACCCATAGCAGCGTGAGCACTGACCCTCTCATCCCTCACAGCTGGGTCAGCCCCAGAGACCCAGGCCCTGCAGGGCTCTGGGCCAGACACCGTGGGCCGGGTACAGGGCTGGGCACTGACCCGCCAGCAGCTCCAGGCCCTGCTTCTCAAGCGCTTTCTGCTTGCCCGCCGCAGCCGCCGTGGCCTGTTCGCACAGGTGAGGGGGCCAGCACCAGGGAGTCGCATGGGAGTCCCTGAGTTTCCTACCCTGGCCATCCACTCAGTGGCCTAATTCAAACCCTTACCCCCCGTGTGTATTCTCAACCCAGAGCACATTTATTGAGGGCACTGGGGAGCCATGGGTGGTTGTAGAGCATGAGCAGGGCAGGTGCAAGCAAACCTGGAAGGTGGGTGGAAGCAGCAGCTGATGGGCTGGTCCTCCAGATCGTGCTGCCTGCCCTCTTTGTGGGCCTGGCCCTTGTGTTCAGCCTCATCGTGCCTCCTTTCGGGCACTACCCGGCTCTGCGGCTCAGTCCCACCATGTACGGTGCTCAGGTGTCTTTCTTCAGGTGGGTGCAGAAGGAAGGGGCTGGTGGCAGGAAGACTAGAGATCTGGGGGTACAGCCCTGACCCTCCATCTCCCCTCACACACAGCGAGGATGCCCCAGGGGACCCTGGACGTGCCCGGCTGCTCGAGGCGCTGCTGCAGGAGGCAGGACTGGAGGAGCCCTCCACGCAGAATAGCTTCAACAGGTGAGGGCATCTCGTTGGCCTGGACTTTGCCCCTCTCTGGCCTCAGTTTTCCCATCTGGTCCCTGGCCAAGGGGCCTCAGGGGGCAACCGGAGCATCCCCTGTGCCCACCTGGGAGCTGGGAGCCTCTGTGTCTCCAGGAGCCCCCAGAAGCTGGGTGCCCACAGACCCGCACCTTGACCCTGCTGGGCCCCTGAGTGTGCACAGCCCATTGTCTGCAGGTTCTCGGCGCCAGAAGTTCCTGCTGAAGTGGCCAAGGTCTTGGCCAGTGGCAACTGGACCCCAGAGTCTCCTTCCCCAGACTGCCAGTGTAGCCGGCCCGGCGCCCGGCGCCTGTTGCCTGACTGCCCGGCTGCAGCTGGTGGTCCCCCTCCGCCCCAGGCAGTGACCAGCTCCGGGGAAGTGATTCAGAACCTGACGGGCCGGAACCTATCTGACTTCCTGGTCAAGACCTACCCGCGCCTGGTGCGCCAGGGGTGAGCCATGCCCCAGGACTCAGTTTCCCTGGCTATAGCGTGGGTCCTTGGGTTGGTGGGGCTGGTGTGGTCCTGGGGGAGGAGGTGGAGAGGTTGGATGCCCAGCCTGGGGCTCCGGCCTGGGGGTCTTGTGTGCCCTCCTCTCCTCTTTTTTTTTTTTTTTTTTTTTTGAGATGGAGTCTCCCTCTGTCGCCCAGGCTGGAATGCAGAGGCGTGATCTCAGCTCACTGCAACCTCCACCTCCCAGGTTCAAGCAATTCTCCTGCCTCAGCCTTCCAAGTAGCTGGGACTGCAGGCATGTGCCAGTGCACCTGGCTAATTTTTGTATTTTTAGTAGAGACGGGATTTCACCATGTTGCCAGGCTGGTCTCGAACTCCTGACCTCAGATGATCCACCTGCCTTGGCCTCCCCAAGTGCTGGGATTATAGGCGGGAGCCACCGTGCCTGGCCTTCTTTTCTCTTTTGTCCCACCCTTGACTCTGCAGGCCCCTCTCACCATTTCTCTCTGTCCCACATCCCTGTCTCTGCCTGTGTCTCTGTCCATCTCTCCCACAGCCTGAAGACTAAGAAGTGGGTGAATGAGGTCAGGTGAGGAGGGGTCTAGCTTGGGGTCCCCTGCCCCAGTTCCACTCCCATGCCCTCTGCCTGCCCCCTGGGAGCTCTCCCAGCTCCCCGGCCCTCAGCTCCCCTTCCCTGCCTACGTGGCCCCATAGGTATGGAGGATTCTCGCTGGGGGGCCGAGACCCAAGCCTGCCCTCGGGCCGAGAGTTGGGCCACTCAGTGGAGGAGTTGTGGGCACTGCTGAGCCCCCTGCCTGGCGGGGCCCTCGACCGTGTCCTGAATAACCTCACAGCCTGGGCTAACAGCCTGGATTCTCGGGACAGCCTCAAGGTGGGAACTGGGGGTGACAGGTGGGCGTCCTGTCACAGCGAGGTCCAACTCCATTGCCCTGACCCTATGACCTTGACCCCCTACCCAGATCTGGTTCAACAACAAAGGCTGGCACTCCATGGTGGCCTTTGTCAACCGAGCCAACAACGCACTCCTACGTGCTCACCTGCCCCCAGGCCCGGCTCGCCACACCCACAGCATCACCACACTCAACCACCCCTTGAACCTCACCAAGGAGCAGCTGTCTGAGGCCGCACTGTGAGTCCCTCCACCCTTCATGTCCTACCCTGTCTCCACTTCTCTGTCGTTTGAGGTGGTGGGAGCTGGATTTGAACCCTGACATACTCTTGCTTTATAAATGGGGGACAGAAACTGTTCCTCTGCTCCCTAGGCCAGGGAAATGGGACCTTCTCAGGCTCCACGGGCCCCAGCCTCCCCAACGCATCCTCGTCCCACCAACCTTTATCCTGTCTTGAGACCTGTACAACCTCTGCTGCCAAATCCCAGGCACCGTCATCCCTAAATTGCCCCCACCATCTCTGCCACTGCTGACTGCCCCATAGACCTGTGTCCCATCAATGGCGTGTTCAGCTCTGCTCTGAGCAACCCATGTGCCCTCACCCTACAACAGCCCTCATGTCCTCACCTCCAGGATGGCCTCCTCGGTGGATGTCCTCGTTTCCATCTGTGTGGTCTTTGCCATGTCCTTCGTCCCGGCCAGCTTCACTCTTGTCCTCATTGAGGAGCGAGTCACCCGAGCCAAGCACCTGCAGCTCATGGGGGGCCTGTCCCCCACCCTCTACTGGCTCGGCAACTTTCTCTGGGACATGGTGCGGGGGCTGCTTGGATGGGTGGGGGCCCAGCCACTGCTTGCCACTGCCCTGTCTGGCCCCTTCTAGGCAGGGGCTTGTCCAAGATGGCCTGGGTAAAGTCTTAAGGATTGTGGGAGACTTTGTGTCCTCCTTCTCAAAAAGCAAGGAGGTCAGGGTGGGAATAGGGCTGAGGGTGGTAGTCCCCACCTCTTCACACTGATAAAGGTAACTGCCATCTCCAATGCAGTGTAACTATTTGGTGCCAGCGTGCATCGTGGTGCTCATCTTTCTGGCCTTCCAGCAGAGGGCATATGTGGCCCCTGCCAACCTGCCTGCTCTCCTGCTGTTGCTACTACTGTATGGGTGAGGACCCCAGTCCCTCAGGGACTATTCTTACTGCCCCTTACTGCCTTCCCCATCAATGCTGCTGAGAGAACTCTACAGCAGCTCCCAAGGAGAGGATATGGAGGTCTGGGGTGATACCATGTGTGATCCAATTCAGTGGTGTGCCAAGGTGGCCTTAAAAGCTCATCTTGTACTGACTCATATTAATAGAGGTCTAAGGCAGCCCACGCCTAGTAATCCCAGCACTTCGGGAGGCTGAGGCAGGAGGACTGCTTGAGGTCAGGAGGGCAACATAGAGAGACCTCTAAAAAGAAAGAAAGGGCTGGGCATGGTGGCTCACGCCTGTAATCCCAGTACTTTGGAAGGCCGAGGCAGGCGAATCACAAAGTCAGGAGGTGGAGACCATCCTGGCTAACACGGTGAAACCCCGTCTCTACTAAAAATATAAAAAATTTAGCCAGGCGTGGTGGCGGGCACCTACAGTCCCAGCTACTCGGGAAGCTGAGGCAGGAGAATGGCGTGAACCCAGGTGGCGGAGCTTGCAGCAAGCCAAGATCGCACCACTGCACTCTAGCCTGGGCAAAAGAGTGAGACTCAATCTCAAAAAATAAAAAAATAGAAAGAAAGAGAGAAAGAGAAAGAAAAAAAAAAAACCAGAAATGTGCTTTGGGTGAAAATGTCTAGGTCTAAGGCAGAGAAGACGGGAATGGAGATTTTTATTCCTCTCAGGGCTTCTCAGTCTGAGTAGTTACTCCAGTGACTCCTATTGTCCCTTCAGCTGGTCGATCACACCGCTCATGTACCCAGCCTCCTTCTTCTTCTCCGTGCCCAGCACGGCCTATGTGGTACTCACCTGCATAAACCTCTTTATTGGCATCAATGGAAGTATGGCCACCTTTGTGCTGGAGCTCTTCTCTGATCAGGTGGGGCACCATGAGGCTGGGGCTTGGGCTGGGTTGGGTTGTTGGACTCAGCCCCTAACCAACATCCCTCTTCCTGCCCTTGAGCAGAAGTTGCAGGAGGTGAGCCGGATCTTGAAACAGGTCTTCCTTATCTTCCCCCACTTCTGCTTGGGCCGGGGGCTCATTGACATGGTGCGGAACCAGGCCATGGCTGATGCCTTTGAGCGCTTGGGTGAGAACTTCCTGTCAGGTGGGGCCATGGCTACAGATAGCTAACACCCTTGGAGACCTAGAGTTAATTATACAGAGTGGAGACAAACAGCCCCGCCAGGGAGACAGCCAGGGTTCTTAGGTGGCCGCAAGATTGGGCCACGTTGGAGGTACAAGAAAGCAGCCATATTGTAATCCCAGCACTTCGGGAGGCCGAGACGGGCGGATCACGAGGTCAGGAGATCGAGACCATCTTGGCTAATACGGTGAAACCTTGTCTCTACTAAAAATACAAAAAATTGGCCGGGCGTGGTGGCTCAAGCCTGTAATCCCAGCACTTCGGGAGGCCGAGACGGGCGGATCACAAGGTCAGGAGATCGAGACCATCCTGGCTAATACGGTGAAACCCTGTCTCTACTAAAAAATACAAAAAACTAGCCGGGCGACGAGGCGGGCGCCTGTAGTCCCAGCTACTCGGGAGGCTGAGACAGGAGAATGGCGTAAACCTGGGAGGCGGAGCTTGCAGTGAGCTGAGATCCGGCCACTGCACTGCAGCCTGGGAGGCAGAGCAAGACTCCGTCTCAAAAAAAAACAAAAAACAAAAAATTAGCTGAACGTGGTGGCGGGCGCCTGTAGTTCCAGCTACTCGGAGGCTGAGGTGGGAGAATGGCGTGAACCCGGGAGGCAGAGTTTGCAGTGAGACGAGATCGCGCCACTGCATTCCAGCCTGGGCGACAGAGCGAGACTCCGTCTCAAAAAAAAAAAGAAAGCAGCCATATAAAGCTAATTCTATCTTAGATTACATCACAAGAGGCCTAAGGCTCTAATTAAGGAAGGTGATAAAACTTCTGTTCTCTGTGCCAATTAGATTCCAGCTGAGTGGCCTATCCAATTTGTGTTCCTTTCCCTTAAGAATCCAGAGTGACATGGACAGAGAAGGGGCCAGAAACCTAGACTCTCATGGACCCAGTCCCTCCTTTCTATATCCACAGGAGACAGGCAGTTCCAGTCACCCCTGCGCTGGGAGGTGGTCGGCAAGAACCTCTTGGCCATGGTGATACAGGGGCCCGTCTTCCTTCTCTTCACACTACTGCTGCAGCACCGAAGCCAACTCCTGCCACAGTTAGTCAGGTCTACAGAGAGGGTGGCAGGGGCCAAGGACCTACTTTAGGCCCACAAATGTTCTGTCCCCAGACCCAAGGTGAGGTCCCTGCCACCCCTGGGATTGGAGGATGAGGATGTAGCCCGTGAACGGGAGCGGGTGGTCCGAGGAACCACCCAGGGAGATGTGTTGGTGCTGAGGAACTTGACCAAGGTAGGTGTGGCCAGGTTGACTGCTGGGTTGGGGGGGCTCCCACTGGCCCACTCACCTTTCTGAAGGACCTGTACTCTTCCAGGTATACCATGGGCAGAGGATGCCAGCTGTTGACCGTTTGTGCCTGGGGATCCCCCCTGGTGAGGTGAGTCCAGGGGTGGAGGCCTGGTGCAGGGAAAGTGAGAGGCTGCCCTACTGCATGCCCTGCCCATCATCCTTTACTGAACACCTACTATGTGCCCACGGCCCTTTATTGAGCAACTACTGTGCATCCACCACCTTTTATTGGGCATCTACTGTGTGCCAATATTTGTGCTCCTATTTTTATTTTATTTTATTTATTTTATTTTATTTTATTTTATTTTTTTGAGACAGAGTCTCACTCTGTCACCCACGCTGGAGTGCAGTGGCACCATCTCGGCTCACTGCAACCTCCACCTCCTGGGTTCACGCCATTCTCCTGCCTCAGCCTCCCAGGTAGCTGGGACTACAGGCACCCATCATCACGCCTGGCTAATTTTTGTATTTTTAGTAGAGACGGGGTTTCACTGTGTTAGCCAGGATGCTCTGGATCTTCTGACCTCGTGATCCACCTGCCTTGGCCTCCCAAAGTGCTGGGATTACAGGCATGAGCCACTGCGCCTGGCCTTATATTTTTTTTTTTTAGAGACAGAGTCTCACTCTGTTGCCCAGGCTGGAGTGCAGGGGCGCAATCTCGGCTCACTGCAAGCTCTGCCTCCCAGGTTCACGCCATTCTCCTGCCTCAGGCTCCCAAGTGGCTGGGACTACAGGCACCCGCCACCATGCCCAGCTAATTTTTGTATGTTTAGTAGAGACGGGGTTTCACCGTGTTAGCCAGGATGGTCTCGATCTCCTGACCTCGTGATCCACCCGCCTCAGCCTCCCACAGTGCTGGGATTACAGGCGTGAGCCACCGCGTCCGGCCTGTGTGTTTATTTTGAGCCAGCAAAACCTCATTAAAGCACCTACTGCCTGCTTACATCTATTAAACACACACTGTGCTCACTAAAGAGGTGTACTGAATACTTTTGTGTCCATCAACATTTATCAAATACCAATAGAATTTATTGGACCCCTATTATATACACATCTGTATCAAGCACTTGTCACAGCCAACATTTATCAGGCACCTGCTTTGTACCAGTTCACATTCAAGCACCCTACTATGTGCAAATTTATTTGCTGTATGCCACTTATTGGCCACCTAGTAGGGCTGGTACACATCTGCAAACAAGTGCTATTTGTTAGCACACATTGCAGTGTGTGTGTGTATATATATATATGGGATTTTTATATAAATATATATAATATGTATTTATATGTAAATATATATAAATATAAATATATATGGGATTTATATATATAAAATATATATATATTTCTTTTGAGATGGAGTCTTGCTGTCACCCAGCCTAGTGTGCCATGGCGCAATCTCGGCTCACTGTAACCTCTGTCTCCTGGGTTCAAGCAATTTTCCAGCCTCGGCCTCTCCAGTAGCTGGGACCACAGGCACACACCACCATGCCCAGCTAATTTTTGTATTTTTAGTAGAGACGGGGTTTCACCATGTTGGCCAGGCTGGTCTCGCACTCGACCTCAAATGATCCACCCGCCTTGGCCTCCCAAAGTGCTGGGATCACAGGTGTGAGCCACCACACCTGGCCTTTTTTTTTTTTTTTTTTTTTGAGACAAAGTCTCACTCTGCCACCCAGGATGGAGTGCAGTGGTGTGATCTCAGCTCACTGAAACCTCTGCCTCCTGGGTTCAGGCCATTCTCCTGCCTCAGCCTCCTGAGTAGCTGGGATTACAGGTATGTGCCACCACACCCGGCTAATTTTTGTATTTTTAGTACAGATGGGGTTTCACCATGTTGGCCAGGCTGATCTTGACCTCCTGACCTCAGGTGATCTGTCTGCCTTGGCTTCCCAAAGTGCTGGGGTTACAGGTGTGAGCCACCGGGCCTGGCCGACAGTATATCGATACTAAGCCCCTACTGTGTGCTGGCCAACCTCTCCACCTTGGGCTGACTGTGTACCCAGCCTAAGTACACACAGTATGCCAGGAAACATATGGAAAGCTCATGCCCTGATATTTGTTGAACACTTGCTGCATACGGCTTTTATGGGGGACCCACTGTGTGCCAAAAGCCATTCTCTGCTAAGTGACAGCTTTATGCCTCGCTACATACCCCAGTATCTGCCCAGCTCCCCTGGGGCCCCAAACACGGCCCTCCATGTGGACACTCAGAAATCAGAGGTGCTGAGGCCGGGCATGGTGGCTCACGCCTGTAACCCTAGCACTTTGTTTGTTTTTTTTTTTTGTTGTTGTTGTTGTTGTTGTTGAGGCAGAGTCTCGCTCTGTCGCCCGGACTGGAGTGCAGTGGCCGGATCTCAGCTCACTGCAAGCTCCGCCTCCCGGGTTTACGCCATTCTCCTGCCTCAGCCTCCCGAGTAGCTGGGACTACAGGCGCCCGCCACCTCACCCGGCTGGGTTTTTTTTTTTTGTATTTTTAGTAGAGACGGGGTTTCACCGTGTTAGCCAGGATGGTCTCGATCTCCTGACCTCGTGATCCGCCCATCTCGGCCTCCCAAAGTGCTGGGATTACAGGCTTGAGCCACTGCGCCCGGCCAACCCTAGCACTTTGGAAGGCCAAGGTGGGAGGATCACTTGAGATCAGGAGTTCGAGACCAGCCTGGTCAACATGCCAAAACCCCATCTCTACTAAAAAATACAAAAAATTAGCTGGGCTTGGTGGTGCACACCTGTAGTCCCAGCTACTCCGGAGCCTGAGACAGGAGAATTGCTTGAACCTAGGAGACGGAGGTTGCAGTGAGCCGAGATTGCACCATTGCCCTTCAGCCTGGGCGATTTCAAAGCAAGACTACATCTCATAAAAAAACAAAAAGAAAAAAAGAGGCCGGGCGCAGTGGCTCACGCCTGTAATCCCAGCACTTTAGGAGGCCGAGGCAGGTGGATCATGAAGTCAAGAGATCGAGACCATGCTAGCCAACATGGCAAACCCTGTCTCTACTAAAAAAAAAAAATACAAAAATTAGCTGGGCGTAATGGCGCGTGCCTGTAGCCCCAGCTACTTGGGAGGCTGAAGCAGGAGAACTGCTTGAACCCGGGAGGCAGAGGTTGCAGTGAGCCAAGATCGCGCCACTGCACTCCAGCCTGGTAAACAAGAGCAAAACTTGGTCTCAAGAAAAAAAGAAATCAGAGGTGCTGGAACCAGGGCCTGGGGCCTCACTGAGCACCATCTGTGGGCATCCCTGCAGTGTTTTGGGCTGCTGGGCGTGAACGGAGCAGGGAAAACGTCCACGTTTCGCATGGTGACTGGGGACACATTGGCCAGCGGGGGCGAGGCTGTGCTGGCAGGCCACAGGTGAGGGGCACCAGGTAGGGTCGGGGTGGGGCAGGGTTGGCCCTGACGTCCTTGCTGTTCCCCATCCCTCCACCTCCTGTGCGTGGACTGGGCTCATGGCCTCACACCTGCATGGCCTCTGGGACGTGTGCACCCCTACATCCCACACGCGGACCAGGCCCTGAGACACCCCTGTCCCTTACCATCGTGGCCCTGGATGGGTGGGCCCTGAGACCCCTGTGTTAGCCACCAGTATGGTCAGGGACTAGCCAGCTCTCTGAGCCCCCTGCATCCCCACCCCAGCGTGGCCCAGGAACCCAGTGCTGCGCACCTCAGCATGGGCTACTGCCCTCAATCCGATGCCATCTTTGATCTGCTGACGGGCCGTGAGCACCTGGAGCTGTTTGCACGCCTGCGCGGTGTCCCGGAGGCCCAGGTTGCCCAGGTGAGCCCACTCTGCCTCCACTGCTGTCACCGCCCAGGGCCCACCCGACTCAGGCCGTGCCCCTAAAGCCTGGCCCAATCCTGCAAGCTCTCGCCTTGACTCCACCTCTGTCCCTGCCCCCTTCCTTCCCTTAGGCCTCTGTCACCCATCCTGGTCCAATAGAGATTTGGCTAGCCCTCCTCTTTGTCCCGCCCCACCAAGTTCCGACATTCTCATTGGTCCACCGACCCTTTCTTCCGCTGCACGTTGCCCCCTCTCTCCCTAAGTCTTCCCGCTGTGGCCCTGCCCACTTGCTCCTCTTCCGCCTCACCCCTAGGGCTTCGCACCTTTGTCGCTGGGTTCACCGTCAGCTTCTGACTGTGGCCGTTCCCAGTTTGCAGCCCTTTCTCTTCTATCTGCTTGGGGTGTCCTGGCTTTGCCCTGGCCTGCCCCACCCTCACCCTGTCCCACACCATGCCCTCTCTGGCCCGGCCCCATACCCCTACTGGCTCCACCCACACCATGGCCCCGCCGAGACACATGTTGACTCTACCCACACCATGGACCCGCCCCACACTCATGCTGACTCCACCCACACCATGGCCCCGCCCATACCCATGCTGCCTTCACCACACCATGGCCCCACCCCATACTCATGCTGGCTCCACCCACACTATGGCTCTATCCCATAACCATGTGGGCTCCACCCACACCATGGCCCCACCCCATACCCATGCTGGCTCCACCCATTCCATGGCCCAGCTCCATACCCATCCCAGCTCCACCCACACCAAGGCTCCACCCCATACTCACGCTGCCCCCACCACACTATGGCTCTGTCCCATTCTCACATTTGCCCTGTTCCATGCCCACTGTGCCCCTGCTCCACACTCAGTGCTGGCCCCGCCACACTGTGGCCCTGCCCCTTAGTCATCAATATGAGTCCCATGCCCACTATGGCCCCACCCCACAGACTGCTGGCTCGGGCCTAGCGCGCCTGGGACTCTCACGGTACGCAGACAGGCCTGCAGGCACCTACAGCGGAGGGAACAAACGCAAGCTGGCGACGGCCGTGGCACTGGTTGGGGACCCAGCCGTGGTGTTTCTGGTGCGTGGGGGCGGTGCCGGGGTGGGGTGGGGCCTGCGACGGAGACGGGGCCTTGCTTATGGGATTTTCCATGCTCCCCAGGACGAGCCGACCACAGGCATGGACCCCAGCGCGCGGCGCTTCCTCTGGAACAGCCTTTTGGCCGTGGTGCGGGAGGGCCGTTCAGTGATGCTCACCTCCCACAGGTGCGCCGGGCGCGGATGTCCTGGGGTGTGGTTAAGGCGATCCAGGCCTGGAGAGAGATCCCCAAAGCACAAGGCCACAGGGCATGGGGGGTCCTGGCCCTGGTGGGGCGAGGGCCCCAGGACCCGGGGTGTCAGGACACACAGAGGTGGGACGCGGCGCCAGGATCAGAACGCTCTGGGGAAGGGTGGGGAGACGTCCACACCGGAAGGGTGGTCCAGGCCCGGGGAAGCAGGCAGTGTGGCGCCAGGCACAGGTGGCCCAGGCCTCAACAGAGCTCGTGGTGCCGGGTCCCGACAGCATGGAGGAGTGTGAAGCGCTCTGCTCGCGCCTGGCCATCATGGTGAACGGGCGGTTCTGCTGCCTGGGCAGCCCGCAACATCTCAAAAGCAGGTGAGCGAGCGGGGCCTCCAGGTGGGTGTGGGGTGAGGGTGGGCACGTAGGTGGGCTCAGGGGAAAGGCCAGACCTAGGGCCAGGTGAGGAAAGTTTGGCTTCAACTGGAGAGATGGCCAGGGCTTTAGATCGTCCTGCGGGGGTGACTGAGGGGGCGAGACAGGCTGGGGTGTGCTCGGGGCGCAGGACCAGGAGGCGTGAGCCGGGGGCTCTGAGTGGATTCAGAAAGCATAACCAGGTGTGCGTTGGAGAAGGTGCAGCCAGGAGAGGTGAGGGTGGGTTGATGGGTGGAGTTAGGGGAGGGCTGGTTAGTGGGCGGGGCCATAGGAAAGTGGATGGGGGTATTCATTGTGTGGGCGGGGGTAGGGTGCAAAGGCAAAAGAGGAGTGTCCGAAAGAGGAGTCAAGTGGACTGATAGCTTCGAGAGCAGCCTGGGCAACCTAGGGAGACCCCATCTCTATAAAAAATTAATTAGCTGGACATGGTGGTGTGTGCCTGTGCTCTCAGCTACGCGGGTGGGGGTGGGGGGACTGAGGTGGGAGGACCACTTGATCGCTAACATAGGTACAAGTATGGGGCGGGGCCAGAGAGTAGTAGGGGCTGGAGGGTGAGCTGAGGTGGGACCTGGGAAAGGCCCTATCCGGTAGCCCTGGCCCCACTCACTGCAGATTCGCGGCCGGCCACACACTGACCCTGCGGGTTCCCGCCGAGAGGTCCCAGTCGGCAGCGGCGTTCGTGGCGGCCGAGTTCCCTGGGGCGGAGCTGCGCGAGGCACACGGGTGCCGCCTGCGCTTCCAGCTGCCGTCGGGAGGGCGCTGCGCCCTGGCGCGCGTCTTTGGAGTGCTGGCGGTGCACGGCGCAGAGCACTGGCGTGGAGGACTTTTCTGTGAGCCAGACGATGCTGGAGGAGGTGATCCCGGCGCCGGGGTCGGGCTGGGGGAGGCAGGCTGGGGGCCAGGCCGGTGGGCTGACCGCCCCCTTGTGCCCTCTGGGCCGCCCACCGCCAGGTATTCTTGTACTTCTCCGAGGACCAGGGGAAGGACGAGGACGCGGAGGAGCACAAGGAGGCAGGAGTGGGAGTGGACCCCGCGCCAGGCCTGCAGCGCCCCAAACGCATCAGCCAGTTTCTCGATGACCCTAGCACTGCGGAGACTGTGCTCTGAGCCTCCCTCCCCTGCAGGGCCGCGGGGAGGCCCTGGGAATGGCAAGGTTAGGGTAGAGTGCCCAGGCGCCCTGGACTTAGGCTGGCAGAGGGGCTGGTGCCCTGGAGAAAATAAAGAGAAGGCTGGAGAGAAGTGGTGGTGGTGAAACCATGTGCATGTGTGTTCTTGTGCCAGGCTGCACACATGTCCACACAGCTGCCTGCACATGTGTGTGGATATGGCTGGCCCCTTGCAAGCTGAGTGTGCCCATAAAGGCCAAGTGGCAATTTGTAGGACGCAGGTGTGAATGTGTCTACAGCTGACTGGACCCCAGCTGTAAATGCCTCTGTGGCCAGCCCAGGAGTTGGGGATCATAAGGAGTGCGGGCCTCATAAGGGCCTGATCACCATCCCCAGGTCCTTGCACGCCCACGTGGGGCTGGCACCTAAGGGCAGTAACTGTAAGTGCCTGGCCATGAAGTGGGGATGAGGTCAGGGCTCAGGAATGTCCTGGGAAGCTTAGAGGAGCCCAATGTCCCGGAGCACACGCCTCCTGGCCGGGCCAGAAGCCCATCCCACATTCAGCTGACCCTCACCCCCTGATCCCGGCCCTCAGAGCCATGAGTCGGGGGCAAAGAGTTCTCAAGGGTCTGCTAGGCTGGGTTTGCACTTGGACCCAGGCCTGGAGAGCCGGACTTGGAGCAAGGGGATGTGACCTTCATGTCCTGTGCCCCAGAGATCTGCCCCTCCCACCCGAGGTAGGTGGGAATGGGGTTTGGGAAAGAGGTTGGGGTTTTGGGATTGGGACTTGGGTTCTGGAAGGGGACAGCAGGGAGAATTGGGGAGGGAGAGAGTTCACACTGGGGGATGGGGGTTGGGGGAAGGTAGGAGGCTGGGATCTGTATGCCTGCAGATGCCCCAGCTCTTGGCCAATGCCGCCTCAGGCTGTTATCAGCAACGGGTGCCTGCGTCCTGCTGCCCAGCACGTCCGGTGGTCCAGAGCCACTGGAATGCAGCATGGGAGGCGGGGCTGGGGACCTTTGCTAAGGGCAGCGCTGAGATCTGGGGCAACATGATACGGCCCACAGGGCTGCTGAGAGGTAACCAGGTGTCCTCAGCATATTCTGACGATGGTGGGGTCCACACTACAGCTTGGGAACCCCTGTGCAGGCAGCCTAGGAGCCGGTGGACGCGGGGGCCCACAAGGACAGGGCCGGGTAACCTGAACTGTTCTGAGTCTTCCTGGAAGTCTTTGCACCCAGGACTTCGGTTCTGGGCCTCAGTTTCCCCGAGTGTCCTCGACCTGGCCCACCTCCGGGGGCTGCAGGGCAGGTGATGGGGGTGACCCTACTCTGCCCCGTCCTGCTGGGGCCTGGCCACACCCTTGGGTCTGCAGGGGAGGAGGTGGAGCGGGGGCTTGCCTTCAGGGAAAAGGGGGCTGTAGGGGGCGCAGCTTCGGCCTGAGCGTGTGTCTGGGGTCTGAGGGCGAGGCTCCGGGAGCTTGGTGGCGTCTGAGTGCGTGTGGAGGTCCGGGTCTCTGCGTGTCATCGTGCACACGTGTCTGTGCACGCCCAGTCGCGTCCGGGAGTGAGGGTCAGCGCCCTGCAGTCGGCCGCCCTGTGCCCGCCAAGGGCCACAGCGTCAGGCAGGGGCTCCCCGTCCCACCCCGCGAGCCGCGCGGCTCCGAGCTCCCGAAAGCGGAAGCGGGGGGCGCGGCCCGGGGCTGGGGGCGGGGCCTGCGACCTCACCTTCGCGCCCACTCGGCAGAGCTGCAGGCTGAGGCCGGGAAGGGTCGGGGGCGAGGCCGCGTCGCCGCCTCCCCGAAGCCTTTTCCTGTTGGGGGGAGGGCCCGCCAGTGACGGCCGGGCCTGTCACGTGGGCCTGACAGCTGGGGAGGGGGTGGCCGTCGACAATGTGGTCCCGAAGCGGCCAGCGCCGGGAGCTGCAGCGCTGAGACCCCCAGCCCGCCCCTCGGGCTCGCGGCCTGGGCCCCATCATGTTCTCCAGGAAGAAACGAGAGCTCATGAAAACCCCTTCCATCTCGAAAAAGAACCGCGCGGGAAGCCCCAGCCCGCAGCCCTCGGGGGTGAGTGGAGCCCGGGCGCAGACCTGGAGCTGACACCGGGCCGCAGGGGGACAGGGACCCGCCCTGTACTCGGGGCCCATGCTGGGGCGGCGGCTGGGGGCTCATGCCAGTTACAGCCCCTACTGGGCGGGACGGCGGGGGCCACAGCAGAGAGGCCGGGACCCCGGCATTCAGCTCACGGTAGGGACCCTGGGAGTGGTGGCCGCCTCCCTCCACTCTATCCAGGGCTGGCCGCGGGGCCCAGGCTGCAGGAAGGGAGGGTGCCTAGTTGGGACAATGTTGGGTTTGGGCCTCTGCAGGTTGGGGGCTTAGGCAATCTGGGGGCTCTGGGAGCCGTTGAGATGGGAGGGCTGTGGCCTGGCCATTGGGTTAATGTTTGACGGGGCAGCAGATCCTCTAATGGGATCCACCAGGTTCAAGGGCTGGGGAGTGTCTCCAGACCTGGGGTGTCTGCAAAGCTGGGGGGTCTACAAAGCTTGGGGGTCTACAAAGCTTGGGGGTCTGGGATGTCTACAGGCCTGGGGCTGTCCATAGGCTCTGGGGGTCCATGGACCTTTAGAGGTACGGACATAGAAGTGTCTTCACTTAAAGTAGCTGCGTTGTAGGAGCCTGAGGGGGGCTTGAAGGGCTGAGGACCCTCCCCACCCCCACCAGGAAGTGGGGACCCCCCTCCCGCGCCTCCCCGCAGGCCCCGCCCCGGCTGTGGTTTGGGTAGGGACCGTTGTTTGTGAAAGCTCTAGGGAAGAGGATGTTGGGTAACAGGTGGGGGGGTACACTACCAAATCTCAGCCCTGTGACCTCTGGCCTTCGGCCCCTATGGGGTCGGGGTGATGATGGCCCTCCACAGCCCCACTTCATTTCTGGGGAAACTGAGGCAGTGTCCACGCCGGGAAATCCCTTTAACGAGCTCCCCTCGGACCTGTCCAAGGAGCTGCCCAGGAAGGATGGAGCTGATGCCGTGTTCCCTGGACCAAGCCTGGAGCTGCCCGCTGGGTCCTCCAGCGCCAAGGCCACAGGCACCCTCAAGCGGCCTACCAGCCTGAGCCGCCACGCCAGCGCAGCTGGTTTCCCGCTGTCGGGTGCCGCCTCTTGGACACTGGGCCGGAGCCACCGGAGCCCGCTGACAGCTGCCAGCCCAGGCGAGCAGCCCACCGAGGGCGCTGGCCCGGACGGCGTTGAGGACATCTCCCATCTGCTGGCGGACGTGGCCCGCTTCGCTGAGGGCCTTGAGAAACTTAAGGAGTGTGTGTTGCATGACGGTGAGAGCCATGGGGACACGGAGGCCTGGGTGGAAGACAGAGCCAGACCCAAGGGAGGGTGGAAGGAGGGACTTGGGGAGGCTCAGAAGGGAATGGCAGGGAGGGCTGTGTGGAAGAGGCCATGACAGCTAAGGCTTTGAGGGATGTGTAGGAATTTGGTGGGGGAGTCTCTGAGCGTACGCTGGCTCAGGAGGGTGCCCAATTCATTTATTTATTTTAAAGAATCTGATGGCAATTAGGAGGGAAAGGCAGAGGAAATGTCCCATGCATGGGCTCAGAAACATGGAAACAGAGAATGCATTTGGAGGCCAAGGTGTGGGGTGCCGCTGGTGTAGGATGAAGGCATGACAATGCCAGGCAGAAGGGCAATGGGGAGCTATAGAAGGTGTTAGAGCACAGGACAGATGGGGGCAGATCTGTGTCTTGGAATGAAGCAAACTGGGGGTTGGCTGAGGTCTGAGTGGAAAGAGATTCAGGAGGCACAGCGAGGGGTAGGATGGGGGCATCAGGCGGCTGGAGGTGCTGGGACCCAGCGGCCTGCAGGCCAGCAGTTCCGTTTTCTCCTCCACGCGGCCGCTGACAGCCCTGCTTCCTGCCGAGTTATTTTCATCTGCTTCCTGTTTGTCCCTGGCAGCCCAGGCGGGCACCTCATGTGCTGCCTTCAGCTCCCAGCTCCTCCTAGAAACCACAGTGCAAGGGTCATGCCAGGCGCTCTGATCTGCTCCCGGCAGGCGCCCATTTTACAGATGACGAAACTGAGTCTCTAGTGAGGCCCTGACCCCCGGCTCACCCAGCCAGTGCAGGGCAGAGCCAGGACTGGACCTCAAGTGTTGGAGTGGCCTCTGCACCTTCAGGGCGCTAGTTGGGGAAGGCCCGGTCCCCACTGGGAGGAGTGGGAGCCCCTGGGTTATCTGGTCCCATGGGCGGGGGCTAGGCTGGTTTCCTGGGGAAACCCTAATCTCGGTTCCTTTCCGGTCCTGGCGCTTCCTTGGAGGCCTGGCCTGGGCGGGGCTCAGCTCCCAGGCTCCTGCAGGAGGTCCGAACTGGGCCAGCCAGGGTGGGGCACTTTCTTTTTTTCTTTTCTATTTATTGATTGATTGATTGATACAGGGTCTTGCTCTGTTGCCCAGGCTGGAGTGCAGTGGTGTGATCGAGGCTCACTGTAGCCTCGAACTCCTGGGCTCGAGCCATCCTCCCACCTCTGCCTCCTGAGTACCTGAGACTACAGGCATGAGCCACTGTACCTGGCTTATTTTATTTTATTGTTTTTGAGATGGCAAGATGGAGTCTCACTCTGTAGCCCAGGCTGGAGTGCAGTGGCATGATCTTGGCTCACTGCAACCTCTGCCTCCTGGGTTCAAGTGACTCTTCTGCCTCAGGCTCCCAAGTAGCTATAGCTACAGGTGTGTGCCACCACACCCAGCTAATTTTTGTATTTTTAGTAGAGATGGGGTTCCACCATATTGGCCAGATTGGTCTGTAACTCCTGACCTCATGATCCGCGTGCCTCAGACTCCCAAAATGCTGGGATTACAGCAGGCATGAGCCACTGCGCCTGGATTTTGTGTGTGTGAGACAGAGTCTCACTTTGTCACCTAGGCTGGAGTGCAGTGGCGAGATCTCAGCTCAATGCAACCTCCATCTCCTGGGTTCAAGTGATTCTTCTGCCTCAGCCTCCCGAGTAGCTGGGATTACAGGCGAGTGCCACCGTGCCCGGCTTTTTTTTTTTTTTTTTTTAAGTAGAGATGGGGTTTCACCATGTTGACCAGGCTGGTCTTGAACTCCTGACCTCAGTGATCCACCCACCTCGGCCTCCCAAAGTGCCAGGATTACAGGCGTGAGCCACTGCGCCCGGCCAATTTTTGTACTTTTTGTAGAGACCGGGGTCTCCCGATGTTGCGCAGGCTGGTCTAGAACTCCTGAGAGCTAAAACCATTTTCCGGGCTCCGCCTCCCAAAGTGCTGGGACAACAGGCCTGATCCCCCGCTGCCGGCTGGGGGCGCCTTCTGTGCGTCTCGGGGCCGCCCCAGGCCAGAGGAGACCCTGGCCACTAGGATGTGGGCTCTAGTCCCGATGCTTCTCAGCTGCTGAGACCCTGGCGAGCCCATTCCCTCTCTAGGTGTCAGGTGACTTGTCTGTAAAATGGGGCCGCCTGCCTGCAGCGATGGTTGTGGGGTCCACCCCCCAGCTTGGGAACCCGCGTGCAGGCAGCTAGGAGGGGGCCCACATGGACGGTGCGGGGGGCCCGGGTTCACCCCGACTTTTCCCGGGCTTCCTCGTTCCCGGGCTTCAGGTCTGGGCCTCAGTTTCCCTGCCCGTCCTCGACCCTCCCCACCTCGAAGCTCTGTGGGTAAGGAAGTACCCTGACTGGGGCGAACGGGACGCCAGGGCGGGGTTTCTCTCGCGGGGGCGGGGCCTCCGGACCGGCCGGAGCCGGTTTGGCCACCGGAGACCCCCATCGGTCAGCCGCCAGGCCCCACGCGCTCGCGGTCTCCGCGCCCCGACGGCTGCGCCATGTGTATCTGCGGGACGGCGCACCCGGCGCTGGACGAGGGCCCCGTGCACTGCCGGGCGGGTCCCCGAGGTGAGGGGACAGGTGCGGGGTGCGGGGTCCCCAAGCGCGTAAGGGAGCACGTGGCGCTTGGGCCGTTTGCCGCCCGCGGTGGGGGAGCAGCGGCTGCCGCGCGCCTGGCCATGCGCACTTGGGCATCCCTGCGCTGCGCAGGGGTCCCGCCGGCCGCTGGCTTCCTGGGTGGGGGCGGCGCGGGGACAGCGGGGGCCCAGGCCCCGGCCGCGCGCGCGGAGTGGCGGGCGCGGGGCAGGAAGGTCACGGGCAGGGGCGTGGCCAGGGCCTCCCAGCGGCTTCCCGGAGCTCCTGGAGCCCCAGTCCCATTCCCGGCGTCCGCCGCATCCGGCAGCGAAGACATGCTCCGGCGGCCTGTGGGGAATCTCTGGCGGGTGACTCGGGCGGTCTCTTCCCGGAGGTGACATTCACCTGGGGTCTTCGGTGCCGAAAGAGACGGGGCAGTTATTTTTCCAGATTTCACTTTGTTTTTGGGGCATTCTCCGAGCGGTACAGTCAGGCGTCAAAACTGCCCCTCCCGCTGGCCTCAGTCCTCTCTGGCACCTTCCCCTCCTACGAATTCCGTGGGTTTCTTTCCGCTACCTGGTGTGCCTGGCTCTCCATGTTTCACAGTACTCTCTGCTTTTTTCCTTCTTTCTTTCCTTCTTTTCTTTCTTTATTTTCCCTTTTCTTCCCTTCCCCTCCCCGCCCTCCTTTCCTTTCCTTCTTTTCTTTTTGAGATGGAGGAGTCTCACTCTGTCACCCAGGCCAGAGTGCAGTGGTGCGATCTCAGTTCACTGCAACCTCCACCTCTCGGGTTCAAGCGATTCTCCTGCCTCAGCCTCCCAAGTAGCCGGGATTACAGGGGCGCACCACCACGCCACTAATTTTTGTATTTTTAGTAGAGATGGGGTTTCACCGTGTTGGCCAGGATGGTCTCGAACTCCTGACCTCAAGTGATCTGCCTGCTTCAGCCTCCTTAAGTGCTGGGATTACAGGTGTGAGCCACCATGCTTGGCCCTCTCTGCTTTTTTCTTCTTCCATTTGAGAATGTTCGATAAGGGCATTTACCTTTTTGTTATTTATTTTATTTCTTTTTTTTTGAGACGGAGTCTCACTCTGTCGCCCAGGCTGGAGTGCAGTGGCCGGATCTCGGCTCACTGCAAGCTCCGCCTCCCGGGTTTACACCATTCTCCTGCCTCAGCCTCCCGAGTAGCTAGGCGCCCGCCACCTGACCCGGCTAGTTTTTTGTATTTTTTAGTAGAGACAGGGTTTCACCGTGTTAGACAGGATGGGCTCGATCTCCTGACCTCGTGATCCGCCCGTCTCGGCCTCCCAAAGTGCTGGGATTACAGACTTGAGCCACCGCGCCTGGCCTGATTTATTTTATTTTTTACAGAGATAGGGTCTCACTGTATTGCCTAGGCTGGTCTTGAATTCCTGGGCTCAACCCGTCCTCCTGCCTCAGCCTTCCAAAGTGCTGGGGTCACAGGTGTAAGCCACCGCTCCTGGCTGAGGAGGGCAGTGAAAGCCAGGTTCCAACAGTCAGATCTGACCACCACCCTCCTCTGCTCTAACACCTTCTATGGCTCCCTATTGCCCTGGAGATAAAGCCAGGCAGCATCCCTCTGCCTGGCGTTCTCATGCCTTTAGAGCTAAGTGTAGATGGAAAAGCTGTGTGATTGTTGAGAAATGACTTCCCCTCTCTATGCCTCAGTTTCCTCACCCAGGTAGGAAGGGCAGAGAGAGACCTGGACAGGGCTATTAGCAGTCCTGAGGGGTTAGGGCAGGGAAGGGGCCTGGTGGGCTACATGGAGGAAGGGGCTGCAGGACTGTAGCTGGAAGGACAAGAGGCAGTTTGCTTTCTGGAGGAACAGGAAAAGCGTGTTCTGAGCAGCAGAGAGTGCCTAGGCCAAGGTCTGGCCTTTGCTTATCTGGCCAGTAGCCCAGGGAGGGACAGTGCCCTCCCCGCGGTCTCGAAAGGAGCCCCAGGCATCTGCCCTCTACCACCTCTGCCTCAGTTTCCCCATCTGGGAACAGGAGCTCTGAAGAGGGAGAAGGTGGACAGACTTTTCCCAGGACCAGGCCCCACCCCACTGCTCACTCTGACTCTGCCCAGCAGACCTCCTTGAGGCCCGCCGCCCGCTGGCCCACGAGTGCCTGGGTGAGGCCCTGCGTGTCATGCGTCAGATCATCTCCAAGTACCCGCTGCTGAACACCGTGGAGACGCTCACGGCAGCTGGCACCCTCATTGCCAAGGTCAAAGGTCAGCCTGCTGGAACAGGGCTGCGAGGGCTCTCTTCCTGGAAGGGTATCCTGGAGGAGGGCATGTTTGAAGTGGGTTTTGAAGGATGCATAGGAGTTTGACAGGCACAACAGCTCCCTGCTGTTCCCACTGGGTTAAGGGCTCTGGTTAGTTCTTGCAGGGATGGTCACCTCCCAGAGTGGGCCCACCTCCTTGCCCTTGTCTCTGCTTCCCAGCCTTCCATTATGAGAGCAACAGTGATCTGGAAAAACATGAGTTTGAGAAGGCCCTGGAGACGATTGCTGTGGCCTTCAGTAGCACGTGAGTGCGGGAGCCTGTGGGTCAGAGCAAGGGAGCATGGGGGGCCCGGGTGTCTCTCGATGGTGACCCCTCTGGCCCTGCAGAGTGTCCGAGTTCCTCATGGGTGAAGTGGACAGCAGCACCCTCTTGGCAGTGCCTCCTGGGGACTCGAGCCAGGTGAGTGGGGCGGGCCGGGGCCACCTGTGTCCAACTTCTGGAGGCCAGCCGGGTTCAGGTCTGCAGGGCCCGGCCAGTCACCCTGCTTCCCCTGTGTGCCTTGGTTTCCCTCTCTGTCCGGGGGGCAGCAACCGTCCCCTGAAAGGTGGGCACTGCGCAGGGCCCCGCATGGTGCTGGTCTCACCTGCGTCTCCATCCTACAGTCCATGGAAAGCCTGTACGGACCGGGCAGTGAGGGTACCCCTCCCAGCCTTGACGACTGCGATGCCAGTAAGCCCCCACACAGCACAGGCGGGCATTTGAGGGGTGAGCCATTGTGGGGGTCGGGCCAGGCTGAGCAGGCCCCCGTTCCCTGCAGGCTGCCTGCCCGCCGAGGAGGTGGATGTGCTGCTGCAGCGCTGTGAGGGGGGCGTGGATGCCGCGCTCCTGTATGCCAAGAACATGGCCAAGTACATGAAGGACCTCATCAGCTATCTGGAGAAGCGGACGACGCTGGGTGAGAGCTGGGGTCCCTGCAGGGTGGGTCTGGAGGAAGGCCTTGTTCCAGCATCTCATACCCCTCCCCGGCCCGCAGAGATGGAGTTTGCCAAGGGCCTGCAGAAGATCGCTCACAATTGCAGACAGAGCGTCATGCAAGAGGTGGGGGCCCTGCGGGCATGGGGCGGGGGTCCCTGGGCCTGGGTGTGAGTCTCAGCCCCATTTCAAGGACCCAGGGACCAAGAGCAGGGCTTTCCCCTCTACATTAACGGGGGTGGCTGCAGGGACCAGGGAAGTGGTGGCTGGAGGTGCTGGGGCCGCCCTGCCTCCATCCCTCCCCACCCAGTGACCTGGTGCTCCACCCACAGCCCCACATGCCGCTCCTGTCCATCTACTCGCTGGCCCTGGAGCAGGACCTGGAGTTCGGCCACGGCATGGTGCAGGCGGTGGGCACCTTGCAGACCCAGACCTTCATGCAGGTGCGTGGTACCTAGATGGGCGGGCTGGGCCGGGGCATCACCAGGGTACCCACTCACGGCCCGTTTCGCCCCAGCCCCTGACCCTGCGGCGGCTTGAACACGAGAAGCGCAGGAAGGAGATCAAGGAGGCCTGGCACCGCGCCCAGAGGAAGCTGGTGAGGCGGGCGGGAGGGGGCAGGCAGTGGGCCTCGGCGCAGGCGCAGTCCCAGCCCCTGCCCCATAGCGGGGACCCTGCGGTGAGCTCTGCACAAGCCCCGGCCTCCTGCGCATGCGGCCTCGCAGGTTGAGCCCCAAACTGGGTCGGAAATGCTCCAGCCCCACCGCCCCCAGCTCTGCCTGGAAGGACCCAGGAGCCCGGCGCTCACTGCTGTCCCTGCAGAAATGGGGAGAAGCCGTGCCTACCTCAGTTGTAAACAGCAGGTCTGCGGGTTGGAGGGAGACTCATGGTCTCTCAGAACTGGGGAAGCTGCATACTCCTGCCTGTATTCTTTTTTTTTTTTTTTTTTTTGAGCGGAGTCTCGCTCAGTCACCCAGGCTGCCAGTGGCACCATCTCGGCTTTCACTGCAACCTCCATCTCCCTGGTTCAAACACTTCTCCTGTCTCAGCCTCCCGAGTAGCTAGGATTACAGAAGCACGCCACCAAACCTGGCTAATTTTTGTATTTGTAGTAGAGACGGGGTTTCATCATAGTGGTCAGGCTGGTCTGGAACTACTGACGTCAGTTGATCCACCCGCATCGGCCTCCCAAAGTCCTGGGATTACAGACGTGAGCCACCGCGCCCAGCTTTCTGCCTGTACCCTCTTCCCACTTCACTTTTGGGTTATTTCAAAGACACCGGCACCTTTTTGTTTGTTTCGAGATAGGGTCTCACTCTGTCACCCAGGCTGGACTGCAGTGACGCAATCATACCTCACTGCAGACTTGACTTCTTGGGCTCCAGTGATCCTCCCACCTCAGCCTCCTAAGTTCCTGGGTCTACAGGCAGCGGCCATCACACCCAGTTCATTTTTTTGTATTTTTTCTGTGCTCACTATGTCGCCCAGTTTTTGTTAACAGGATCTACGGTGAAATGCACCCTCCTAGCTCCTTCCAGCACATACCAGCAAACACATATCTGCCCTCTTTTGTACACGCGAGGACAGCTTGCCTCATGCCCAGTTCTGCTCCTGCTTTTTATCCTCACCTCCGTATAGAGAGGCTCACCCTGTATCAGTCAGCATGAAGCAGCCGGAACCCCTTTTTTTGACTGTGCAGGGCTCAGCTGGGGAGATTGAGTAGGTTATTTCATGGACGTTTTGGGAGTGGCTGAGCTGTTGCTGTTACGCACACCATTGCTATGACAAGCTTGTGCCCCGTCTCAAGGATGCCTGAGGGTTTATCTGGGATCAGTGCCCAAAATAGAACTGCTGGGTCAAGGGCCGTGCGTGTATGAGCTGCCCTCTCAGGCCACAGCAGTGCTTTTCCTCTTCTGTGAACCCTCAGTTCTTATCCTTTGCTTACTTGGCATTGGACAGTGGCTTCTTATTGATTTGTCAGAGCTTTTTACATAGTAGAGAACTTAGGCCTTAATCATGTGAGTTTTAGACTCCCCCGATTACCCTCCCACAACTTACTGTTTGACTTTTGATTTTTACTTGTGGCCTATTTTGCCAGGTAGAAACCTGTGAGTGTTAATAGCAGTATTTTTTTTTTTTTTTTGAGACAGTCTCACTGTCACCCAGGCTGGAGTGCAGTGGCTCGATCTCAGCTCACTGCAACCTCCATCTCCCAGGCTCAAGCGATTCTTCTGCCTCAGCCTCCCAAGTACCTGGGATTACAGGCGTCTGCCACCTCGCCTGGCGTATTTTTAGTAGAGATGGGGTTTCACCACCTTGGCCAGGCTGGTCTTGAACTCTTGACCTCAGGAGTTCTGCCCACCTTGGCCTTCCAAAGTACTGGAATTATAGGCGTAAGCCACCGTGCTCAGCTAATTTTTATATTTTTGGTAGAGACGGGGTTTCATCATGTTGGCCAGGCTGGTCTTGAGTAGCTAGGACCACAGGTGTGCGCCGCCACGTCTGGCTACATTTTTTTATTTTTTTGTAGAGATGGGGTCTCACTATGTTGGCCAGGCTGGTCTCGAACTCCTGGCCTCAAGCGATCCTCCTGCCTCAGCCTCCCAAAGCAGTGGGATTACAGGCGTAAGCCATGGCACCTGGCGGTCTCCTAGTAATTGGATGAGTCCATTTGTTTCTGTGAATCTGGTGGTGCAGGTTGTGAGGTGTGGCTCCCAAGCCCACAGGTTTTTGACTAAGTACTCTTCCTGTGGGCGCCTGGCTTCCTGCCTGGGCGGCTTCTCTGTTCTCATCTGTGAGGAGGGAAGTGAAAGCAACAGAGCTTGGAGACGCTGGCCTGCTCCCGTGGGGGTTGGTGTGGGTGTCTACAGAGGCTGCCATTTGAGCTTCTCTGTTCAGAGCTTAGCTGTGCCTCAGCTTCCCAGGCTGCAGAGTGGGCACACAGGACACCCATTTCTCGGAGGGTCCTGTTGCAGTGCCTCCTCCCATTCTTTTTTTTTTTTTTTTGAGCTGGAATCTCTGTTGCCCAGGCTGGAGTGCAGTGGTGCAATCTTGGCTCACTGCAACCCTCGCCTCTTGGGTTCAAGCTATTCACTGTTCTTGTTCCTCAGCCTCCCGAGTAGCTGGGATTACAGGAGTGCACCACAACGCCCGGCTAATTTTTTATATTTTGGGTAGATACAGGGTTTCACTATGTTGGCCAGGCTGGTCTCACAAACTCCTGACCTCAAGTGATCCGCCTGCCTCAGCCTCCCAAAGTGCTGGGATTACAGGCGTGAGCCACCGCACCTGGCCACTCCTGTTCTTCCGTTGCCGATTGTGCAGGGCCCTCTGCGTGCCCAGCTGGGCCATGGGGTCTTGGTGAGAGAGATGGGGGTGGGGAGGAAGAGAGGAGCTGGGGAGACTGAGTCCCATCCGAGGATGGGGTTGAAACTGGCCTCCGGGCTTCCACACCCACAGCAAGAGGCAGAGTCTAACCTACGCAAGGCCAAGCAGGGTTACACGCAGCGCTGCGAGGACCACGACAAGGCTCGCTTCCTCGTGGCCAAGGCAGAGGAGGAGCAGGCTGGCACCACGCCGGGAGCGGGCAGCACAGTCACCAAGATGCTGGACAAGCGGCGGCGGCTGGAGGAGGAGGCCAAGAACAAGGTGAGGGAGGGTGGAGGCGGGGCTGGAGGGCCCTGGAGGAGGATTTCCAATGCTTGGTGTGACATTTACCACCTCCAGGCCTTTGTTTTTGGTTTTGTGGGGTTGTTTTTGTTTGTTGTTTTGAGACGGAGTCTCGCTCTGTGGCCCAGGCTGGAGTGCAGTGGCGTGATCTCGGCTCACTGCAAGCTCCGCCTCCTGGGTTCACGCCATTCTCCTGCCTCAGCCTCCCGAGTAGCTGGGACTATAGGCGCCCGCCACCATGCCCGGCTAATTTTTTTGTATTTTTAGTAGAGATGGGGTTTCACTGTGTTAGCCAGGATGGTCTCTATCTCCTTACCTCGTGATCCGCCCATCTCGGCCTCCCAAAGTGCTGGGATTACAGGCGTGAGCCACTGTGCCCAGCCGGTTTGCTTTTTTGAGACAAAGTCTCGTTCTGTTACCCAGGCTGGAGTGCAGTGGGGAGATCTCGGCTCACTGCAACATCCACCTCCCAGGTTCACACAATTTTCTGCCTCAGCCACCTGAGTAGCTGAGACTACAGGCACCTGCCACCAGGTCCAGCTAATTTTTTTTTTTTTTTTTTTTTTTTTTTGAGACGGAGTCTTCCTCTGTTGCCCAGGCTGGAGTGCAGTGGCGTAATCTCGGCTCACTGCAAGCTCTGTCTCCCGGGTTCACACCATTCTCCTGCCTCAGCCTCCCGAGTAGCTGGGACTACAGGTGCCCGCCACCACACCCGGCTAATTTTTTTTTTTGTATTTTTAGTAGAGACGGGGTTTCACCGTGTTAGCCAGGATGGTCTCGATCTCCTGACCTCATGATCCGCCCGCCTCAGCCTCCCAAAGTACTGGGATTACAGGTGTGAGCCACCGCGCCTGGCCAAGAATTTTTTAAAAATTAGCTGGGGGCCGGGCACAGTGGCTCATGTCTGTAATCCCAGCACTTTGGGAGGCCGAGGCGGGTGGATCACGAGGTCAGAAGATCGAGACCATCCTGGCTAACATGGTGAAACCCCGTCTCTACTAAAAATACAAAAAATTAGCAGGGCATAGTGGTGGGCGCCTGTAGTCCCACCTACTCGGGAGGCTAGGCAGGAGAATGGCGTGAACCCGGGAGGCGGAGCTTGCAGTGAGCTGAGATCGTGCCACTGCACTCCAGCCTGGGTGACAGAGCGAGACCTCATCTGAAAAAACAAAAAATTCTTTATGGAGATGGGGTCTTAGGCTGGGCGTGGTGGCTCACAGCTGTAAACCCAGCCCTTTGGGAGGCTGAGACGGGCAGATCATATGAGATCAGGAGTTCGAGACCAGCCTGGCCAAAATGGGGAAACCCCATCTCTACTAAAATCACAAAAAATTAGCTGGGCATGGTGGGTGAGGGGGCATCGGTAATCCCAGTTATTTGGGAGGCTGAGGCAGGAGAATCGCTTGAACCCGGGAGGTGGAGGTTGCAGTGATCTGAGATCACGCCACTGCACTCCAGCCTGGGCTACAGACCAAGATTTCGTCTCAAAAAAAAAAAAAAAAAAGAGATGGGGTGGGGTCCTCACCATCTTGCTCAGGCTGGTCTCGAACCCCTGGCCTCAAGCAAGTCTCCCACTGTGGCCTCCGGAGGCTCTGGGATGACAGGCTTGAGCCCGGCCTCCCTGAGGTTTCTGAGTCCTGCACCCCAGGCTGAGGCCTCCCTCTGTGTGCCCCGCCCCCACCGCAGGCGGAGGAAGCTATGGCCACCTACCGCACCTGCGTGGCCGACGCGAAGACGCAAAAGCAGGAGCTGGAGGATACCAAGGTGACGACGCTGCGGCATATCCAGGAGGTCATCCGGCAGAGCGACCAGACCATCAAGACGGTGCGTGGGGTGCTCCGGTCGCCCGGGCGGCGATGGCAGACAGGGCGGCCTCCTCCTGACGCCGCCGTTCTCGGGTGCCGCCCGCAGGCCACCATCTCCTACTATCAGATGATGCATATGCAGACGGCGCCGCTGCCCGTGCACTTCCAGATGCTGTGTGAGAGCAGCAAGCTGTACGACCCGGGCCAGCAGTACGCCTCGCACGTGCGCCAGCTGCAGCGGGACCAGGAGCCCGATGTGCACTACGACTTTGAGCCCCACGTCTCCGCCAACGCCTGGTACGGCCACCCAGCTGCCCGGTCCCCGGCGCACACGGCCCTGCCTGGGAGTCGGGCTTCCTTCTGTCGGGGGCGTGAAGGTGCAGCCGCCTTGCCCCCGTCACCGCCCCTCCTCCCGGTTTATTTCACCAGGTCCCCCGTCCTGCGCGCCCGGAAGAGCAGCTTCAACGTGAGTGATGTGGCGGGGCCCGAGGCTGCCGGCAGCCACCCCGAGGAAGGCGGGTGCATTGAGGGCGCACCTGCCAAGGAGCGCCGGGGTGAGTGTCCGGCGGGGCCCAGGGGCGGACGCTGGCTCCCTGCGGCCCACCCTGGCCCTTCACCTGAGACGCCTCTTTCTCCAGCCGGGCGAGGACACCAGGTTCACAAGTCATGGCCGCTCTCGATCTCAGACTCGGATGGGGGGCTGGACCCCGGCCCTGGCACAGGTGACGGAGGCTCTCTGGCGGTCTGGGGTGTGGAGCTGCCGCCTCTCCTGGGCCTCAGGGCTTCACGCACCGCGGTTGATGGGGGCACCCCCTCCCCTGGCTCGGGGAGTCTGAATGATCCTGATTCCCGCCCAGGGGACTTTAAGAAGTTCGAGCGGACGTCATCCAGTGGCACCATGTCGTCCACGGAGGAGCTGGTGGACCCGGAGGGTGGGGCTGGGGCTTCAGCCTTCGAGCAGGGTGAGGGTCCCCTGGCGGGGCTGGAGAGAGAGGGGGGTTGGACACGGGTCCATGGGCCTGGCCCTGACCTGCCTTGGTGACACCGGCTGCCTGTGCTGCCCGCAGCTGACCTCAACGGCATGACCCCTGAGCTGCCGGTGGCTGTGCCCAGTGGGCCGTTCCGCCACGAGGGGCTGTCCAAGGCGGCCCGTACTCACCGGCTCCGGAAGCTCCGCACGCCCGCCAAGTGCCGCGAGTGCAACAGCTACGTCTACTTCCAGGGTGCTGAGTGCGAGGAGGTGAGTGGGACGCCCCGACGGACAGCTGGGAGCCTTTGGGGTGCCCTCGGGAAGGTCCAGCCCGGAGCAGGGAGCAGTCGGGCGCCTTTGGAAGGAGGCGAATGGAGGGGTGGGGTGGGCCCTTTTAGGTTTGGGGGGTCGGTGTTGGCTCTGAGGCAGCGAGGCAGGGGGTAGACCTGGAGTGTGAGGAGCCCTGGGGCTGTGGCCAGAAAACCAAGGGGTGGGAAGGAGAGGAGGCCGGAGTGGCGGGCAGGCGGGATCACCCCTGGGGTGGAAGCCGGGAGTCACTGTCCAGCTTGTGTTTACAGAAGCTGCCGTGTGGGGGACTGCGAGCGGCCCCGGGGAGGTGGGGTGGAGCCGCTGGGGGCTGCACTGAGCTGGGCGTCGCGGGGCTGGGCTCACTCACTCTGGCCGCCCCTAGTGCTGTCTGGCCTGCCACAAGAAATGTCTGGAGACGCTGGCCATACAGTGCGGGCACAAGAAGCTGCAGGGCCGCCTGCAGCTGTTCGGCCAGGACTTCAGCCAGGCGGCCCGCAGCGCCCACGATGGCGTGCCCTTCATTGTCAAGAAGTGCGTCTGCGAGATCGAGCGGCGGGCGCTGCGCACCAAGGTGAGGTGGGAGAGGAGGCGGCTCCCAGCGGGGAGGCGGGCGTGGACCGAGGCTGACAGGCCTCCCCATCCCCGGGCTCCCGCAGGGCATCTACCGGGTCAATGGGGTAAAGACGCGCGTGGAGAAGCTATGCCAGGCCTTCGAGAACGGCAAGGAGCTGGTCGAGCTGTCGCAGGCCTCTCCCCACGACATCAGCAACGTTCTCAAGCTCTACCTGCGCCAGGTGAGACCCACCGGAGGTGGCCAAGCAGAGCCTGGAAGGGGCATAGCTAGGCAGGAGGAGGTGGGGTGGGGGTGCTGCAGCTGGAACAGGACTGAGCTGGAGCAGGACTGGCGCAACGCGGGGCTTGGGGAGGACTGGCGGGGCACTGCTGAGGCTGGGGTCATGGTCATGGTAGGAGCTGGACGGGGCAGTTCTGTGTCGGGGCACAGACAGGGACAGGAGGGGCCAGGTGGGGCTTGGTCAGCACGTGGCAGGGGTGTGGCCACAGCAGAAAGCACACCTGACGCTGTGATGGGGCGGGGCCGGGGCTCGGTGGGGCGTGGCCAGAGCAGGATGGGCGTGTTCCGTGCTTGGCAGGGACCCGTATGAGGTTAGGGGAGGGGCTGAGGCTAGACAAGTGCAGGGCTGGGGGTGGGGCCTGGGCTTGGTGGGGCGAGGCTGGGGCAGGGTGAGTGTGACCAGGGCTTGGCAGGGGCGGGGCTGGGGCTAGGGGCGTGGTCATGGCCGGGGAAGGGCGGGGCTGGGGTTAGGGGCGTGGCCGTGTCTGGGGAAGGGTGGAGCCGGGCTGGGATGCGAGCGGGACCAGCACTTATCAGGTGGTGGGGAAGGGGTCAGACTGTGCCGAGTAGAGCTTGAGCTTGTTGGGGTACCTGCAGGGCGGGGTGGGCGTGGCCAGAGCGAGAAAGGGACTGGGGCTGGCAGCGTGGCCTGCGTAGGCGGGGCAGGGCTCATGCTGGGCTGGGAAAGGGGACTGAGGCTGCTCTGGGTAGAACCCGAGCTCGGTGGGGCGTGACCAGTGCTTGCTGGGGGTGGGGCTGAGGCTGCGGACGTGGTAGGTACGCGTGGGGGCTGGGCCAGGCCCACCAACACCTGCTGACCCTTGACTCCGCACAGCTTCCCGAGCCGCTCATCTCCTTCCGCCTCTACCACGAGCTCGTGGGGCTGGCTAAGGACAGCCTGAAGGCAGAGGCCGAGGCCAAGGCGGCGTCCCGGGGCCGTCAGGACGGCTCGGAGAGCGAGGCAGTGGCGGTGGCCATGGCAGGTCGGCTGCGGGAGCTCCTGCGGGACCTGCCGTCCGAGAACCGGGCCTCGCTGCAGTACCTGCTGCGGCATCTACGCAGGTGAGGCCCGGCGTATGGGGTGGAGGGCTCGGGGTCCCGGGAGCCGCTCAGCACCTGGCCCTGCACGCCCCGCAGGATCGTGGAGGTGGAGCAGGACAACAAGATGACCCCCGGGAACCTGGGTATCGTGTTCGGGCCCACGCTGCTTCGGCCACGGCCCACCGAGGCCACCGTGTCCCTCTCCTCCCTGGTGGATTACCCCCACCAGGCCCGCGTCATCGAGACTCTCATCGTCCACTATGGGCTGGTCTTCGAGGAGAAGCCAGAGGAGACCCCCGGAGGCCAGGTGAGGGTGTGGGCCTGACCAGGGCTGTCCACTCGGGGCTTGGGGAGCAGGGGGCGCTGCTGGGGACAGTCGTTGTGGGATGAAGCCCAAGGAACCACAGGGAGATAATTTGGTTTGGACAGGGTAGTTCGGGAGGCCTGTGTCTTTTTGTCTTTTGTGCAAAGAACTCCGCGAAGTCTGCATTGAATCTGGCAGAGGTGCAAAGGCTCTGCGGCCACCCCTCCACTCTTCCTTGGGGCTGGCATTGGGCCTCACCCTTCAGGCACCCTCCTTCCCCGTTTCCCACCCCGGTGCTGCCTGCAGCCACAAGCAGCACGCTAGCCCAGGTGTCCACAGCCCGTCCGAGCTGCCACTGCACTCCGCTGCGAGGTCAATTCCCCGCTTCAGATTTTCCTGTCTAGGAGTTGTAGTTTCGCTTCTGTTGCTCAGGCTGGAGTGCAATGGGGCGATCTCAGCCCACCACAATCTCCGCTTCCCAGGTTCAAGCGATTCTCCTGCCTCAGCCTCCCGAGTAGCTGGGACTACAGGCGCCCACCACCATGCCCAGCTAATTTCTGTATTTTTAACAGAGATGGGGGTTTCACTTTGTGGGCCAGGCTGGTCTCGAACTCCTGACCTCAAGTGATCCGCACCCCACTTGGCCTCTCGTATTTTTTCAATCCATCTTCCCTGGGCGTTTAGTGGGTGCAGTTTCCCGGGTCTGCTCTTGGCTGAGAACAGACCGCCTGGGGTGCGGCACAGGACAGTGGGGCCCGCAGCTCTGACGGTGTCTGTGCTGGGCACGGCCTTTCCATCCTGTGGTGCTCTTGAAGCTCTTGGGAGAAACCATAGATGGGGACAGCAGCA